>NC_132839.1:9294047-9605952 GCF_048164855.1 Canis lupus baileyi | reverse complement strand
GAATGAGACAGAACATGAGAGACTCCTAACTCTGGGAAACAAACAAGGGGTAGTGGAAGGGGAGGTGGGCGGGGGTTGGGGTGACTGTGTGACGGGCACTGAGGGGGGCACTTGACGGGATGAGCACTGGGTGATATGCTATATGCTGGCTAATTGAACTCCAAAAAGAAATATACAAAATAAAAGAAAATAAAATCCTTGCAAATATATATATAAATCCTGTCACTTTAACTATCCTAAACTGGTCGGAAAATAGTAATTAGTGGAAGAAGAAGTTTTGAGTGCCCAAAATGGATACTCCAGGGTTCAAACACCAAAACTCAAGAGTCTCCTCTAGTCAGGATCTTTGTCTTCACTCACAGGCTCTTTGGTCTATCTCGCCACCCAGTTCTAAAGATCTCGATTAGTAGTGATGACAATCATTTAGAAGATAATGATGATAGATAGCCTTGGCACTAACATAGGAACATTACATTATTTCTAATTATCCCTATAATCATTTTAACTATCCTAAGGGTAGATAATATTTACCCTCATTTTATAGATGAGAAACCAAGAGAGAGAAGTTATGTAACTCACCCAAGCTAGTAGGGGGGAATCTAGGCTCCAAAGAGCTACCATAGTGCACAGCCTTCCTGAACAAGAGTATTATTTATGTTCCTCAGGGTTGCATCTTTAGC
Organism: Canis lupus baileyi; assembly: GCF_048164855.1. NCBI lineage: Eukaryota > Metazoa > Chordata > Mammalia > Carnivora > Canidae > Canis > Canis lupus. The sequence goes on along the minus strand of NC_132839.1, from coordinate 9,605,272 downwards.
CTTCTGCTTTTCTCACGCAACATTTACTCATAAAATAAGTGATCTCATCCAAATTTATGGCGGTGACCATCATCAGAAGCTAATGACTCCTAGAATAATCTTCCAGTTCAAATTTCTTTTCTGAGTTCTAAAGCTGTATATCTTACTGCCCCAGGACATTCTTACTTCAGCGTCCAACAGTTACCTCTAGTTTAACGTATCCCAAATTAATACTTCATCTTCTCCAGCCCCTCCCCATATCTGTTCCTCCACCTCCAGTCCTTATCTTCCTAATGGGCAATATTATACACGTAGTTGCCCATGCCAGAATGTATGCTTGACATTCCCTCTCCTTCAACCCTCACATCCAATTAAAACCTGAATCCTATTGATTCTATCTCTTTAATGGTACTTGAACTGTCAACCCCATTCTCTCCCCTCCATCTCCACTGCCAGCACCTTATTTTGCCTACTTTATTGCAACAGTGTCCAAGATTCTAATGCCACTCTAGACTTAGCCTGTACTTTATAAAAATCTGTTTAACTCCTCATGTAGATGCCTCCATCTCTTAAACCCTGAAAGCGAATTGGGACAAGCAAATTTTCTGATTTGATTTCATAAGCTAAATACAGTGAACACAACTGTATTATTGCTAGATTTCAAGTGTTTTAAGTGAAATCTTAAAATTCTTTTCTTTTACCTATTATTCTTAGACTGTATACACTGTATACATTTATACTTCCATCAAACTATCAATGTTTTATTTCTTACGGTACCTGGTTTCTTATCTCCCCACCCCTCAAAAGTCCATGGCCCAAATGGCTGCCATAATGACCTTTTCTACAAAATAAATCTGATTCTCTAATGGTCTTGCTTAAAACCTTGCAATGGCTCCTTACTGCCTCCAAGACAAAAATCCAGAATCTTTACCTCAGAAGTAATCTGAGACCATTTTCTTGAAAACTGACTGATAACCAGCCCTATGTATCAGCCCCTTAGGACATGGCTAGATTATATTAAAACAATGACCTAAAATTATACAGTAAAAGTACAGTTCTACCCACCGTATTGGATTTTAAGAGTTATGGAGATTCCATTTGAAGAGATTTCCTAGAAGAATGTTTATATATGAGTGCTTAAATAAATAAATGCCAGTAAGTTAGGAAATTATGTCACTGTATTTTCAGATTTTACAAGATGGAAAAAGTTAAATGAATTATTTAAAAAATACAAGATTAGTCTGGAGTGGCATGAGGTGTTGAATACAGGCCATAAGGGAGATTTAGCATGAAGACTTCGGCCAGGTTTTCACAGTGCAGGAAAGACAGACCAAAGTAAGGAGCATAAGAAAGTACAAGTTCCCCAGTCATTACCTAACTCAGAGGTCACAACTGGAGACTGCAGCTCAAATTTTGCCCGAATTTAGAGTCCATCTGGTCTGTACATATTTTTAAAATTTCTACATTTCAGGAGTACCTGGGTGGCTCAGTTTGTCAAGTGTCTGCCTTTGGTTCAGGGATCCTGAAACAGAGCCTCATGTCCAGACTTCCTGTTGAGCAGGGAGCCTGCTTGTCCCTCTTCCTCTGTGCTTTCTCCCCAGCCCCCTAATTCCACTTGTGCTCTCATTCTCTCTCTCTCTCTCTCTCTCAAATAAATAAATAAATAAATAAATAAATAAATAAATAAATAAAATCTTTAAAAGAAAAAAAACCTTCCAGGGATGCCTGGGTAGCTCAGTGGTTTAGCACCTGCCTTCAGCCCAGGGCGTGATCCTGGGGTCCCAGGATTGAGTCCCATGTCGGGCTCCCTGCATGGAGCCTGCTTCTCCCTCTGCCTGTGTCTCTGCCTCTCTCTCTCTGTCTCTCATGAATAAAAAATAAAAATCTTTAAAAAAAAAAAAACTTCCAAATTTCAATATTCTTAGCAATTAGTTTCACCAACAGGCTAGTTGTCAGCCCATGAACTGGTGGTATTGGTTGGCAAAAACTACAGAATTTGAGCTTCAGCTTTTAGAAACTTTTATAGCAATTTGGCAACCTAATCACGTATCTGTTGAATCCAAATGGGTAGTTTAAAATGCATATTTCTGGTTTACCACACTCCCCACCATCCCCTATTCTTATTTTAAGCCAGATTCAATCAAATGCTAGGTCCCTGGTGGCACTTTAGTTTAAGCCTCCTCTCATTCATTAAATTCATTCACACATGGGGCAGGAGATCTACAGCAGTTATGGTGCCTTGCCAAAGTCTCAAGAAATTTCACATGTTTACACATATTAGTTAGTCACATTTGCCTGGTGCTTTAAAACTTCTAAGCCTCCGCCACCAAAAGATGTACAGCAAAACAAACGTCTAGTTGAAAGCTGTTATTAGTACCTCGTGCTGTACTTAGATACACATCATGTTCTACCCTTTTTCAGGCAGATTGAGAGACTAGAATTCATGACGGAGCAAGGGCATACGGAGGGGGCTAGAAGCAAGCTGAAATAGCTGGGGAATGTTGCATCCAGCAAGTAATAGTTCAAAATCATTCTAATTCTTCTCTTTTTTTTTAGTTTATCCATCCTTCATACCAATGTGATTATCTGATTCCAGGGGCCAAGCGTTTGGTTCCCTTTAACAATTTTCTTTACAATTTCAGCTTACTGAAGCATATCATAGCTCTGAATGCTACAATGCACAGAGCAATGCCCTGATCTTCTAGAGCAATTACCTCACCCATACCCAAGACACATCTTGTACTTACCTAGAAGTAGAGCTGAGAGCAGAAATATTCCCTAGTGATTTCCAAGTCTTTTCAAATGTGTTAAATACAAACTTGATCATTCAACTTTTCTCCCTCACCTGTCATCATCATAATTTTTAAAGGCCTCTCCCCACACACACTGATTCATTCCCAGGCAAGTAATGAGAATGTGGAGTTGATATTCATGACCATCCATATGTTAGTTGGAGGCATAAAATCAAAGCTCGGAGAGTGTGAGCATAGCTGAAAGGCTAATCCTTCATGCTTAAGTCCAAATTTAAACCCATGAGTGTTTTAGAGATGGCTTATACATTTTAATCATGGACACTGTTATAGAAAACTTGGGCTCTCAATTCAGAATGAAGCCACAAAAGGGTGAGTGTTCATACATAATACTTCTAGATACACTAAAGCATGGTGACACATGAGAAATATTTATTTGGTGAATAAATGTACAAATCAACAAATCAATCAGTGAACTTACTCTAAGACTCAGTTAAAAGATTCCCTGTGAGGTGATTCTTTTCCCAAACCATTCTTGTTCCCCTAAGCCCAGGTTCTGTGAGGGCCTGCCTCACAGGCACTTGCTGCATAGCACCATCAGTCAGTGGAGTGCCCACGGTGAAGGACCATAGACCTGCTGCAATGGCGGTAAATAGGACTCTGGTATGTCTGGTGGGGGACTTTACCTGGGAGCTGACGACTACATGGACTTGACTGACGAGCTTCTGCAAGTAGGTACAGAGCCTATAAGACCACATTACTCAACCCTGCCGAGGCAATGTAGAGAAGGGATACAGCCAATTAAGTCAACAACAGATAGAGAAATTTCCCACATCTGGGTTCATGTTCTTCATGTTCTCCACACAAAGGTCTACCTTCAAGGAGCCATGATATAGGGGAAATTACTTCATTTTCATTGTTCTCCATGAAACCCACACCTTGAGGTAATTCTAGATTGGGTAAATCCAGGAAGAGTCACCCAAACTAAAACTGGTTGAATCAATCCTGGCCATCAGAGGAGTAACAGATGTTATGGCCAGGCTGCCCTCACATTTTGCCAGAAATTTAAGTCATGATTTCAGACAGACTGCAACACTTTACGGAATATTCCAAATGGAGTCATTCTTATCTCAGCAACTAATATTGCAGAGCTGCTTGGAAGTGGCAAGATTGTTTTACATCGAGAACAAAGAATTCCAATACAGGCTAGGTATCCTGCAAAACCAGACAAGTTCTGGTGGACCCCAAGAATAGGACCACAATGTATTGAGGACTACAAGTAATTTCCACACTTCCACACTATGACTGTATCTCTGCAGACTGGTACCAAATAACCACAGGGAGGAAGGTAAATTATTTGTTTCCAGCTTGCTACAAAGTGTTTTTATTACAAAGGCACTGGTAAGTGGTGAGATATTTACTCAATAACATTGCTTATAGCCAGCATGGCATGTCTGATGAAGGTAGGAGGTAGATTTTCCATTGTCCTTCATGCTTCATACAGCATTTATGAAATTCTCTCCTACATAAAATGTTGCCCTGAGCCCTGAGCAACAGAATAATTTATACCAGCAGCAGCAGCCTAGTGTTACACTCTGCAGCCCGATCCATGGTTGAGGAGGCTCCTATGAAGTGAGATGAGGCTTCCAAAACTCCTACACCATAGTTGCAGATGCTTAAAATCTTGAAATTTGTTATTTTGTGCACTACACATAAATTTCAAGAAAAATCAGGAGTGTTAAGCCATGACCTGTTACAAAAACCTCTCAACAGGATATTGCCTTACCATTTATAACTCAGAGTTCCTAAGTTCCCAGATTCTTATCTAAAAGTTGGTATTATTGACTCAAGAAGAGACCCTGAGAATGTTGGTCACCAAAGTGGCTGTTGGTCACAAAAAGAGGAGAAAGGAGAGGTTGGGCTGCCAAAGCCAAAATAATATGCCCACCCCAGATTAGCTGTGGTGCTAGTGAAGAGACGTGTGGCCAGGATCTCCAAACCCCAAATCCTGGCACCATGGGTGCCCCAGAAGCACGTGCATGGAAGACACTTAAGGAAAATGAATTCTGAATTATCAGCTAAGACTACAGTGTCAAGCCTCTGGGTGATCTCACATCTCAGCAAGCCCAGAGCATTGAAGCCTCTTTTTGACCCTCCTGGTACACAGCATGCTCCAAGCCACTTCTACCTTGGTTCTACAAGTCACTCAATGAGTGGACTCCCAGTGCTGGGAAGGGAAGGTCCCAAGGTGAAGCAGTACAGAATCACCTCGCTGCACCTCATGGGAAGGAGCAGAGAAAAAAGGCCCCAAAAAGGGATCACTCAAGAGACACAGATGAAAAAGGGACCTGCAGAAGAGAGAAGGTTTAACTTCTCTTCCACACCCCATTCTCAGAAATTGCAATTCCAACTCTGTGGTTAGGAGGTAGCGAAGGAGGAAAGAATGGAGGCTGGAGCCGACTTCTCCCTCTAAAGATCAGAGTGTGTCAATAAACGCTTTGCATATTGACTGTAGATAAAGCTCACAGGATGCAGAGCTCTGGTTTACTCTTCTCTTTCTGTTCCACTAATACAGGCTTGAGAGCAAACACTCCATACTTGGCTTTGCCACAGAATAAAACTAATGTATTTTCCTCAATAATTATAATGGACAAGAGACAACTGGCTTAAAACTTGCTGACCTTGGGGTATCTGGGTGCCTCAGTGGTTGAGCATCTGCCTTCAGCTCAGGTCGTGATCCTGAGGACCTGGGATCAAGTCCTGCATCGGGCTCCCCACAGGGAACCTGCTTCTCCCTCTGCCTGTGTCTCTGCGTCTCTCTGTGTCTCTCAGAATTAAAAAATAAATAAATCTTAAAAAAAAAAACTTGCTAACTTTAAAGTTTGCTGAATGAACCCATCGGTTCATTAAGCAGTGCCCAAATAGCTCTAAGCATGGCTTCTTGATCTGTAAAAACAGAACGTGTTGCATAAGTATCTAAAAGTACTTTTTCTTAATTTCTTGATTTATAAATTAATAATTGATGTTAATTATTTTAAATGTATAATTATATACAAAATAATTTTGATAACTTGATATCATAATTTAGAACTTTCTTAAATCTGTGATTGTGGAATATTATGCAACTACACTTCAGTTGTCTATTACTCAACCTAAATATAAATCTTTAGAGGTTGTGCTTCTTTATCGACCTCTCAACCATAACCTGATAAATGCTTCTTCTGTAATTGGATCTTATTAGGGAAAGACTTTAATATATGCAAGACTTTTTGAAAATCATGATATATTTACCAAGTTTCCAGTGAGTATTTGGACCATCATTTTATGGTTTAAAGTGCGGGATTTAGGTACAAGGTCTACAAGGGAAGACACTGATTCCCCTACCACCTTCCTGATCTTTGAAGAGCTGTATGTAAATGATATGTAAAGTATTTCTAAACCTGCCTTTGCCACGTGATCCAACCACAGAGGCAGCTCTTCTGGTAACAGAAAGAATGAGAAGTTTTAACAGAATTATTTCAGCACTGTTGTCAGGAAGCCTATTTGAAAGAATCAGAAAGGAAAAGGACTGTAGCATTAGTACCCTCACATTTTAGCTTCTTTTCTACAAGGATTGCTGTGCGATACAGTAATATGTGGACAGAGACAGAGATGGCAGGACAAGCAGTGGCTTTGTGGGTACTGCCCCTCTCCTGAGGCAGTAGCTGCCACAGGAACACTGTAATCAGAGTGAAGGTACAGATTGTATAAAAACTTCCCAAAGTCCTCTGCACCATTCTCTTAGTGAAATAATAATGCTTCGCAGTATCCCACAGAAGAGCTTTGTGTAGTGTTTGGCATTAAGCTTTGGGTAGACCCATTTAACTCATTTCAACTCTGAATAGCTGTGAAAGGATTTGTTCAACTCCAGCTGTTCATATTTCTCATGACCTAAAAAGGAAGAAGAAGAAGAAGAAGAAGAAGAAGAAGAAGAAGAAGAAGAAGAAGAAGAAGAAGAAGAAGAAGGAGAAGAAGAAGAAGGAGGAGAAGGAGAAGGAGAAGGAGAAGGAGAAGGAGAAGGAGAAGGAGAAGGAGAAGGAGAAGGAGAAGGAGAAGAAGGAGAAGAAGGAGAAGAAGGAGAAGAAGAAGGAGAAGAAACAACTAGGATGTTTCGTTACGCATACGTGAACCCCTCCAGCCTAGCAGTCTAAGCTATTCCTTAGGAGAAAGATGGGAAGATATTTGTAAAGCTAATGAAACTTCGATCTTCAGAGCCCTTCATTTTTGTGGGTACCATCGTGACCCTGACAGGTTTCAGTAAAGCCTTGTATTTGAAATTTTGCAAAATAATTTTAACCACAACCAATTAATACTGTTGTCCCTTTCCACTCCAACTTCCTCTCCATCACATGTCCTGGGTGTTTGGTGGCACTGGAGTAGCCATGAGCATAGTGAGATCCAGCTAAAGGAAATTTGAGGTGCAAAATCACTTAACATGGGTTTAGCCTGGCCCCCAATGACTTCTGTACATAGGTTTGGGCATTGCTAGTCATTCTGACGCAGGAATGGCTTCCAGGAATGACTAAATGATGATTCATCTCCAGGAAGGTACAGGGACAAAGGTTTTATTGTCATTTAAGTAGATAAGTTGTTGAGAAGTGAAGTTTGAAAATCCAGACCCAGAAACTAGCCTACAGAAAATTCTTCTCATCATCAGACATGTAGAACTGCAATAAGAAGCAATTCTCATCAATGACTGATGAAAACTGAAATTTTCTCTTCTCAGAAAAAATAATCAATAATACAGCCTATACTATTATAAATGCACATTTTTATAGAATGGTCCAAAAAAGAACTTATCAGAATTTCTGACTTTGTAATGGACAAACCTGAAGCAATACTTCAAAATATAAATATAGCTATATGTAAAGTCACATTTTATTAATTTTGATGTATTAGATCACATATTAGTATTTATAATTCATTGTCCTGATAAGACCAGAGGTTCCAGACGAAATGGCATGCAAAAATGCTATGAAGGCAACAAAATGCCCTGAAGATGCAAAATGTTTCTATGACCAAGCACCTACCTTTATTTATTTAATGTATATTCTATGAGTAATTTGATTACAAAATTATGTGGCCCATTACAACATAGCACTAAATCTAGCATACATTCGGCTTGCTCTTGTGCATTCCATAATTTCAGACTCCTTTTATTATTTTTTTCAGAATTACTGTTCATACCAAAATTTAAATGTATTAAGAAAAAAGTATCCATCCAAGTAGAAGCAAAAACCATAAACCTAAAAATGTCTTTGTGATATTTGTTCTCTGGTTTTTAAAAAAATATTTAATTCATTGTGATTTATCATTCTAAATAAATATTCATGTTCATGCCTAATTTTCTATTTGTAATTTCATATTCTTTTTCTTTTCTCAGCAAATGAAGTTGCAGGCTGCACAAAACTTGCATCTGCCATTGAATTAAACCAACTGCAAAGGCATTGATTTACCTAGTCTACTGGATAGAACATGACTGACTTTTGGGAAAATGGGCTCAGGCCATCAGCGTTCCAAAAGCCCTTATCTCAATGATGAAATTCGAAAAATTCTGAAACCTTAAAGATATGTTTATTATTTGGCATCAAAACTCATTTGGCAACTGAGCTTAGCTGGAACTGACATGAGGCTATTTATAAATTTAATTGATCTCACTTAGTATGAATATTCATACATTTTATTGTGGAAATATTAAGCATTTGAATTTAAGATGTTGCACAAATCCCATGAGAGGTTTTTCAGAATTAATTTTTTAATTAAAAAAATTTTTTAATTCTAAAAACACATGTAGTTCCAGGATTTATGGATGAGGACGTGGGATCTGTACTTATTTTCTCACAGTTGCCTCCCATGGGCAGGGACTTGGGGAGTCAAGTAATCTGTTGAGGACTGTGATAAAGTTTTGAGACTACTTGGTAGAATATGACTGGTGGACTCCAGGATATCCAATCCCTGCCCTGGATTCCAGAAGATGCTGTTCACAAAAGAAAACTGATGGAATAGAAGGCAAAATTTCATTTGATTATTGGGGGATGTTGACGTAACATGAAAACATGGAAACCCAGATACATAACATGTGACATGGACTTGAAATATACATTAGATCTGCAACATCTCTAAGCCCAAAGAAACGATTGGCACTTAGGCATGTACTAGTTGTGTGACCTGGAGCAAAACCGTCTCTGTGAAAAACATGCCATCCCCTATAAAATATGGTTTTATATCATCTATTTTATATTTATATGTAACATGGGTATAATATAAATATATTACCTATGGCTGATATTTAGCTAGTACGTGCCATTATGGTCGTGCAATTGATTAAATATTGAAACGATCTTCATGGGTTCCATATAGCTGCTGCCCTATGACCCTGAGCACTTTCTCCTGCCTCCCCAGCCGTCCTTCTTGGACCCCTCAACCCTGGCACAAATCCATCAACTGGGAGCTAGCATATGGCACAACCAGTGCATACAAGACCATACAACATCACTCTAAGCCAGTGTTCACTCTGATTGGCCAATGTTTTGTCTTACTGGTGGTTAAATATTTTGAAATTACCTCTGGGTGAACTAGGCTGTTAGCTGGCTCCATGGTCTCAGAAATTGTCCTATTAATTCACCAGATATGCTCCACTTCATTAATCACCGAGGAAAAACAAATTAAGACTACAAGGAGATACCACTACCCATCCTACAGAATGGTTAACATGCAAAAGACAGAAAATACCAAAAGTCAACAAGAATATAGAGCAAGTGCTACTCTCATACACTCCTGGTGGGAGTACAGCTACATGGGGAAATCGGTTGGTGGTACTTACTAAAGCTGAACGTGTGCATACTGGCATCAGTCATGACCCAGGAATTCTCCTCTAAGCAGTAAAACTTTCTCTCTCTCCACACTCCTCCTCATTAAACAAGGAGACATCGCCCAGGGTTGTTGCCTCAAGGAGACCATAGATGCTGATTGCATTCCTTCTCAGATCCACAGTGGGGAAGCGTTTTGATGTGCATGGGGTTAGCTCAATCCTAGTGCCTCAGAGGTATTTTTGTAAAGCAGAGCTCCTCTACCAAAGTAAAATTCTCTACCTCCTCTCCTGCCTGGTTCTGATTTAATAAAGTTTATAAAAATACCAGCATCCAGCATGGATTGCTGCCAAAGTTTTTTTTTTTTTTCTGCCAAAGCTTTTTGTTCCATGTTCCACTTGTCCTCATCAGCAGATTCAATGGGTGCTGCTAGTTCCTCTGTCTCTTTCTGGATGGAAATGTGAAAAAGGGACGAGCATTAGAGTCATAAAAATAAAAAAAAATTAAAAAAAATTAAAAAAAAAACAGAATTCCCCACATTAGAGGAGCACCTGAACTACTTTCTGGTGGGTGGAGGCCGGGATCAGTGTGTAACCTTGCTATTTTTTTCTCCATCCAGCTCTAGCTTCTTCTTATTGGTTAGAAACATATCTGCGATTCTGACATTAGCTTTTCTGACATCTTAGCTTTTGGTAGAAAGTTCTTCTGGGTCTCTAACAACATTTAGCAGGTCTATGGGGGAAACTGCATCAAGTGACTCAAGCCAGACACCATTTCAAATCAGAGATCTTTCCCTTTTTAGATAACCCTGCAAAAGATCACAAATTCCTGTCTTACACATTTAGGTATTCCTCCCAATATATAAAACCTTTCTGGTAATGCTGACCAAGTCTTTTCTGACTTAGTTTTTTTTTTTTTTTTTTTATTTCACCACCCCTCGTTCATTCCTTGAGTGATGCCTCCTCCTAGCCATCCCTTGTCTGGAGGATGATCTTTTACAATATGAAAACACCTTCAAGCCACAGTAGCAGCAACAGATTCAATTTCCATGAAGAGACAAAAAGAGTGTCACCCTTGCCTTTAAGAATTTCAATATCTGGCAGGAACCTAGCTCTTTAGCTATTCAGGGTGGCACTTTTGTCTTCTGGTGGTTACAAGAAGCTGTAATTAATGCCTCCAAAGGTATTAATATCGCACAAATAGGCCTTTCTGCAAAATAGTCAAATCCAGATACGACAGGCGGAAGAAGACCACTTGGACGTGTTAGTCCTCACCAAAACTTGCTTTCGCATACACAACTTAGAGACCAAAGTAGAATATTGGCTTCCACTCTAAGGCACGGTCATGTTCCAATACCTTGCTTTTAGAAATCTGGCCTCACCGTTTGAAATCAAAGTTGGTATGCAGGTGGTGCCAACAAAGTTTTCCCACCAGCCAACTGTGCCTGTAAGGAAGACAGGATTCAAATGAAATCTCACCAGCTTTGATTATCCTCCAGTGCCTGTGCCACATAGCTGCCCTTTCCTGCTTGTCAGCCCTCCAAGGGACACAATGACTTCCACAGGCACCAGCAGTACCACAACAGTTATTACAGGGAGGGAGAGACCTTCATCACCGGAATATTTTAGCAAATGAATCACACCAGACTGATGGCATAACTCACGTTCTAAGGCCAAGAACAAGAATTATATGGTTTATTTTAAGACAGCAGAAGAGTAAAAAAAAAAAAAAAAAAAAAAAACAGATTGAAAAACATATGATATCCCCTCCAGCTCCGAGCTCTATAAACAGCAGTGGCATTTGCAAAGTTCTGCGTGTCTTCTCAAATGTGGTTTCAGTTTTAATGTGTGTTGACATCTTCCTCTGTGTGCAGATTTAACTGGAAGAACAACAGTTTGTGCTTTTTTTTTTCTTTTGCTGCAGGATGAGAAGAATGGGGAAAGAACCCAGCAATCTGTATTTACATTGAGCAGCTATATACGCTGAATGAACACTGAGATATGGTTTTCCTTCAGGAATTCCAAATTAGTATGATGAAGCATGCTTCTCCCCCAAGCCATTCAGGTGCACAATGCAGAAGAGACGCAGTAGCCCTGGTGTCTCCTTCTATTCTCTTCTGGAACAGAGGCAAATGGAATAAACAAAATGAGATGACTGGAAAGGCATTTCCTTTTCCGAAACAAATAAATGGCAAAGGGACCCACTGAATGCCCAGCTTCAGAGAACCACACAAAGAATCGGAGCTTCAAATTGTTAAGTTTAAAAATAATGGAGTGAAAAATTAAGGAGCTCTAACATGAAACAAATTTAGGAAGAAAGAGAGGGAAACAGCATGCCAAGAACTGTGCTGATTAGGAAGTGGGCAATTTAATTTCTTCAGGAGAGTAAATCTCCAACATGAATTAATTTGCTTCACGCTGAGTCCTGCTGGGTTTTCTTCTTTCCTCAATCACTGTTTATTTCACAAAATCAGCACTCACCTATCTTCTTTGATTATTTAATTTCAGGAGGATTTTCCTTTCACAAAGCAGTTAGCACAGCTAAGCTTGCTCTGCATGCAACGTGGAAACACGTTCTCGTGGCCCGCCGAGGTGTGGGGATTGTGTGTCCATCTGGGAGGCAGTGTCCCCTTGCTCTACTCCCCCTCCAGTGCAATCTCTCGGTGACATTCCAGAATCTACTTCCCACAGGGGGTCTCTTTGGTTGACATTTACCAAATGCACAGGCTCTGATACAAAAATCAGGCAAAGCAGTGTTCATACCATGACATGTACATTCTTATTTCTGAGGAAGTGGGTCATGGGATGTGGCCAATAGATCTTGTCAATAATACACAAGATGCCTTTTTAAAATGAAAATGGGCGTTGACTTCTTTGTTTGCAACTTCTCTGGGGAAGTCTAAACTCTCCTAAATTTTCATTGTACGCACGTAGGTCAGCCTAACAGCGAGGTTTATTAGGATTCAAGGCTATGACATTTTTTTTAAAGACGAGGCTGGTATCTCAATGGATTTCTTTGGACAGAATATTTAGATAGAGATTATTAGAAATATGACACAAACATTTAGAAGTAAACAACTAAAGATCCCCTAAGAAGTGCCACACTGTTTGTTTTTAACTTTGCCTCAAGGACAAGCATGACGCATGTAGCCTTTCCCTTTTATCTCTATTTTGTCTTTACTGCTTCTGATTAGTGACCTCAATTGAGACTCATTGCTCATGGCAAAGGCTGCTAATGGATTGTTTGAGCCTGAGTGTGTTAGGATGGAATATTCCTTCTTCCCAGCCCCAAGGCCAGGGTTTTTCCACCTCCAGGACATTCTATTCAGTTCTAGATAATGACGGTCAGGTTATTCAAACTAAGTGCTTTTTCACTTTTTAAAACAAAGTTCCCTTTTATCACAGTCTATATAGGGATATTTGCAGTCATTAGATTCAAAAGCACGCTGTTGAGCTGCCTCAATTCGAGCCAAGGTGTTTTCTTATTAAAACCCATCACAGGAGAGATCAAATCATGAAACCAAAGATTCGTATGGATTTTCGCAGTGAACTTTAACCACGAGGTAACCTCTCCAATTATTAGCCTATTGTAATTACATTTATGTGTTTTACTCACATGCTTTGTCACTTAAGAGACATGAAAATGCTGTTCATTGTTGCTAGGAGATGGGTGACTATGGCAACAGTGTGGGATGGAGCCAGATGCAGTGCCTAAAGCATAGTCAGGTTTAGGCTCCTTTTTGATCTCTGACTGACTCCATAGCGGTCCTGAGCAAAGAAGCCCCAAATCACTGCCTCTTCAGCTTGCTTCAAAAGATATGCCACATGGCTTCTTCTCGCACATCGGTTCTCCCCATTTAACAAGTGTCTTTTCGGTGCTAACTATACACCATGAGGCTGTCTGGAAAAGAAAAAAGCTGGATAACAAGGGGGATTATCACAATTTAGCTGTGTTTTCATACTGTTATTAATTTAGTTCAGATCTAGTGCCATATGCTTGTCTTCATCATTCCCCTGAACTCCTGGTGACTTTCATAGAAGTTCCATGTGAAGAATGAGAGCAACATATGGTTCTAATAGTAGTTTGCTCATTCCTCAAAGATTTATGGGTGTTTTAAAGTCATTAATCATTATCATTGAGACACACTTCAATGTCTTCGGAAGGAGTACTTTCACTGCTTTAAAGGAGTCCTTATCACATGGCCATTTATAGTACAAAGAATAATGCTTATTTTTTCTTTAAAAACTCAGGAAGAAGAGAAAAATACTGATTTGTCTCTCTTATAATCAAGTAAGATGGCAGCAAACTGTAGTCATAAATGGTCATATTAAATGGAATATCTAAAATAATTTGCTATTGGATCATGAAAGTCTTAACCGATTTTCTCATTGTTTTCGTGATGTCACTCGTCTTCACAAAAACTATGACTCCCTGTTGCCCATCACATCAAATCCAAACTCCTTCTCCTGGTCCTCCTCTTCCTGTGCCCTAACAATCCATCCAGCATAACTTATTCCCCTATATAAATCTTTCCTCTGATCAGATGAGAGGAATCTCTCATAGACTCTTCCTTCCCACTGCCTCCTCCACTGCCGTTCACACTGATGATCCCTACTTCCATTTCTGTGTCTTTGTTGCTGCCATTTCCTAAAATGCCGTCTCTATCTCGAATGCTCATTTTGGTTCAAATATTTATCAGGTACCTACCATGTGCCTGGCCCCATATTACGTGCTTGTATGTGAAGGAAAGCATGATGAGAGCACCATACTATCTAACAAGGGCAACAGATCCATAAAAATTAACAATGGACATCATTTTTGAAATGTTCACTACATGTAGGATGCACTGAGACACTATTCCCTATTTACTGTCCAGAATCTTGATATTACCATCTCCAGCTAACAGATGAAAGACCTGAGACCTTGTTCAAACGGTCAAGTATAAATGATTCACCTAAAGTCAGAGAGCCAGTCAGCAGTAAAACTGAGACTAGAACCTAGATCTGTCTCCTTTCAGAAACGATACTTAATCACCCCAGTGTTTCCACACAAAGAGATACCTTCAATAATGCAAATATATATATTTTTAAGAATAGGAACCACTAAGGGAGAGAGTGATCATTTCCATTCGAGAACAGAGAAGAGTTCCTAAGGTTCAGAAAGAGGTTAACTTAAAAATAAGGAGTTTGACAGTGAATATAGCAGGTAAAGGACATTTTGGGGAAAAGGTTGAACTTAGAATTTTAAATTCTTTTCAGCTTCTTTGAACGTCAGTTCTCTCAACTCCACCATTTCCCTTCTTCAAGGTGCAGCTCAATGCCTACCTCCTTCCTAATGTCATCAGTCTGCACATTAACCCTTTCCCCCTTTCATTCTCCTCTAAACTCTGACGGCACTTCTTTTGCAGCAGCCCCCTTAGGTCTTGATTAGATAGTATCTTATGCTGCTCTCAATTTTCTGGACCATTCAAACATTGAAGACAGCAGCCACATTTCTCTCTTTAGTAGCTTCCAAAGCACCTAGAGCTGTGTTAGAAACACCCCAGGTCATCTGTGTGTGCCACTTATTGACAATAAGTCTTCACACCTGTATGATGTTTAAGTTTGTAAATTCTTTCATTTGTGCAATGTTCTTAGATATTCACAATAACCCAGTGAAGTAAGCCGGCTTGCTGTTTTTAGTCCCCATTTTGCAGATTAAAGGAAACTATGATTTAGTTCATTGGAAAACCCAGAAGCACCCTGGCAATAAATAAATGAGATTTTCAGTAAAAGAATCTAGGCGCTGTCTCCACTATACAATTCTTAATTCAGAGAATGATTGATTGATGGGTTAACTTCATATTCGGGCAGATGCATCAAGTCTCATATCCACATTATCACTACTAAGCCTGTAATATAATTCTGTCTTCATATAGTAAGTGTCGAACCAGGTTTACCTCAGAGAGGGAACTGCAAAATATTTCACTCAACCTATTCAACCACTTGATTGTTGAACCAAGAGCAAAAAATGGGATTTAGAAAATATGCTTAAGGTAGCATGGTGGTTACTCTTGTCCACATGAGGTTCCTGAAATAACCAGCTTAACAAGCCTCATAAGGGCTGCAAACAGCAGGTGGGTATTTCCCAGCCATCTGCTGACTTCTCCAATTGAGAGCCCTTGAGAAAGTCACTAACACGATCATGAAAGGGATGAATGGTCCTGCTCATTAATCAAAGACTGTGGGAAAGTAACCAAACTTGATTCATCCCACAGAAGGCTGGGCACACTGTCAAAGCCCAGAGGGAGGGTACAACACAGGGTAAAATGTCTCCTCTACTCAATGCAGAACTTGCTTTCCCTACCATGGGAAGACCCTCAGCGAGCGGCCCTAGGTGTAGCCACTGTGAGCACATCTCCTAAATGAAGGTAGGAGCCCTCAGTGAGCCCTTTACAGGGCCTCCTTGGCAGAGCACTGTTTCATCTCATCACAAGTCAAACTTGAAATTTTCTTGACACTTTTAATTGATGAGCCAGCAGATAAGCATGTTATAAAGCATTCACTGAGTCTCCAAGGGCTTCTTGGATCTTCCATCTGGCCTGCTCTTCTGCCCCTACACCCAGAGATAATTTTCCAATATTGACCCCTGGGACAGAATTCAAAAGAGATATATGAGTTCCACTCACCAGTGGTTCCATTTAGAAACTTGAGGCTAGCTGCTTTGAAGTGTGTCTGCATTTAGCACTCCCTACCCTCTTCCTCAGACTCGTCCTTCCCTCCTTCACATTATTCTGTTGCACATACACCCAAGTGCATGGCTTTAAGAGAAGAGATTTGTCATACTTTTCATTTCTCCACTGCCACCTCCAGAACATTGGCACCCTACTTTACATGTAATACGTGATCAGTAAACAGGAGGTAAATAATATTTCCTGAGGGGGAAAAAATAAGATTAATTGAAACAGCTGTGGAAAGTTTTCAATCTCACTGGTAAACAAGCTGTATACCACTTCCACCTATATACGTGGCACAAATCTTTTCAACTTCATTTTTCTTCCTTTTTAAAAAAATGTATTTCATATTTTGTAATGAGATTTCTCGGTGGTTCATACAAGAGTACCATGGCCCAGAGGCTGTGAGAGTCACTGTGTATGTAAATTGCCAAAAGTTATTCATTCCTGATTAAATCCTTAATGGCATGCTGTTCTCTTCTTCATGACCAGCTTCCCAGCTCAGAGACCTGCCCTCTTATTCTTGACCTTGCCCCAAAAGTTTCCAAGGTTCCCCTGTTCTGATCTCTCTTGATCCTAGTGATGATTTCCCCCTCTCTATTGGCTCTCTCAGCTCTCTGGTCCGCAACAACTGCACCATGGCACAAGTGAGTTTAAAGCCACCCTTCGGGCACGGCCTTTCCAGGATATCGTCTTCCACTGGCCATGGTGCCCCTCACACTGCACTCCTCACACTCAGCTTCTGATGTGACTACAGGCTCACTCATTCATCTTGAGTTTCCTCTACCTTGCTGATTAAAAGGTAGCTCGTGTAAAATATTTTTGATATTTAAAAATACCACAACAATTTTTGTTCGATGTATCCCAGTTTGAGAGGGGAGTTGAAAATCTGCTCACAAGTTATTGGCAGAAAAGCACAAACTTGTCTCAAGAGCACTTCAATTAGTTCTCAAAGTACATCTTTCTTACACTGCCTTCTCTCCTTTTATTTCCATCAAAAATACATTATCTTCTTCCTTGAAAGGCTATGGCAGTAAGAAATGAGATGAAAGAAGCACACACAGTAGGCAGCCACATTACCCTGGAAGTTATTGAACGTGCTTCCCCCAAATTCTCTTTCTTTGAGTTTCACGCTGTCATAAATGTTACTTTCTATAGACTACTGGAGATTCTTTTTAAAGTGACCTGGGCACTTGCAAATCAATCAAAGTCTGTTTTTTAAAGATGGCAGGAATATTTTGTCATAACATTTAAAAATACATTTAATAGGGCCAACATTTGTAATGGTATGGATAAATTTATAAATTACATTGTCAGAGCCTAGATTTTATTTATGCCAAGTTGAAAACACAAACCGCATGAACGCTTAGAAAACCCAAATCCAATATTATGTACCTGTTTCCACTTGTTTCCCTACCACCATCATGTGCAAGAACAAGGTAAGCCCTGACTGCATTCCTATTTCATTTCCCTACCTATTTCTGTTCTCCACCACTATAAACAGAGAGGATTACTCAAGGGCAGGTAACCAGAAGGAAAATAGGCAGAGCAAAGAACTTATAGTATCTTCATATTAGGGCATTCATGCTGAATAAGTGAATAATCAAGAATTAACAATATATTTCTTATTGCTTTTCTAGATTAGCATTTCGAAGAAAATAACAATGCTTTCTAAAGCACACATCTAAAGAAAACACATTTTTAAGTTATTAAGCTTTATTGTTATTATTCACATTAATTTAATGTAACTTGGAAAAACAATCACACTTTCTATTTTAAGCTTTTTTGAAAGTGATATACAAAATGGGCTTCTCTGCACCAAAATGGGGATTCAAACTGGTCTTGGTTCACATAGATGATTTTAATTTAGAAAATAAGTCAGGGCATTTGCTGATTTCAGCAAGATTTGTTTTTCCTTCCCTTCAGTATACTGCTTAGGCATTCTTACTGTTAAGAATTCCAAGACGGTCTACATATTTCCTAAGAAAATTAACTTAGCACAGGAGTCACTAAATGAATTTTTATTCTACAACTGATAAAGTAATAGTTTCTGTCAATTGGTCACCTGATTTTCTCTTTATTTCTCAAATTTAAAAATGGGCAGAGTCATTCAGTAAAACATTATGTTTTACATATCCTCAAGTACATCTACATTACGTTTCACATCCTCAAGTGAATCTACAGTTAAGTTTAATTGAGAAGAAATACAAAATTATCCTCTAACACATAACTGGATAATCATATATTCTGGGATAATGGGACAGCCATAATTTCAAATATTTGGTCCATTGGTGTGTCCCAATTTTTGGTCGAAGATGTATGATTACTCCAACCATATGACTGTGTGGGTTGACTTTGGCTGGCTTACTTTGAATTAGTGCAAAACTATTCATTTCCAGGGGTTAGTTGGAATGTTACAAATGCCAACTATATGCTGGTTGCCAGAGAGGAAGTAGGGGAGGAGGTGAAACCTTGATGAGCACTGAGTAATGTATAGAATTGTTGAATCATTATATTGTACACCTGAAACCAATATAATACTGTATGTTAATCATACTTCAATTTAAAAAAAGAAAACAATGAAAGTATTCTATGAGAATCAAATGACTATCTGGAATGGACAGTAGTGTTGCACATAAAAATAAAATCTGTGAGAAAAAAGCATATGCCAACTATGTATGAGGGAGTTCTTGAACAACCTTATGATTTCTGTATTATAGCCTCTCCATCCTGATATAGACGGTTTCTGACCAAAGAAATGAATTGCAAATTTTTCTGAAGGCAACTCATCTTGGTTCTGCATAACAAAGACCAGCAAGGTGCTGTGTGTGGTGCAAAGTACATGCCATTCTGTGATCACAGGAATTTAATTCAAAATGTTCAAAGCAAATTTTTAATAGAACAAACTAAATCAGACATTCAAATGTCATGTACTCTGACAACTTTTGTCTCCCCTGCACCAAGATGATGGACTTCAAAGCCAGAGGGACATGGCTTCCTCATTTCCTCACTGCAGGATATTTGTGAAACTTAGTTAACCTCCAGAACTGTATTTCCTCGATGGCAAAGTGGGGTGAAGAGTTTACAGAATTGCTGGCAGCCTTAAATAAGCTCACGAAATGTGAGGATGCCTGGCACATTGCCTGGCATATAATGGACACCCAATACATATTAGTTTGATTTTCACATCTCCAAGATACCTTACTAATCTGTCCCTTAATTGCAGTTCTGACCTCTCATCTTACATAAATCCCTAATTTTGGGAAACTTTTGCAATTTAGATACCAATCTTCTCAATAAAGAGTTCAACAGCAACAGAAAATCTCCTTAACTTCAAAAACAGATCCTTTGCTATGCTCATGCCTAAAGCTTCTAAATTTTATAGAAGACAAAGGCATTTATTCCAGAATTATAGATAAATCCAAAAATATAAATCCCCCAGAGAGAGATAGCACCATGACTTAAATTCATACCAGGTTCTACATGACTGATAACAAACATTTTCTTTGATGAATAGGGAGAGCCAGAGTGAGAGTACAGGGAAATGCAGTAATCTGGCCTGGGAAGAGGCTCTGCGAAGGGAGGAAAAGGGAGGAATAAGAGACAAAATCAAAAACAAATTTCAACCACACAGTTGTTCCTCTAGACCAGATCCTGCAAAAGGAGATAGGATTTACATCACAATTTCTTTAAAAAAAAAAAACAAAAAACTTTTGCCTGATGCTGATGGTGATAGAAAATCCAGTTTAAATTATAGACTTATTTTGATCATGGTGATATTTTCTGTTATTACTGATAAGCCCAGGGCATGTATATGATCAGAGATGTTGTAATTAGAAATATGTCAGTGTCCACAGGGTGATAGGCTCTGCCCACAGGTGATGCTAGTAGGTAGAGCTGCGTGTGTCTTTAACATTCATAATTTAGTGTTATGAATTGTTTTTCAGCCCTGTTTTCCCAATGGGTGGAGGAATGAATGAGTGAACTGTTGAGTGGAACTTACAGAGAAGCTATAGGAAGTATTAAATATCAAGGTTTTCAAACCAATTGGTGTTTCCAACCCTTCGCCCTCTGGAATGGCTAAGGGCTCCACTGGATGCTCTGAAACGATTCTGGACCTCGCAACCAATCAAAGGAAAAAACAAAGGGAGGAAGAGGTTTCTTTGTTTTGTTTTTTTCCCTAAACTTAACATGAATGACTTTGCAGTATGCTTCAGCCCAAGACACCTAACCCGCTGCCTTAGGAGTGGTGGGAAAATAAGAGAAGTTTAAGCAAATTCTGGAACCACTAAGTTGTCAGACTTGAGTATTATGGTCTTTGATAGCAAACTTCCAAAGAACAAAGACCATGTCATGTATATTCTGAACTAGCACTCCATGGATACTCAGGGAATGTTAAATAATAACACTTTATGTAGAAGGCCTTTAAATGTCCTCTCTGACAGTCAGGCCAGGCTCCTCGAACGGTACTGCATATTTTGTATTCATTCTGAAGCCAGAGCCTTCCTTGTGGTAAAATGCTCTTACTCTTACCCCTCCCTTGAAGTTAATAAAACTCCACATATCTTTCAGTAGGAGGCTAAATACAATTTCTTCCTAGAAGCTTTCTCTGGTTATTCCAGTCCACACTTGGAACTTCTTTCATGATTAAAGGCTGTATAATGATTTAGTACTTTGAACTCTTACTGTTTCTCCTTGTTTCAGCCTTGATTTTATTTCATTTTCTCAGTTGTGTTATCTGTTCACCGCGGTAAGGATCACTTCTTATCATTCTAATACTAATCCCTTTCCCTTTTATTCTTGACCCTTGGTATGAGATTTTTCTAAAAAGTAATTTGATGTATTAGTTGAAAATCAGTTAAATTGTTAAAATCCACATATCAACATTTGCTATGTTTGTGTCTGTACACCCCGTCCAAATGTATATGTTGAAGCCCCTATCCTTTATGCAGTCGCATTTGGAAATAGAGCTTTTGAAAGGGTGATAAGAGGTTAAACAAGGTCATAGGTAGAGTCCTCACTTACTGTTCTTATTAGAGGAGAAAGAGACACCAAAATTCCTTAGCTAGAAGCCAGCCGTCTCCAGCCAAGAAGAGAGCTCTCATCAGAAGCCAACCCTTCCAGCCTCCAGAACTATGAAAATACATGTGTATGTGTAAGCCACCCAGTCTTGTATTTTGTTAGGGCAGCTCAAATAGACTAATCCACTAGTCGAATAAACTGTTTTGAGGAAGCAGTATGCAGGTTCCATATGTGTGCTTTCAATTTAGAGAAAGAACTACATTCAAAGCCATAAGAAATCAATTCTTTGGGGGCACCTGGATGACTCAGTTACCAGTAACTCAGTTACTCAGTTGGTTGAGCATCTGACTCTTGATTTCAGCTGAGGTCACGATCTCAAGTTTGTGAGATCGAGCCCTGTGTCAGGCTCCACTCAGCACAGAGTCTGCTTGAGATTCTCTTCCTCCCACCCCCCTCTCTCAAATAAACCTTTTTGTTTGTTTGTTATTAAAGAAATCAATTATTTGGTGTAACTGTACAATGAAAGAAAATCCTAATACAATTCTGGTGTAAAAACTTTTCCCTCATTTTCACTAATGGGGTGCCAGTTTTAGCAAAAGAGCATGAAAAGAACTGAGAAATGTATAAATTTCTAAAGGAAAACAAAGTCAAAGTAAACATTTTTTTAAACTCACTAATTATAAAGTAGCATCAATCACTACGTAATATTGACATACATTGAAAAAATTATTTTATAGAAAGCTTCACTGGAGGAAGTACTTCTCAGAAGTTGGCACTAATTTAAAAAATGTAGGATGGTCTTAAAAGCCCAAACCCAAGTCTTTTGTAACCAGTAGGGGGCAGCAAGGCACCCCAGATCCCTCAGTGTCTGAAACTTGAGGGACTGCCAGGTTAGCCAAGGAAGTGTGGAGGGGCAACAGGAGGCAGGGTAGCAACAGATATGTAAAAAGGAAGAACCTGGAAAGTCAAGACAAGGCACTAGAAGTAGGAGAGGGTGGAAATAAACAGGTCAAAATGACCTGCACACCAATGGAGAGCTTTGAATTGGAACTGAGAATATTTATGCTTCTAGAAATCAGTATGTGTCAGCACTTCCTTAATTCCCCCATCGTCAAATTCACCAAAATAATACAGAAGGTTTGAAACTGTCCTGCCCCTATATCTCACAGTTACATCTGAGCACTTGTCCTTTCTCTTCTACTCATTGCAGTTAAGACTGCATGGAAAGTAGCCCTACATTTTTAATAGCTCGGTGGTTTCTGATGAAGGGTGGGTTGACTGTTTCTCCTCTAGGAAAAGAGAAAAGGGAGTTTCAGTCCTGCATAACTGTAGAAAAAATAGTTTGCTCCAAAAGTAGACTAGACTTTGCCTATTAAAATATGCCCAGAGAATTAGGCCCTGGAAGAAATTAAACTAGAGCTAAAAGATCTCGGGTGATGACAAAAATTTAGAATTGTTTCATTCCTTACCATTTTCATTCGAACATGGCACTTTTTCGTAGTTACAATGCATTTGATAAATGCAGAGAAAGTTGATAAATTGCTTGCTGGTTTGGCAAAAAAGATTGCGAGATGATCCGTTTTCTCACTTAGCCACAGAGTAAGAGGTTACAGTTTTCCCAACTACTAGGTAACTTTATACTGTTTCTGCAAAGAATGTGTCAGTAATGAAGATTATAAAGAGCCAGAATGAAAAGGAGCCCAGAGCTTTTTTTCTGATGAATGTTCCTACAAATCTGACTTCTTTGCTCCTTCTCCACTGAGCAACGTCCATATGTTGATCGCGTTAGAAGGATTAATTTCCAGGAGGACCACAATACAGTAGGAAAAAGAGAGGGGAGTAGGATGAGAGGGGGTGCGGGGGGTGGGAGGAGGAGGTAAAAGAAGAAGAAAAGGCAAGTCAACAAACAAATAAAATACCAACAACCCCAGGATTGGTGGTAAATTTTCAGAAATGAAAATTTTATACATTAAAAAATAATCTTATACATAATCTACCTTTCCTGGCCTCTGACCATCTTAGTCTCAGAAATATGAACAAACTCTTCTGTTGAGATTAAGAAAAAAGACTTCCCCTCAAGACTTGATTTCAGCCTGCAGCGAATTTTTATGACCAAGTTATTAACCCCTGAAAAATGGGATTTATAATGGAAATACTGATAGATCCTTAGTGGTAGCTGTGCTGGCAGGCACCTATATATAAGCCTTAATAATGTCAAATTGTAAAACTAAAGTGATGGAAAACCTACTAACTTACACTTACGGAATCCCTGCTTCAGTAGTTTTTGATATCTCCCTCATTTGAATGATTTTTCAGGCTGTTCTAAAGACGAGTGTCCCATATTTGTGAGAATGAGAGTTGCAACCCTATAGGATTTTGTGAACATCATAAACTTAGAATGGCATATTTATTTCTGAATGGCTTAAGACTCTGTGGTCTTTTTCTATTTAGGAAATTCACCTGCATAAAAATCTTGAGTTCTCCAGCCATGAATCCCATAGCCTGAGGCCTTTCTCCTTTTCCTCCCGTTTTTATACATTTTATTCTTCTTTCCAGTAGCTCATTGAACAGCTGAAGGGGATAACAATGTAATTTCAGGAACAGTGACCAAAGAGAAAAAAAAAATACCCTTGACTTGGGTGGATAAGCAGACTCTCCACACTGTTAGTGGAATTACAGCTGGATGCCAGACTTTCATTGGCTTAATCTCATTACATAACCTATTCCCTGCAACTGTCTTCTGTTATGGCCTGTTTTATGTGACCTGACAGCCATATACAGATGTAGCAGGAAATACATGCTGCCAATGCTTAAACAAAAATTTTCCCTATCATCATGTTTATCAGGATAAATGTGTTGCCAGATATATTCTTCTTCCTGAGCTGATATTAGCCGAGCATGGCTAATGTCATCTCTCCCTCCCCAAGGGGCTCTTCTGAAGCTCTCATCTGGCATTCAAAAACATTGACCATGGTTGAACAGATCCAGATGCAGTCTCGAACAGAAGTTATAGAAACATGGAGAACAGCTTCGTCCTATCGAGAATTACATTATTCCAGGGCTATTTTGACATGGAGTAGGAAATTCAAAGTACTTTTGCCCTGAACCAGTTGTAGCACACAGCACAATAGGGAACATCAAATCAATCAGAGAAAATTTTGAAATCCTATGCTTTACAGCTTTGGGGATGCGGGAAGCCATTTCTCACTGATTGTGTGTTTGTCAAGAACAATCAGAACAAAATCATGTAAACATCATAGATTTAGAACCATAATGCTGGTTCTCATTTCAGATGTATGTGTTTAAAGATCAAACACTGTATATATATATATATATATATATATATATATATATATATAAAATAGCAATAGTACCAGGGTGCGAGCAGTACATTTTTATGCAGTTCCATTACAAATACTATCCTAAACAGAATTTGCATGGATGGAGTTTTCCTTTTAGCCTTTATAAACCACTAGGAACAATGCACGAATTTTAAGTAACCACCCAGCTTTCCATTTTCCATCACTGAAAGGCTTACCCTTTGCGTGCAAATCTCTAGCTGTGGCTGACGGCTGTAAGCCCATTATATTTCAACTGCCATCTGGCCGCAGAGATTCAATCCATTGCTTCAATCACAGTGGCCTGTCTTCTCTAGCTCTGGGAATTGCACTAAAGTGCGTGATTTAAACGTCTTCACTGTCAGATTATTGTTGTTAAGTTCATCAAGATAAATTAAAAAAAAAAAAAAAGAACCCAAATAGGGGGAAATATGCCCGAAAGAGTATTATTTGTTGTAGGGAAGAAAAAAGTATTTGAAAATCAACAGTTGCTGAGAGACCTCAAATTAGTTTCATTCATAATGCTAGGTTTTCTAAGTGTGAGGTAACAGAATAATAATTACCAAATAAGCCACATGCTTAATGTATAAAAGGCCCAATTCAAACATTTGGGTAGAAAAATGCAGTGTTTTAAATAATTAGAAGTTTACACAATCTTTGTCTTTTTTGCTCACCACCCTCCCAAGATCATTTCTTATTCATTTTGCAGTACATTTGCTGGGCGATTGTTCTGTACCAGGCCCTGTGAGAGGTGGTGGGAAGAGTGAGATAAATAAGACATGGTCCTTGCCTTCTAGACACTAGTGAAAGTGAGAGAACAGCCTTTGATTTATGACTTACTATAAGTCACTCCTTTGTCACAAAAGAAAACACAGCTGACAGTGGGGAACTGAGAGAAACATGGCTGCCAACTTCACAGAATCATGCCTGGCTTCTGGTGGGTTTCCCTGCACGCCACAGCATACACCACCGGAGGATGCCTACTGTGGTTCTCAACTCGCAGGCACCCAAGGGATGTGACACATTCTTACCAGCAATTGTAAAACTCACTTTGGCAGTAACTCTCAATGGGGAGGTGTCAGTGGCCTTCATGGTGCCCTTCATCCTGCCCCCACCCTTGAGAATCAGTGCTTCGCCATGCAGAGTTGAACCGTGCACGGGGGATGAGTTTCCATATGTACCCCATGTATAACTAAGACAACTGAGAAGCTGACTATGAGCTTTATGTATAAATTGGCCCACTTCAGCCTCTCCACTCCAGGGAGCATAGGCTTTCTATTTATGAAGAGCAGTTTCCCTCTCTTATCTCCACACATTACTCTCCCAAGTTCTTTGCTTTCATTTTTTTTTCTAGGCATTACTGCAAACAATATAATTTTGAGATTTGGGATTTGTGGATTCTTATTTCACCTTGGGGAGAAATCCAACAGAATATCTGGTAAAGCCCAGGACCCCTAAGTTTACATAAGCCAGTTCTCTGGTGGCTAGACAGAGAAGGAGGCCCACTCAGACATTACTGTAAAATAGAAGTCTGAATCAGATTAAACATAAGGAGGGAGGATTGAAAAAAAGAACCAAGGGACAGAAGCTATCATAAGTTACCACATTCTAGGGTATGAAATTCTAATCACCCCTTTGGATTGTAGAAACGAAAAGCAGAGAGAGAAAAGAAAGGGAAAAAAATAAGTGATTGAAAAGCTTCCATAAGGGATATTGTTTGATAGAAGGAAATCCAGGAGATAAATCCAACCCCTGTCTCTGCTCCACAAGAGAACTGCAGGGAGAGCTGACCATTTCACTTCTTCGTAAACCCTTCCAAAGTCCCCACCATCTACAAAATGACAGCCCACAGCCCAAACTCCTCCATGAAGGGGCGGGTGGCCGTGCATGCCCAGAGCCCCTTTGTCTGCTCCTGTTACAGCTCCGACCCACGTCCATCTACATCCAGCAAAGTCCAACTGCTTGCAACCCTGAGCATCTTACAATTCTCTTGCAATTCTCTCCTCCCACACCCCATGCTGTTTTCTGCCTCCATGCTTTAGCTCCTGCTCTTCCATCTGACAGGAATCCCCTCTTCACCTTCCTGGGTCTCGCTGGGTTTTCCTGCTTATCAAGACTTACTGTGGTCATCTCCTCTAGGAAGCACCCTATTTTCCCAGGTTGGCCAAAGACCTCCTTCTTTATAGTCCCACAGCATCCCAGTACATCTACTTTTTTTTCCTCCTGCCATATTTATATTTCAGTCATCTGTGTATGCCTGTGTTTCTTCATCTAGCCTGTCAACGCTTCAAAGCTAGTAAGCTAAGTACAATGCCTAGAATATAACAACAGACTCCAAACAAGTTGGTTTTCTGTTTGCTTACTAAACTGAAAAGCAAGCATTAAGGGAAAAATCCTATTTTGATATCAGGGCAAAACTTGTGAATAAGATAATGGTGAGCACATTAACGAAATTCTATAGAGTTCTATTTCTAGGCAACATAAAAATTCAAAAAGAAATATCATCAAAGCTGAAGATTCTCAAACGTGTATACCACACACCTGTAACTGTTGTCATCACCTGGGGAGGTAGTCTGGACTAGAAGCTAGGATTAGGCTCAGGAGACTGCTCATTGATTTCATCTGCTCCACCAACTGCCCCTGCAGAGCCTTGTGTAAATTACTGAGCTACTTTTCCCTCAGTTCCTCATCTGTCAAATGGGACCAAAAACTGCATTAATTGAGTCCTAAGACAATATATGTAAAACACTTATTAGAGCTTATTACTATCACTATTGTACCCTTTCCACCTCCCTCACCATGTTGTTTTCGCCATGTGTTATTTCCATCCATTGGAGCAACCAGCTACTGAGTAATAAAACAGACTACATAAATTACTACTAATCCTTGCAGCACTATAACGGAAGTATTGTTAGTTGACATTTTATGGATGGCGATATTAAAGCTCGGAAAGATTAAATTTATTACCCACAGTCACATCATTTGTAAGTGGTGGATCCAGGAAATAAAGCCAAAACTGGCCAGCTGGTTAGAAAAAGACCAGCCCTTTTTCACAACACCAAGATGCTTTCTCAATACCCCAGGAAAAATAGAATTTGAGTGTGGCTTTTATACATTCTATGGTCTTCTGGAATGTGACTCCATGATTTCAAGCAATCTAGAAGAATTTCCGACCCAAAAGTACCACATCTCTCACTTCCTAAAGCTTGATAGTCCCAGAACAGGCATTAACACGTTTAGTTCCACAGTCAGAAGTCAAACAAAGAAAAGATTATTCCTGAGAAGAGACATGTTAAAATTGACACTAAGGTGTTGATGACAAATACGAAGTCCTTTCCTAAGAGCAATCTCAGTATAAAGCAACAAAGGAATGTGGGGAGTGTACCAAATTACTGCTAAAGGCAGAAAAAAAGTGAAAAGCAATTTTTAATACCAAAGTAGTTGTTTTCTAACCTATTGGGGGCGGGGGCATTTCTGTTGATTTGCTAGAAGCCATAAAAACCTTTTCAGAAACATGCTCAACTGTGTACACACTCATTCATTCCAACTTTTGAACGTCTTGTCAGAGAATTCACAATCCACAAAGCCCAAACCTAGATTTCAGCTCAAAGATCTCTGGCTGAGGGCCAATGAGGCCAACACAATGATTTTGCATCCGAGACCAATATGAGGAAAGGAAGGATTAAAAAATATCAAGGAGGCCAATACAAGCTGTTTCCGTACCTCATAGATGTACTGCTGATGTCACACTCTCTTCTGTTAATTTTGAGAGGCCTCCAAGTTTTCCACATTATCTCTAGTTTAAGAACTAATGGCCTGGGGCACCTGGGTGGCTCAGTCTGCCTTCAGCTCAGGTCATGATCCTGGGCTCCGCGTTGGGCTCCTTGCTCAGCAGGGAGCCTGTTTCTCCTTCTCCCTTTGCCTGCTGCTCCCCTTGCTTGTGCTCTCGTTCTCTCTCTCTCTCTCCCTCTCTCAAATAAAAAGGTAAAATTTTTAAGAAAAAAAAGAATTAATGGCCTAAAACATTAAGCAGTAAGCACTTAGCACAGCCCTTAGCACTCATTTCACCATGCTCTAAAAGGTGGAGCAGAATTTGTTGTAAACAAGGCTTTCTTGACCACGTGCAACACATTCTGATGAAGCCAAGGAAAGGGAGTATAGCACTGGGTTGGGGGTTACAAATATTGATTGTCTAGAAAATAGGAAAGAAGCATCAGGGTTTTCTCGGTTAACGGAAAGGGGCGATGGAGCCCTCTCACCATGAGACGAGCCCGTTTCAGGCTGCACCTGCTACATTATTGCCAGCCATGAGGGGCCAATGACTCACTCTTCTGTACTGCTCTGTGCACTCTGAATCCTGAGAAAGATCTCCATTTATCCATTCGTTCCACTGGGCAAACTGAGTACATATGCCGTGAGAAGATGCTGCTAGCTTCTTTTCATACAGTCTTGCTTAGAGACTTCAAAACTGAATAGTTTGAGACAGGAACTACTCAACATTTCAACATCAGGTCATGGTGCTTGTCTAGGGAGCACCATTGAGGGTTATGGTGAAGCTACTGATCCCAAATATAGCATATTATTCTTCATATGGCTTTCCTACCTATCCTTAACTTAGCCACCAAAAACTGAGCTACAGGCTGGCACAACCATGGTAACCAGAGGCCAGGCTGTAGGAAAAGGAAGGCTAACTATGTGGCGACTCTGCAGCACAACTTTTCAATCTTCAAATCCTAATAAATAGGGTGGATCCATTTTTCTTAAGCATTCGTGACTTTAGCTGTGAACCAAAAGACAGATGGACTGAAATGTAAGAAACAATGGAGCCACTGAATAAATGAAATGGTATCAAAATGTGTGCTCGAATTTTGCTTGTGACCAACACTTAGAGGAAGCTCTCACAATGTCACAAACATAATGCTCCCTCAATGTGTTTTCTTTTTAAATCACAGTTCAAAAAGCTATACCAGCCTGTCAATGAAAGAAATACCAAGCAGATGTTTTCCTTATTTCCAAATATATTTAGAATTCTCGGGGAAAAACCACAAAGGGTGTTTTTATTATGCACCTGTCGTGGTCAACATCTGGCACTAGCTCTCACCAATCCATCAACCCCACGATGTTGTGTCTCCTTCCAGCTCACCAAGAGACTGTAAATAAACCCACAGTGCAGAGCATGCCTTTTCCTTTTCTTTTTTTATTTCTCTCTTTCTTTTTTGCTGCCTTTATTTCTGTTTGTTTTTCATAGCAAGAAGGGAGGAGCACAGAAAACAGAAAAAGTCTATTTGTACCATTTATAAACTGAATAATAAATATGCCTCCTACAGAAGGAATTACACATACAGTAGGATGAGAGAATTTAAATTTTGGGAGGGAGAAAAATGAGTTGTCTGATTTCTGCCAATCTTCTATTCATTTGTTCATTTAACAAGTACATGTCACTAACTACTAGGACATGGCACATAGCCCAGTGCATTAGGCCAAATTAAAAATACACTTGCACAATTAAAAAGTCCTAGCTCTCATGCAAGACAGGGGATGCACTCAAAGAGCTATTATAAAAGTCTGTAAGTGAGGAGTCAAGACCTGCTGCTGATCTTATTTATGAGAATTTCATTCATATAAACTGGGAGGAATATTTTCCGGCCCCAGCATAGGAAACAGGAGAAAACTTTCTACCAATCATTCTGTGAAAAGAAAGATAGATCAAATTCTACTATGAAGCATATAGATATCATTCAAATTATTTTGTTACTTTTAGACTTTGGATAAGGGGGTCATTGACTAAATATTGGAAGTTTATTCTTATAAAGAAATAAGTATTTTGTTATCACCCTTGTTATACTGGATTTTTTTTTTTTTTTTTGCACAAAAGATTCTTTTAAACCACTTTTTCTTGATTGACTAAAATCTTGCTGAAAAATTCAAGTACGCAAACAGACCATTAGTCAATCAAGTTCCCACTTAGGGGAACTTACACACACACACACACACACACACACACACACACTCATATAATTGTAGATAGAAGTTCAGGGTGTGTTGTTGGACTTGACTTCAAGGGAAGACTCATTTTGAACTAGGGCAGAAATAGAGACATCGTTAACTCATAACAAAGGAATGGGCAAGAGCAGCTGGAACAAGGGACTCCTACATCTTCAGGACTCTTGTCCTCATAACTCTGCTCTCTTCTGTATGTTAGTCACTGCTTAATTTCTCCTGGGGCATGCAGAGCTTTCCATGCTGTGAAGGACTTGAATGTTGGCAGCAAGTCTGGATTCAAATCATTCCAGATTCACTCTCAGAAAGAAATTAAAAAAAAAAAAAAAAAGAAGAAGAAGCTCTTTTCCTCCATTCTCAATTCTTTCTCACCCCAATCTTAGTCTAAAGCCTCTCTAAAATGGACAATGGAAGTGTGCAGTTCTGACTTCTCACTAAAGCCAGTGAGGCCGTGTCAGGCGGGAAGAAAGGAAGCTCCAATTGAGACCATGTGGTGACAGCTGGGATGGGGGAGCACAGGGAGGAAAAGAAGAATTCCAAAAAGAGGAATGCTAGACATACAGGTAATTAATGAATTCAAACGTGGCTTAGATATCTTCAAATATTTCATGCTCTTGTGATTGGCTTTTAATCAAAGCTTTGTAGTTCCTTTGAAGAGTATATGTTCATTTGTTATTGATAAAGGATTTTAATTTGTTTTGCTATTCTAATACAAAGTACATTACTAGTGATTGAAAATAATAGAACAATATCTGGGGTTATTATTTGATTTTGTATTCTATAAAATTTTTAATGATTATTTAACCTCAACAACAGTGTTACAATACTTAGCTATTACAATGATAGTTGTGTAATCACCAAAAAAGTGCTTAAAATATCATCATTAAGAGTAACATATTAGAGATTTGGCCATTTCTAGTACAGCCTATTTCTTTAAACCCTTTACAGTGACCATAGATTTCTTTTGAAGTGCTTCTAATAAGTTTAGACAGATCGCTTCTTAGAAGGCATTTCTTTCTTATTGTTACAATCAAAATGTCTTGCTCAAACTAACCTACTTCCATGGTTTAGGGGGAAAATGTACTTGTAGATAATTTTAGCCTTTTAAGTGGCAATTCCTATTCAAGTTCAAATTGGAATTGACTCAAATGAGTGAAAATCAGTTCCATTACTTTTATTTCCTACAATGCCCTTCACTCCCATTTTTTCAATGCCATGAGCTATTCATTCCTTACTTTCTTCACTTGTCTTCCAAGCAGAATTCAATGCATAGCGTCTAACTTCCCAGATCTGCTATTTTAATTTCTTAAGACATAGATTAGATTCCCAGTTTTGAACCTAGTAGCATAAAAACTTAGACTGGGTCAGACAGCTGAATGTAATTAAGATTGATTGGCCAATTCAACAATAAAAATAACTAGCCAGATAAGGGGTTAGTGATTGTGCCAAGCAAGTAAAAAGAATCAAATTACCTAGTAGCTGGAACGAAACCCTTGAATTTTGAAAGAATAAAGCCTGGTGATAAAATAAACTTGAAAGTGCACATGTACGACAATGTACTCTCTTGAGCCAAATGCAATATGCCTGCTAGAAAGATCTGTGGAGACTTGTTCAACCACAAATAATAAACTGAAACTTACTCCATATTGGTGGGGGACCATATGATATTTCAGTGTAACCACAGAGCCCATATCTCAGAGTAGTGTAGAGCAGAGTTTTCATGAAATCTTCAGGCACTATTTCATAAAACCCAGTGGTCATGTGAACAGTTTAGATGTTTCATGGAACATTTCCTCTTATTTTCACTCAACTTTTAAGACATTTACTTTAATATACACATTACAATTATTAATATATTGGATAAAATACAACACATATCATACATTTCAATGGCTATTTGTTAAGATTAAGCTTAAAGGAGGTGTTTAAGATAAAACAGTGATCAATTTGAAGAAAAATATCCAGTACTCAGTTGTTCATTCCACAAGTATTAAGCAGGTGGTCAGTGCTGACCTCTTGGATAAGCGATGTGAGCGGACTTGGAGAAGGTAAAAGAGTGAGCCACGTAGATACTGGAGACGTGTTCCATGCAGAGAGAAGTTAGAACAGATGCCCTAAAGTAGGAAAGACTGACATATGGGAGGAATAGTAAGAGGCCAGTGTGGCTAGAGAAGAGAAAGAGAGGAGGCCAGAAGATTCTGGGGAACCAGATCACACAGTACATTCTAGGTGGGTGACTGTAGAACTTATCATACAATCTGGGACACTTATGGAATCAAGAAGATGTGTTTGTTTAATAATGATACCAAAATGGCATGTGTACAATGGGAGTTGTCACAGGCGAACTGGAACATAGGGTCACCCTACTTGTAGGACAATGTAAGGACTTTGGCTTTTACTGAGAGTAAAATGGAGAGCCATCGCAGATATTTTTAAAGAAGTTGTCCCTGCTGCTATGTTGAGATTCGACTGTAGTAGGGCAGGTATAAAAACACACCATAGATGCTAATTGAGGTGATAGAAGCATAGACTCTACAAGTCCAGAGAGCACTGCTCTAGCGTACATGGTGTGTCAATCCACCCTGATCCAGGATACGTCTGTCAGGTCCTGGAATAGGTGGTGTCAAGAGAAGCCTAATGGGTTTGTTCCACACCCCCAAGACATTAGTACTTATTTTCTATAGCACTGTGCTAGGTTCTAGAAATAGAATATTGAAACCATACACTAAACTCAAGAAATTTGATTAGAGAGATGGAACGTCTCTTTATGTAACAAATAATAAATCCTCAAAGATTATGAATGATTCATCCTGGTGGGTGATTCTCCTGATGTTAGAGGAAGAACAAGAAAAGGCATTCTGGGGAGACAGCATCAGCTGAGTTCAAACATCTCATATCCCATTTCTCTTCTGAAACTTCCAATAACCCCCCCCCCCAAAAAAAAAGTGTGTCTAGTTTTAAAGTTTGTAAAACCTCTTTGGTGATTCAAATGTTAGCCCTTAGGTTGAGAAGCACCGACCAAAGTGACAGCACATTGAATTATGGGATATTCTTCTGGGACTTGTGTTCCTTGTTTCAGAATTAAAAATCAGTGCACAGTTAAACCCGACCATGAGGTGCCAATTGTAGAAAAACGTGGAAGAAAATAGGCAAAGAAAATGGCTTGAATAAAGTTTTCAATTGTATAAGGAAATGCAACCAGAGAGATAGAGAAATGGAGATGACAGAGATGACCCTTGAATAACACAGATTTAAACTGTGTAGGCCCACTTACACGGGGATTTTTTTTTCAATAAAATATATGCACAACTGCAAATATATTTCTTCATCCTTATGATTTGTTTCATAAGATTTCCTCTCCTGTAGCTAACCTTACTGTAAGAATGCAGAATATAGGACACATAACTTACAAACTATGTGTTAACTGTCTAATATTAGAAACTTCCAGTCAACAATAGGCTATTAGTAATTAGATCTCGGGGGGAGTCTAAAGTGCTACATGGATTTTCAGCTGCACTGGGGTGACGACCCTAACCCCTCCATTGTTCAATGGTCAACTATAAATGTATTAGTTTGCTTGGGCTGCCATAAGAAGGTACCACATACTGGGTGGCTTAACTAACATTTATATCCCTACAGTTCTGGAGGCCAAAAGTGCAAGATCAAGGTGCCTGCAGTGCTCATTTCTGGTAAGAACTCATTTCCTGGCTTGTATGTGGCTGCTTTCTACTTTTTATGTATATTTTTTTATTGGAGTTCGATTTGCCAACATATAGTATAATACCCAGGGCTCATCCCATCAGGTGCCCTCCTCAGTGCCCGTCAGCCAGTCACCCCATCCCTTCAGCGGCCTCCCCTTTCACTATCCCTTGTTCCCATTTCACAGATTTAGGAGTCTCTCATGTTTTGTCACCCTCTCTGATTTTTTCTCACTCATTTTCCCTCCTTTCCCTTATAATCCCTTCCAGTTTCTTATATTCCCCGTATGAGTGAAACCATATAATGATTGTCCTTCTCCAATTGACTTATTTCACTCAGCATAATACCCTCCAGTTCCAACCACATCAAAGCAAATGGTGGGTATTCGTCCTTTCTGATGGCTGAGGAATATTCCATTGTATACATAGACCACCTCTTCTTTATCCATTCATCTGTCAACGGACATCAAGGCTCCTTCCACAGTTTGGCTATTGTAGACGTTGCTGCTGTGAATATTGGGGTGCAGGTGTCCTGCCATTTCACTGCATCTGTATCTTTGGGGTAAATCCCCAGCAGTGCAATTGCTGGGTCACAGGGTAGCCCTATTTTTAACTCTTTGAGGAACCTCCACACAGTTTTCCAGAGTGGCTGCACCAGTTCACATTCCCACCAACAGTGCAAAAGGGTTCCATTTTCTTCACACCCTCTCCAACATCTGTTGTTTCCTGTCTTGTTAATTTTCCCCATTCTCACTGGGGTGAGGTGGGATCTCATTGTGGTTTTGATTTGTATTTCCCTGATGGCCAGTGATGCGAAGCATTTTACCATGTGCTTGTTGGCCATGTATAGGTCTTCTTTGCTGAAATTTCTGTTCAGGTCTTCTGCCCATTTCATTAGATTTTTTTGTTTCTTGGGTGTTTAGTTTAATAAGTGCTTTATAGATCTTGGAGACTAGCCCTTTATCTGATAGGTCATTTGCAAATATCTTCTCCATTCTGTAGGTTGTCTTTTAGTGTTGTTGACTGTTTCCCTCACTGTGCAGAAGCTTTTTATCTTGATGAAGTCCCAATAGTTCATTTTTGCTTTTGTTTCTTTTGTCTTCATAGATGTGTCTTGCAAGAAGTTGCTGTGGCCGAGTTCAAAAAGGGCGTTGCCTGTGTTCTCCTCTAAGCTTTTGATGGATTCTTGTCTCGCATTTAGATCTTTCATCCATTTTGAGTGTATCTTTGTGTCTGGTGTAAGAGAACGGTCCAGTTTCATTCTTCTGCACATGGCTGTCCAATTTTCCCAGCACCATTTATTGAAGAGACCGTACTTTTTCCAGTGGATAGTCTTTCCTACTTTGTCGAATATTAGTTGACCATAGAGTTGAGGGCCCATTTCTGGATTCTCTATTCTGTTCCACTGATCTATGTGTCTGTTTCTGTGCCAGTACCACACTGTCTTGATGACCATAGCTTTGTAGTACAACCTGAAATCTGGCATTCTGATGCTCCGGCTCTGGTTTTCTTTTTTCTTTTTTTTTAATTTTTTCTTTTTATCATTTATGATAGTCACAGAGAGAGAGAGAGAGAGAGAGAGAGAGGCAGAGACACAGGCAGAGGGAGAAGCAGGCTCCATGCACCGGGAGCCCAACGTGGGACTCGATCCCCGGTCTCCAGGATCGCGCCCTGGGCCAAAGGCAGGAGCTAAACCGCTGCGCCACCCAGGGATCCCCTGGTTTTCTTTTTTAATATTCCCCTGCCTATTCGGTGTCTTTTCTGATTCCACACAAATCTTGAGATTATTTGTTCCAACTCTGTGAAGAAAGTCTGTGGTATTTTGATAGGGATTGCATTGAGTGTGTAAATTGCCCTGGGTAACATTGACATTTTCACAATATTTATTCTTCCAATTCATGAGCATGGAATGTTTTTCCATCTCTTTGTGTCTTCCTCAATTTCTTTCAGAAGTGTTCTGTAGTTTTTACGGTATGGATTCTTTGCCTCTTTGGTTAGGTTTATTCCTAGGTATCTTAGGCTTTTGGTGATTATAAATGGGATTGACTCCTTAACTTCTCTTTCTTCAGTCTCGTTGTTAGTGTATAGAAATGCCACTGATTTCTGGGCATCGATTTTGTATCCTGCCACACTGCCAAATTGCTGTATGAGTTCTAGCAATCTTGGGGTGGAGTCTTTTGGGTTTTCTATGTACACTATCATGTCATCTGTGAAGAGGGAGAGTTTGACTTCTTCTTTGCCAATGTGAATGCCTTTTATTTCTTTTTGTTGTCTGATTGCTGAGGCTAGGACTTCTAGTACTATGTTGAATAGCAGTGGTGAGAGTGGACATCCCTGTCCTGTTCCTGATCTTAGGGGAAAGGGTCCCAGTGTTTCCCCCATTGAGAATGATATTTGCTGTGGTATTTTCATAGATGGCTTTTAAGATGCTGAGGAATGTTCTCTCTATCCCTACACTCTGAAGAGTTTTGATCAGGAATGGATGCTGTGTTTTGTGAAATGCTTTCTCTGCATCTATTGAGAGGATCACATGGTTCTTATTTTTTCTCTTGTTGACGTGATCTATCACGTTGATTGTTTTACGAGTATTGAACCAACCTTGCATCCTAGGGATAAATCCCACTTGGTCATGGTGAATAATCTTCTTAATGTACTGTTGGATCCTATTGGCTAGTATCTTGTTGAGAATTTTTGCATCCATGTTCATCAGGGATATTGGTCTATAATTCTCCTCTTTGGTGGAGTCTTTGGCTTTGGAATGAAGGTGATGCTGGCCTCATAGAACGAGTTTGGAAGTATTCCCTCCCTTTCTATCCTTCGGAACAGCTTTAGAATAGGTATTATTTCTTCTTTAAAAAAAAAAAAATAAAAAAAATAAAAAAATAAAAAAAAAATAAACATTTGATAGAGGGACGCCTGGGTGGCTCAGCCATTGAGTAACTGCCCTTGGCTCAGGGCATGATCCCACGGTCTCAGGATCAAGTCCCACATCAGGATCCTTGCCTGGAGCCTGCTTCTCCCTCTGCCTATGTCTCTGCCTTTCTCTCTCTGTGTCTTTCATGAATAAAACAATAAAATCTTTAAT
The DNA here is from genome assembly GCF_048164855.1 of Canis lupus baileyi. NCBI lineage: Eukaryota > Metazoa > Chordata > Mammalia > Carnivora > Canidae > Canis > Canis lupus. Next base: position 9,567,840 of record NC_132839.1, on the reverse strand, counting down.
ATATATATATATATATATATATATATATATATATATATATCATCATTTGATAGAATTCCCCTGGGAAGCCATCTGGCCCTGGACTTTTGTGTCTTGGGAGGTTTTTGATGACTGTTTCAATTTCCTCCCTGGTTATCAGCCTGTTCAGGTTTTCTATTTATTCCTGTTCCATTTTGGGAATTTGTGGTTTTCCAGAAATGTGTCCATTTCTTCTAGATTACCTAATTTATCAGCGTGTAGATGTTCATAATACATTTTAAAAATCTTTGTATTTCCTTGGTATTTGTTGTGATCTCTCCTCTTTCATTCATGATTTTATTAATTTGAGTCTTTTTTTCTTTTTAATAAGGCTGGCTAATGGTTTATCTATCTTATCAATTCTTTCAAAGAACCAACTCCTGGTTTTGTTGATCTGTTCCACAGTTCTTCTGGTCTCTATTTTATTGAGCTCTGCTCGTATCTTTACTAACTCTCTTTTTCTGCTGGGTGTAGGTTTTATTTGCTGTTCTTTCTCCAGTTCCTTTAGGTATAAGGTTACCTTGTGTATTTGAGTTTTTTTCCAATTTTTCTGAGGGATGCTCATATTGTATTTCCCTCTTAGGACTGCTTTTGCTGTATCCCAAAGATTTTGAATGGTTGAATCTTCATTTTTATTAATTTCCATGAATCTTTTTAATTCTTCTCTAATTTCCGGGTTGACCCATTCATCTTTTTAGTAGGATGTTCTTTAACCTCCATGTGTTTAAGTTTCTTCCAAATTTCTTCTTGTGATTGAGTTCTAGTTTAAAGCATTGTGGTCTGAAAATATGCAGGGGACAATCCCAATCTTTTGGTATTGGTTGCAAACTGATTTGTGACCCAGTATGTGGTCTATTCTGGAGAAAGTTCCATGTGCACTTGAGAAGAATGTGTATTCAGCTGCGTTCGGATGCAAAGTTCTGTATATATCTGTGAAATCCATCTGGTCCAGTGTATCATTTAAGGCCCTTGTTTCTTTGGTGATGTTGTGCTTAGAAGATCTGACATTTGCAGAAAGTGCCGTGTTGAAGTCTCCTACACTTAGGGTATTATTACCTAAGTTTTTACTTTGGTTATTAATTGATTGATATACTTGGCAGTTCCCACATTAAGGGCATAAATATTCATGATTATTAGGTCTTCTTGTTGGATAGACCCTTTAAGTATGATAGAGTGTTCCCCTTCATCTTTTACTACAGTGTTTGGGATAAACTTTAATTTATCTAATATGAGGATTGCTACCCTTGCTTTCTTTTGAGGACCATTTGAATGATAAATGGTTCTCCACCCATTCATTTTCAGGCTGAAGGTTTCCTTACATCTAAAATGAGTCTCTTGTAGACAGCAAATAGATGGGTCTTGCTTTTTTATCCAGTCAGAAACCCTGAGTCTTTTGATGGGATCATTTAGCTCATTCACAATCTGAGTAACTATTGAAAGATATGAATTTAGTGTCATCATAATACCTATTCAGTCCCTGTTTTTGTGGATTGTTTCTTTGGCTTCCTCTTACTTTTACAGAGGCCCCCTTAATATTTTTTGCAGAGCTGGTTTGGTGGTCACATATTCTCTGTTTCTGCCTATCCTGGAAGCTCTTTATCTCTCCTTCTATTCTGAATGACAGCCTTGCTGGATAGAGTATTCTTGAATGCATGTTCATCTCATTTAGGACCCTGAATATATCCTGCCAGCCGTTTCTGGCCTGCCAGGTCTCTGTGGAGAGGGCTGCTGTTAACCTAATACTTCTCCCCATAAATGTTAGGGATTTCTTGTCTCCTGCTGCTTTAAGGATCTTCTCTTTATCTTTGGAATTTGCAAGTTTCACTATTAAATGTCAAGGTGTTAAATGGTTTTTATTGATTTTAGGGGGAGGGGACCTCTATCTCCTGGATCTGGATGCCTATTTCCCTCCCCAAGTTAGGGAAGTTCTCAGCTATGATTTGTTCAAATATGCTTTCTGGCCCTCTAGCCCTCTTGGCATTTTCTGGAACCCCAAGTATATATAGATTCTTCCTTCTGAAGCTGTCATTTATTTCCCTTAACCTTTCCTCATGGTCTTTTAATTGTTTTTCTCTTTTTTTCCTTCAGCTTCCTTCCTTGCCTTCAACTTGTCTTCTGTGTTGCTCATTGTTTCTTCCACTTCATTAACCCCCATCGTTAGGACCTCCAATTTGGACTGTATCTCATGGAATTGATTTTTAATTTCGGCCTGATTAGATCTAAATTCTGCAGTCATGAAGTCTCTAGAAGCCTTTATGCTTTTTTCCAGAGCCACTAGTAGCTTTATAATTGTGCTTCTGAATTGGCTTTCTGACATTGAATTGTAATCCATATTCTGTAACTCTGTGGCAGAGAGTACTGTTTCTGCTTCTTTCTTTTGTGATGAGTTCTTCTTTCTAGTCATTTTGCTCAGTGCAGAGTGGCTGTATGAGCGGGCTGAGTCAAGAATATTAACCTCAACCTTAGTAAATTTCCCCCTAGATGATTCGGACAAGGTCAGAGACCAGAAAGTGAAAACGAAGATCAGAACAAAATAAAACAAAAGTACCACTAGAGTGAAAAATAAATTGTAAAACAAAGTAGTAAAAAATAAAAGGCTAAAAACCCCAAAGAAGAAGAAAAACAGAAAAAGGAAAAAAGTAAAAGAAAACAAAGTAAAAGCAAAAAAAAAAAAAAAAAAAAAACAGTTGGGGACTGGGAGATGGTGGTGGTGAGGAAGTTATAGTGGAGGGAGAAAGTAGTCTACCTTTGGGGTCCTAGAGGGTGATCCTCTTGGTTCTGAGTGTATTCAGTTCTGTATGTTAGAAGACAGTTCCAAATTTATATAAACCAGCAATACTTGTAGAGAGCCCCACCACTGACCATCAGAACATACAGGAGATAAAAGAGGGGGGAAGGATGGGAAGGAAGAGAGAATATAACCTCACAGAATGAACCGGCCCGGTGTTCCCCCTGGTTCTGGGTGCTGCTGGTCATGTTTTAGAAGGTATTAACTTCCCCCATCGTAGAACAAAGTAAGGCAGAGAAAACAAACACAAAACAAAATCCCATGTCTCCTAATCTCCCAAAATGAAATTGACTGTGTTGAAGGGAATCTAGAAGTGGAAAATATATCTAGGATCTGTAATTGTCGAAATATGAAAGTCAAAAAGGAGGAAACTTAAAAATGAAGAGGCAGTAAAATATTGTAGTTAAGGTGTGAAAAGAAAAATAATATTGGAAATGTTTAGTCTGATATAAAAAGGAGTTGTAATGGAAAACGGAAAGAAAAAAGGACCCTCTAGTTCTGTACACTCGTTTCCCTGGTTTTCCCTGGGTCCCGGAGCTTCTCAGCGCTGCTGGGTCGGGAACTTGCTCCTCCCCGACCTCCCAGCGGGTCTCTGGGGGAGGGGCTGCCGCGGATGCTCAGGTGTGTGCACCTGGGGAGATGCCCCGCCCCTGGGGTGCCGCTCAGGTGAGCTGTGGACGCGGGAGGCCCTGAGCCCTGGGGCCCCGCCCTCCTGGAACGCGAGGAGCGACCACACCAGCCCGGGCTCCAGCTCCGGGGACAGCTCCCCGCCAGTAACGCCCTGGCCTGGTGCTGGGGGCCGGGGTGCTGCTCCGCACAGCGTGGGGGCGCCCCGTGGGGGGAGGGTCCTCCCCGGCCTGTGCCCGCCCCGCCTCCCCCACCGCAGGAGGGTCCTTGCCATCCTATGCCCTTGCTGCCTCCCCTCCCCCCCCACCTCGCAGCAGGGGGGTCCTCCCCAACCCGCACCCTCCCTGCCTCCTCCCACTCCCAGGGGAGCACAGAATCCTGGCTGTGTCCCCCGGGTGCCCTGAGATCCGGGCCCTGTGCCGCTGGACCCGCTCCAGGCCCCCTCTCCCGCAGGATCGGGGCTCAGCCCCCTCCGCCCGGAGCCCCCCCAGGGATCGGGGCTCAGCCCCCTCCACCCGGAGCCCTCCCCAGGGATCGGGGCTCAGCCCCCTCCACCCGGAGCCCCCCCAGGGATCAGGGCTCAGCCCCCTCCGCCCGAAGCCCCCCACTTCTCCCCGGGGGCCCGGGGCCGCGCTCCAGCCCTTCACCGAGACCCCGCGGGGTGGGTGCGCTCCCCCCGCGCCCTCCTCCCCTGGTGACCCGGGGCTGGAGGCGTCACCCCCTCCTGGGCCCCCCCATTTCCCCGCTGAGCACTGTTCCGTCGGGGAAGAGCCGGGAGGATTGTTAGAGCCCCCGCGGCCCGGCCCGGCCTCCTGCCGACGCCCCCCCGCCGGCTCCTCGGGGCCCCTCCCCGCTTGCTTCTCATTTATCCATTTTGCCCGCGCTCCTCCCTTGTTGGCGGCGACCCCGTCCGTGTGGCGTCGGGGCGTCCTCCTGCTGCTCAGGTGCGCTGCCGGGCGTCCGGGAGGCGGGGAGTGGGGGTGCGCCGGGCTGAGGAGCCGGCGGGGTGAGCCCCTGCTCCCCCACGGTCTGGCTGCTTTCTGAGCGTGGTGTCATGTGGCATCTTCTCTGTGTGGAGAAAAAGAGAGAGAGGAGAGAGAGGGGAGAGAAGAGAGGGAGAGGGAGAGGGAGAGGGAGAGGGAGGGGAGAGGGAGAGGGAGGGGAGAGGGAGAGGGAGGGGAGAGGGAGAGGGAGGGGAGAGGGAGAGGGAGAGGGGAGGGGAGGAGGAGGGGAGGGAGAGGAGGAAGAAGAAGAGAGGAGAGATCTCCCGAGTCTCTTCCTCTCCTTATAGGGACACCAGCCTTTCAGATGAAAGCGCCACCCTTATGACCTCATTTAACCTTAATTACCCCCTCGAAAGTCCCTTTCTCCAGTACAGTCACATTGAGCTTAGATTAGAGCTTCAACATATGACTTTTGAGGAGACAAAATTCAGTCCACAGCAATGTAGATCTCTCAGTGCCTGTGTACCTATATCTGTATTTATGTACGAACCTTCATCTTCTAAACTGCTGGCTACAGGTAGCTCAATAGGGGAGTAAGTGCTTTGAATTGCTGGGTCCAAGCTAATTGTCGGAGCTCTTCTGATAGACATCAGGCCTGTCACTTTGAGAGGGAATTGATTTCACCTTGACTGCATTTAATTAACACAGACCCAAAAGAAAGATATCTTTTGTGTATGTTTGTCGAAGAGCTAATTTTGAAATAGGAGCTCTGACTCAGAATGGTTGCCACATTATATAGCTTGGGTACACCTCCGGAGTCAGATTCAAGCAAAAACATCCTCGTCTGTGTCTCAGAGCTCTTACCAGTTCTGGAAAAGTGTGCAATGACTAAGAAAGGCACCAGCAGGAATTCTTGGTAGAAGTAAATGTGCCTCTTCTCATCTTTCTCTAGCACAAGATGATCATTTCAGTGACCTCTGTCCCAGTCTCCAAACCTGTTTCCCAATGGCTGTGCTGTATGATTGTACAGGTTCATCACCTTTTCCCCAATTTGGGCTTTAGCTCTCACTTTAATTAGCTTATGTTTTACTAGAATGAACTGAACTTGTCACCTTTAAGCTCTCACTTTAAATTGATCTAAACTCGTTTGCATTTTACATGCTATTCCTCTCTGTTTTTTCCAACTGAGTTTTACAAATTGGATATCATCTGCATACTTGAAAGAAGAATTTCAGTTCCTCTCTCTGCAGCTCTCCTGTCTTGTGGATAATAGTGATTCCAAAATGTGTTTGTGATAAATCGTCTTTGAAAGGAATTTAGGGAATTTGCTAATAGGAATGCACATTAAATGTAAAGTGTAAACTCTTCATTTTACAGAGGAGGAAACTGTGGTCTACAGAGATTCCATGATCGGCTCAGAATTACTCAGTTAATGTCAGAGCAAAAACTAGGACCCAGAGAACTTAATTCCGAATCAAAACAATGTTGTACTAAGGGGAGGATCTTATGAAATGTTTTAAGGAACAATTAATTATTCATTTATTAAATTAGAAATCCAGACACCAATGCCCCATCCCCATTAATAGATTACCACTGGGAAATCAGATCTTCTTTTGTTATGTATTTATTTTATATGCAAAATGAAAGAAATTCTCTTCTCAAACACCTTAAAGGGATATAAAAATTCACAGTACAAATATTATGGACCAGCAATAGTCCCAAGTGATATTCTGCGATGTTCTTTGATATGCATCTCCCAGAAGCAGAGTTGATAGGAACAATCTTCATATATTTTCAAAAATGGAATGCACTGCCAAACATATAGAAAGTCATTCAGGCAAATAGCAATGTAGAACAAACCAAGAGGTAATAGCCTGTCCAAATAAAAGTCAATTCAGAAATAAATATGTCTAGAAATTAAAATTTCAGTCAGTTTAAGTCTCTAATTGTATAATGTGATTGTTGTAATGAGTAACACGAAACATTGATGATGATGATGATGGTGATGATGATGATGATGGAGATGAGAACATCTCCATGAGATGAGAACAGTTACCATTAACATGGCACAAAATGCTAGCCACCTTTTCAAGCATTTTACATTTATTTGATCCTTGGAAAAGCCATATAAAACAGGTACTATTATTACCCATTTTAAAAACTTCTTTCAAAAAAAAATACATAAAAAATAAATAAAAATAAAAACTTCTTTCATAAAAGGCTTAGGTGTATACGGAGGGTGGACTTTTATAAGATCAATGAAAAAGAGAAAGAGTAAGAAAGTAACCTTGATGAGAAAGCCTATTTCTGGCAAGGACTCTTTTGGCTACATGAGAAGAAAATCCAGCTTACAGTGGTGTGATTAAAATGGAGATTTATTGGTTTACATAAACCAAAAGCTGGTGGATCCAGGGGCTCAAATGGTGTCCTCAGCATTTGGTCTCTTCCCATCTTTTTGTGTTTGCTTTCGTCTGTGATGGTTTCATTCAGGTCATTTCTCCCTGGAGGGCTAGAGAGAATCAACAACAGCACCACACTTCAGATCTCATCACTTTAGCAATCCCATCAAAACTAGAACTTTTCCATTCCACTCATCAAAATCATCTTACGATGCTGGAGTTTCACTGAACTGATGCCCATCAAATTAGGCCCACTCCCATCACTGCAGCCATGGAGCTAGAATAGGATTCACCCAAACTAGGTCATATGCTATATTCCTAATGCTAATCATCCTCCAAAAAAATCAGTTTCTGTTACTAGATGAAGGGAAAATGACACTAGGACAGTAAAAGTCAAAGCTGTCTGCCAAATCATAGAAATAAGTGCAAAAATGAACTGAACAAGATAGAAATCATAAAACAGTCCTGAAGGGAGCTCAGGTGAGAAAGGTCCTTGAGGAGGTAAAGAAAAGCATATAAGAGAGAAAAGAAAAGGAATAGAGTGTAAAACTGTTCTTCTCATTACGCACGTAAGAAAATCACAATGGGGTTTAACTTTTATTATGACTTTAATTGCGTATTGAGCCTTGCCCTAATACCCAGGCTCTATGGGAAGTAAAAGACTACATCCAACCGGATTCTGCATTAAATAAGCTAACAGGATATAGCGCTGGCTCCCAAATCTAATCCAGCGCAACAGCCAAGCTATCTGTGAAGTTCTGTGTTAAGCCATAACAGACTGATGAAAAAGACAGACTCATAACCAACTACAACTCAAAATAGACCATGGGAAGTACTATAAAAGAAATTCTGACAAAGTTCTTTGGTGGGGGAGGGGGGGGAGGGAACAGTTAGAGGTTATTTTTTTTTTTTTTTCAGTTAGAGGTTATTAAAGAGGGACAGAAGGTCCCAGAAGAAGCCACCATGGAAGAAGTGGCATCTTCACTAGGCCCTGAAAGATGGGAAGCATCTTGATGTGAAAATTGATGGGAACAGTAACTAATGGTAAGAGAACAAAGAGAAAGAGGGTGAAAGTAGTGTCTAGAGATGTGAAACCAAAACTCTTGAAAGAATTATAAAAGAAGATGAGGTTATAAAAGTAGTTGATGAAAACTGTATGAAGGCCATATTGGGGGGTTAAATTCTTCAGGCAAAGACATTCAACTAAAGATCTTCAGTTATCTGCAGAGTGTCATGAGTTTTTTTTTTTAATTTTATTTATTTATGATAGAGAGAGAGAGAGAGAGAGGCAGAGACACAGGCAGAGGGAGAAGCAGGCTCCATGCAGGGAGCCCAACGTGGGATTCGATCCCGGGTCTCCAGGATTGTGCCCTGGGCCAAAGGCAGGCGCTAAACCGCTGTGCCACCCAGGGATCCCGTGCAGGGCCAATAGAGTTGTCCTACAGAAAGAACATTCTGGCTGTAAACGTGTCAGGGATAGATCGGAGGAAATGAACCAGAGGCATGGAATCCCACTGAGAGTTTATGGCAAAATTCTGAGTGGAATAGCACTGGAAATGAAGGAAGTAACAAAGGAAAGAAATGAGAAATTGAAGCAAGAAATAGTTTGGAATAGAATCCAGAGAACTGGTCAATAACCAGTTTGTGAGAATTGAAAGAAGAGATTTTTTAAAATGTCAAGACCTGGGAACTTAGGAGAATGGTGATGCCATTAATAAAGCTAGAGGTCACAGAGAGGAAGCGGGTTTGTGTGTGTGTATCTGATTTGTGCAAATGAGTAGAGTGGAGCAGAAGGTACATGGGGAAAGGGTGAAGAATGACTTCCCAGCAGAGAGGAAATAAACCCATGATTGGAAGAATGGTAGGATGCAAGAGAAGGAGACAACCATAGGGTGTGCATGTTAAGACATAATTTGATATATTTAGACTTTTAAAATGTCATTTATGATCTCTAGTCCCTAACTCTGAATCAGACTCATAGCAAATGAAAGTTTGAAAAATATCAGCTAAATTGGTCTTTATTTCCCTGACTGTACCTTACGAATAATCCTGAACCCTTGCCATGGAGATTTGCTTCTTTTTACATTAAGGAAGCCTAAGCTTTTAAGAACCGATTCCTTAATCTGTACAAAGTTTAGGTCATTTTCTGTCATTTTCAGAAAACTGATTCTTGCACAGTCTCCAGTTTCTTTTCTCTAAAGACATTGGAGAAGTAAATATTTAGTGAATATCCCCTTTTCCTCTGACACAAGTTCTCTAGTCTGCTTTTAAAATACCTGCAATTCTTTCATTTTAAAACTAGCCAGGGGGAAAGGAAGAAGTTGGAGGTGATTGCTTGAAATCAAACATCATTTTTTGGGCAGCCTGGGTGGCCCAGCGGTTTAGCACTGCCTTCAGCCCAGGGCATGACCCTGGAGACCCTGGAGACCCTGGAGACCCTGGATCAAGTCCAACGTCAGGCTCCCTGCAGGGAGCCTGTTTCTTCCTCTGCCTGTGTCTCTGCCTCTCTCTCTCTGTGTCTGTCATGAATAAATAAATAAAATCTTTTAAAAAAAAAAGACAACATCATTTTTTGGAAAATGCTAAGCACTTGTTTTGAGATTCTAGGTGGACAGAAAAGGGAAGCAAATAACCTGACAACAGCACTCTTATGGGAGGGCCTCAATGCTGATAATACCCAAGCAATTCTTTTATTTTGGCCTCTACATTCCTCAAATCAGGCATATTCCCTGAAGAACTCACACCAGATTTAACATGATAAACAACATGCACTGAGATGAGGATGCATCAGGGAACCTGAAGTGACTCTTAGTTAACTATCAAAGCTAAAAATACTCGTTAAAGCTGTAACTCCCTTCCTCTAACTCAAGATGCTGGGGTATTAACTGAAGGCTCAGTGAATGGGAGTACAGCAGCAGCAAAGACAAGTCAACCATGACAGGAAGAAAGAGGGCTGGGACTGAGGTAGAAGGTGAGATAAAGGATCAAATAAAGCCAAATGCTGTCCTTAAAGATAAAGTGGTCACATAAAAAAGAAAGAAAGAAAGAAAGAAAGAAAGAAAGAAAGAAAGAAAGAAAGAAAGAAAGAAAGAAAGAAAGAAAGAAAGATTACACATTAGCAGATTTGCCCTCCTATCTTTTCCTTATTTATCATGGTTCACAGAACTCTATTTTTTTCCATTTCTCATCAGATGACCTAAAGTTAAGTCTTAATAGAGTTTACCAACGTCAAGAAAAAAATCCCATTGTTCTTCCCAGGGATTGGCTTAAAAATGAATATGCTATATAATTCTGGCTAACTAGGTGAACAAAAGTCTGCTGAATGGTCTCTGGGTGAAGTTTCCTTGCTGCTGTGAAGAGGAACACACAAAAGGATGCCCATTACCCTGCTCCCCATGTTCTTTGAAATGGTGTCAAGTCTGGATTGGGATCACACCTAGATCTTGAGCAGCTCTCATCTCACTCCCATGAAGAGTGCTAGTCAAAGACAGAGTCAGATGGCAGGACAGACACCAGGGGAGGCTACATTCTTGAGGATTTCATTTAATTGCTGAATTAACCAATCTGGAACCCACTGGTAAAATTATTATAATTTACTTGAAAATACTTCAGCATATACATTGTGATATTATGTGAGTGTAACTTGGGTTGAGCTCTACGCGTTGTAATTAAAGGTTCCCTCTCCCAGAGTGATCAATGACTATGGCAATCAAGAACACAGGAGTGGTCTGCTGGCATTCTCATCAGGACATCTGTACTTCAGAAAGGCACTTCCGTTACCTGTGTTTTGCTCAATAACCTGCACTTTGCTAATTAGCATACTAAATGTCAGAAAAGGGCTTTTAGTGACAAAAATAGCAGCCGGTTGACTGGCATGATGAATGTTAAAATCGGGCTCTCGCTGGTGAAATTGAAGGTATTCAAGTTGTATGGATTTGCTAAAATCATTTTCTAGATACTTCTTACTCTTGCATGAATAGAGAATAAGAAGGAAGCAAGATAATAAGCCCATGCTGTTCGAGATGTTGCACCAGGCTAAATACCTGAACCAGAGAGTCACTGGCCATGGAATCCACCGACCTGTTAGCCCGCAGCCGGCTGTGGGGACAGCAGAATCTTATCTCAGGAATCTTAGTGATTGCCTTCAGTGACCGTTTCCTACAAGATGGTTTGAGACTCTGAAAAGATAAGAAGGTGGGACTTCCTCAACCCTAGACAACAGATGATATGAACTCTTTTCATTCACTTGCCCACTAATAAACATTTAGTACAGTAACTATCCGGAGCAGCGTCACTGTACTTAAGACTTTTTTGCAACATGACCCACCATAAGGCTGCTTCTTTTGAGAACAATACATTTTATTTATTGTCTAAGACAGCTGAGTCAGGATTTTTTATTACTTGCTGCTGACAACACCCTAACTTATGTACCCCACTACCTCTACCAGTTCAGCCATTATCTCTGCAATTTAGGTAGTAGTTCGAGGGGTATATATAATTTTTTCTTTTTTTCTTTTTTTTTTTTTTTACTATTTTTACTATTTTTTTCCTTACTCAGAAAATGTGTTGTAGGAGAGAGAACAATGGAATAGGAAATCATGAGATGAAGTTTGAGACTCCACCCTGTGCAGGCCTTGGGTGTATCATTCAACCTCCTTAGGGTTGAGTGACAGTCAAAGTAGCAAATGAGGATGAGTAAATCAGACAGCCTGGGTTTAATCCCACTTATTAGCTGTGTGAGCTTTCTATGCCTCAATCTCCTTATCTATTCAACGGGCTAGCACCTACTTATAGTTGTTGTAAGGATTAAATAAAACATACCATGTTCAACCCCTAGCACAATGCCTGGCACGGTACCTGTGAAATCAATGTAATCATTATAATCTCTAAAATAAGATTATCAGTCTGAATGGCCCCCTCATTCCTCCTCTAAGACTTTGCAATTTTACCTTCATGATTGTATGCTCCAGAGAGGACATTAGTGAAGAAATGTAAAATTCACCTATTTTAAATGCAGCTCTACTCCTAGTGTTCGGGAATGCCATCCGGTCCTTTACTTACACAAACATTTACTGAGTGCCTACTGTAAACAAGGCACTGTGTAAACATGGGCAGTATCTCTGAGGAGCTCCTAGCCCTGCAGAGAAACCAGGAATATCTGTTTTTCCCCCAAAATGAAATTTCTGCTTGCCCCGCTATCTTCAACTTTAATAATAGAACCTTTCTCAAAACAGATCAGATGTTTGAATGAAAGACTCCAAAAAAAAAAAAAAAAAAAAAAAGAAAGACTCCTAACTCTGGGAAACGAACTAGGGGTGGTGGAAGGGGAGGTGGGCGCGGGGGGTGGTGACTGGGTGACGGGCACTGAGGTGGGCACCTGACAGGATGAGCACTGGGTGTTATTCTATATGTTGGCAAATTGAACACCAATAAAAAATAAATTTATAAAAAAAAACAGGTGTTTGATACAAATTCGTGTTCCATGTGATATAAATCTGTGTTCCAACTTTGAGTCCCTCACCCAATGTGGAGATTAGCATTTGTCCCTTTGGCAGTGGTGAAGAAACGATAGCGAGAACCAATGAAAAGCCTGCAGAGTTAGAGAAAACCAAGACCCAGGCGATTCTACAGGATTTTGGTGCCATTATTGATGAAAGAGCCCACTCCTGAGAACTCCTTGCTCATGAAAACAAGTATCAAAAAGGAGGATCTGAGACAAGGAGATTCTTTAAAATTAGGAACTCTTTCCCCCTCTCCTCTCCATAGGCCTGTTTAAATTTGCTCCTTAATCCAGAAAGCCAATATTTTCCCCTCTCATCATGAAACATTGCTTATGAATTGATCTCCTCTTATGAGATGCATGCTACCATGTGTGAGAGCACAGTGGGTTTGGCAACCTGAACAAAGCCCCCATGTGTTTGGACCCACTGTATAGCACACACTTGAAACACCATCTGCAGGCGGCCTTTCCGCTCCAACTTGTCAGGGTGAGCGGCAGGAGAGAATCATGAGTTGAGCTGCTTTGTTAACTGTCAGTAGTGCTGCCAGTACGAGGGGAACATCTGTACCAGCCAGACTTGATGAAAATTAAACAGTTAACTAAGTCTGGAGATATATGCAAGGGAGACTCTCAATGTCCTTCACATAAAAACTGTGCCTGTGAAACCCCTAAAATTGATGTCTTCATATCTTAGCATTCACTGCAAGCACCGGGGTCACTTGAGGGTCGTTTAAAGCTGTGAAAACATCTCTGAGATGATTCTTGGATCTTTTCACTTGTTAGTGTCTTACGGGGAGCGTGGGAGGAAGCTGAGAATCAGTGAGCCTTGTCCTTGTCCTGATCTTTCTTCACCTTTCTCCGTGGTGAAAACAATGAATTATCTCAGCATGGACAGTATTTCAAAATCTTCCCCTGAAATAGTCTCTAAAGAAAAAAGTGTTTATGATAGAAGGTTTTGTGAACCACAAATAAAAAAATTTTTTTAATCAAAACTCTCTACTTCTACACAAATTGAAACAGGTTGGTACCCTCAGCGTGATTCCTGAGTGTAGGTCTGTTGAGAAGGCTGGCTGAAGAATTCTGAAGAAAACTGGCATGTTCACCCGGAGCAAATTGGACAGATAGAATGGTAGCCAGCCAGCGAACAAAGGAGACACCGTCTAGGTGGGCTTAACCACGAGGCATGCTAGGACTTCAGTTAATAATAGCTGCTGGAGGTGCACGTGGGTGGCTCAGTCGGTTAAGCATCTGCCTTTGGCTCAGGTCATGATCCCAGGGTCCTGAGATTAAGCCCCGCATTGGGCTCCCTCTCCCTCTGCCTGATGCTCCCCCTGCGTGTGCTCTCACTCATTGCCAAATAAATAAATAAAATTTAAAAAAAAATTTTTTTAAATAAATGGCTGTTGGGGAGAGGAAGTCAAGAGTTGGTGGCTCAAAGAGCGACCAACAGTCTGAACCATGGCTGCCCAAGTGTCAGAGCAAACGCCAACCAGACCAGAACTCACACCTACCAGGGAAGTGACATAGGAGACAGGAATTTTTAGGTTGTGGGTGCCAATTCTGGTTGAGAAAAAGATCGGAACCAGCAATCGCAGGTGCAGAAAGCAAGGAACACTCAGAGATGACCAAGACATTCAGGCTCCAAGTAAGTGAGTTGATGTTAGGTATGTACTTGTCATGTGGACAAGAGTATCTGATAAGCTAAGTAGTTCACTGTGTAGTTAGAGAAGAAAGCTGCCACAACGTGATCAGGTGACTGGGGGCTCATCTCAGGAGTCTCCAGCTTCTACGCTGACACAAGATCATTACAAATCCTCTGTAGGAGGCAGAAATATCCTGTTGTATATATTCGCAGTATATACCTAGCTAGTCTTGGTTCAGGAACTGGGCGATTTGAACCTGTCTACAGCCTTCGATGAATGCTACTGAGCAGGGTGTGGAAAGGCAAGGACTGGCATCTGGTAAACCTTGTTCCCGGATCTCTCTTCCCACGAGCCTATTGCCCTTGACCTAGGTCTTTCTTTATCTCCTCATTCTTGGTACTCAGCCACCATTCTCCAAGTTAAAATGTGTTGTATTTTTTCAATTTGAGAGTTCTGACTAAATCTATACACACAACTGAGAGGACTGTACTTACAAAGTTACCCATCATCCCCATCCCAGCTCTCAGTCCATAATTATACTGACCCCACTCTCAGCATGAATATAATTAAATATCTAGCGTAACCACTAACCTGACACAACTACCAGTAAATAGGAATAAATTAGGGTGACAACTTGCTTTAAGACGTCACAATCACCATTTTCTTTTCAAGTAATTAGAGAAGAATAGAAAAATCTGGAGATAAAACCAGTGGATTGAATAACATTTCCATGAGTCATCAGCATACTCTAAAAATGACTCATAATCATAAGTTATGAGGTCTAGAAATGTTCACCTATTTAAGCAAATGCTGGAAAAACATCAGAAACTCTTGGGATGAGGTCAAGTCCCTGTAACTATATTGCTCCTGCATCCACTGATCTGGTGATGATTTAACAGTGTGAGTTAGTTTAAAAAAAAAAAAACAAAACTGGTTTTAGTTTGTAGTTCATTACTACTCACTCCCAAAAGGAGAACCCAGTGTTCCCTAAAAGTCCTTTTACCACAAATTGCATTGATTAGCTTATGAATAGAAAGGCTGGGGAGTCAGTTGCAAAAAGAAAAGGTATGGGGAGGTTCGTCTGACATGGGTTTAGGGAAGTTGCATGGTTCCTACTCAGGGTAGCTGGCGGGGCCCTGAAGAAGTGTTGGGTATCTCCCCCTCATGCCACCAGAAAAGCTGCAAACTAGGCTGAAACTAACAGCCTCATCACAGATCCCATGCACAAGCAAGGGAGGTAAGGAGGGCAGGTAAGGAGCCAAAAGCAGCTGAGAGTAAGGGCATTCACGATGATGGGGGGGGGGGGAACCAAGGTAAGAACCCTCTCTCCTCCTCTGGACTCCCTCAAGCCCTCTCCCTTTAGCATGGACCTGAATAAAAAGGAGTCACGTTCATGACTGAGATTGAATGTCTAGCTCTCCCTGAATAAAATATAATTTTACTTTGAAAAATGAAGGATTGTAAAATTTTCCTATCCAAGTTTTGAGGATGGTAAAATGTGTACCCACTGCTCACACAACAAGCCAAAGACTATCATCTGACTTTATGTGTATATAAGGAAAGAAGAATATTAAGGAAATATCCTAATAGGTAATGGGAAAAGGTCTGGAGAAAAAGAATTAGAAAATGTAGGGTAATGGCTCCTCCCTGGTGCCCTGGCACAGATCCACATGGGCCCCATGGGCAAAGGCTTGAACCATAGGCTCTCTGAGTCATGACAGGAGGCAGCGTGATCCTCAGAGAGCAGAGGCGATCACCTGGGAGGCTGGGGATGGTCTGGAACCATCTCGCATTTGCTTTTCTACCTCCCCCAGGAGACTGTCATGAGACAGCTTCTCATGGCCTCTGCTGAAGTATGAGATTTCGGGCCGACCTCCCCCAAAGTATAGTCGCAGACCATGAAACCACTTAGCTACAGTCTAGAATGGGCAGCTCAACAGCCAGGTATCCCAGGACATGCACTCCATTCAACCCCTGTGGTTTTGGGAACATCTTTTTTGGCATGTGGGAATAGGACCTGACAGTTGGCAGCCTTAATTACTCTTACTTTGACTATGTGAGTAATTAACTCAGAAAAAAAAAATCAGAAGTGGCTTGTTGTCAAATTAGGGTCAGATCAATTAGGTCTTGGCTTTGGGCCTTGCCTTGTATTGGTGTGCAACAGGAGGGGGGAAAAGCTAGGAAGGACTACCAAAGGCTAGAAAGAAGCATGCAAAGCTATTCACGAAAACTTATCTTACAATAAATTCCTTAACAGTAGTTAGGAAAAAAGAAATGTAGTAAAGGAAATGGTCCTTGTTTTAAACTCCCACTGTGTTGGGAACAACTGGGTGGTCCAGTTGCTTAAGCATCTGCCTTTGAAAAAAAAAAAAAAGGCATCTGCTTTTGGCTCAGGTCGTGATTAGGGTTCTGGAATCAAGCCTCACATTGGGCTCAGCAGAGAGTCTGTTTCTCCCTCCTCCTCTATCCCTCTGTGCGGTGTGCATGCTCTCTCTTTTTCTCAAATAAATAATTACATTTTAATAAATAAATAATAAATAAATAAATAATCTCCCACTGTATCTATACACATGAAACATATACTCCACACATCCCCAAGTGAACTCTCAAGTGGGCCATTGAGGACAGTCGGCTGAGCAATGGCATGCCTGCCACCACCAGGACCAAAGTTTGCGACGTCCGCATGGAAGGACTGAGTGCCCTCCTTATGCTTAGATTCTTTTCATTATTGGTTTTTCTATTTTGATGTTCCATGTAATGAAATAGAAACATGTTTTATTAAAAGTGGACTCTTTCCGCTCTCTTGTTCCTATAGTTCAGGTGAAGTAATGAAGGTTGAGATAACGACAGGGGAAAAAAAAAAACATTAAGCCAGGAAGGAGTACGAGTTTCTGAAACTATGCTTCCTCTTTGGCCACATAAACAGAGTCAAATTTCTTGGATTTGTCTTGGATTTCCTTTCAGTATTCTCTCTGCGGAGAGGGTGCAATCACAGTGAAAGGGCAGGACTACATTGACGTGCTATTAATATTTCCTACATTGTGCCAGAACAAGACAAAAAAAGAAAAAAAACCTGCAATTTTTTAATCCTTATGACTATTTTGTGAAATAGTTGAGGGTAGAGCCTCTTACCATATTCTTTCACATTGATTTCATTTAACTGGTAGTAAGGCTTACAGAAGAAAACTAGGAAATTTAGAGAGAAAAATCCTAGAATACACACACACACACACACACACACACAAACATAAACTTTGGTACTTTTTCCAAAAAATAAGATGTAAAGGAAAAGTGTTAATTGATTTAAGAACACATCTAGAATAATATATCTTTTTTTTTTTTTAGAATAACATTTCTATTAAAGGACACCTTAGGTTGCTTCCATGACCTATGCTTTCCTAAAGAAAATGTGTATGTACACTTCTCTTCCATATAAAACAGTATTCTTTCTTCTGAAGTACAGTCTCACATGCTTTTATATACTGAGTGACAAAGAGTAGACTTGTTTTACACTTTGATTATTCCTTTAGGAAAATTAATTTATGGCCATCACTCAATAAAGGTTTGTAGCAAGTTTGCTTTCACTTGTACTGAGAAACAACATTCAGAAATGACTATTGCTTCTGTATATATCACCTATCCCCCACCCCACTTCCAACAGTGACTAATACATGTTATTATGCAGTAAATGGAAATTAAAAAGGTAATGAGGCCAAACAAAGCCCATGAATTCTTTTCACCCCGCCGTTAGCGACCTAACCTCCATTAATTAATAATACTCTGACATAGAAATGAATGGTAAAATATTACATCTGCCATTAAGTGGGTATGAAATTTCTTTACTTTTAAATCAGATGTCTTAGAATAGTCAATCATATGTTCAGTCACCAGCAAATATTTATTGAGCCTTTACTATATGTCAGGCTCAACCAGTTAAAAGATCTGAGTATGGGTTATCCACAATAGTTCTAAGGCCATCCCAAGTAGCTGAAGAAATTAGAAAATATTTCTAGAAAGCTGAATTCTCTATCTTTTTTTTTTTTTTTTTTTGAATTCTCTATCTTAAATCCAATGAATTTATAGGAAAACTACCATGGGGAAAAAAACCCTATTGTGTTCTTAATGGACTTTCTTCCATTTTCTATTTGTCACTGAATAGAGGAAAGGCAGCTTAACTTCATTAGTGAGTCAGCTGGTTAGAACACTTAAATATTCCTAGGTGGGCCCAAGGACCCATGACAAAGAAAACAAAGTGCTATTGCAAATAATTACAGAGTGTGGGTGGTACTTCAGATTTTGAAAGTGAATAGTTTTATAATTTATTAATAATAAAAGTGCAACAATAAAAGTAGTTATAGTTTATTAGACATTTTTTATGTGCAATTCACTAATACCTAATTACACCCTTTTCCTTATTTAAAATCTGGAGTCCATTGTTTTCCTCTTGGGAATATTGAAGGGAGATGACACATTTTATATTGGATATGGTGGATTTGAAACCACACACACACACGCAAACCTAGAATTATTGCTATTTCTCAGCATATTGCTTAAACCGCAAATTACTACCCTCATGACCCTCACTAAGATCCAATTTTTTTATGTTACATGTGTTTCTGTTGCCTAACTTCAGAATTTTAGAACTAAGAAGTAATAGGGACATTTGGTTTCTCTCTTTTTTTTTCCATTTGTAATTAGAGGAAAATGTATACTTCCATTTTATTTTTAATTTTGAATATTACTTAACAATATGAAATAAATTTGCTAAGCCTACTTGAAAAAAAAATAGGAAAGAAAGCACCATATCCCTTGAAATAGTGTTATCTTCAACTCAGGCAGATTATATGATTCCTCAGGTTAAGTCTCCAAAAAAAAAAAAGGTAGCATTTGAACTTTAATACAAGGGCCTAATTTGTTTCTGAACTTCAGTCCAGCATTAAATATGATACAGTGTCAGGCATCATATTTTCATTCTGAAAATATTGGTTTTGGACATATTCCAATAGATTTAATGGAATATTAGAGATTAAGGGAGATAAGAATCACTTCACATATACTAGAAACTGGAACTGTGATAACCTGCTACAGAAACACGAGTGTTCTAATCTTTTTTTCAGATACCACTGTATACAAATTTCATACATATTTAACAAAGATTTAAACAAATATTTAGCCAATAGTAACCAATATTTGCTAAAAAGATTATCATTTGTTAAACTGTTAAGTGACCCAGCTAAATAAATGACTAATTTTTCAGAATATTTATACATGTCAGGCCTAGTATATAACGCATGCAGTACAGTACATTAATTCTCCCAAGTGTCTCCATAGGTCAATGGAATAATAAACCCCAGTCGTTCATTATAAAGATGGAATGCTGATGTGATTTTCTTGTGACTCGAAGCCATATGACTTCTACCCTGAAAATATTGAAAGATTTATACTTCAAAGATAAATTATCAACACATAGATTTTGCTTCCCAGTGTTGGGAAATGTGAAATAACAATAAGGTAGTGGTCAGAAAGCCATATTTCTCTATTTCTCTATTTAGATTATGTTACAGACATGAAAAAATAAACCCTAGGACTTAAAGAGAAATTCAGACAGCTTTAGAACATTTTATCTGTGTCTTTTTTTTCTGCTCCAGTTTATTTGGTTTTTCATAAGATCCTGTTTATGAGATTCTGTGAGTCTTTGCTATAGAATGTCTTTTGTTTCCTTGACCTAGTGGCATGAAAAGTAGATGAATATAAAGGATATGATGAGGGGAAGAAGAAATGCCATTTATTCAAGATAATATAAAATCTCTTGTTCTAACAATTTACAGGATTAATGATTTTTTAAAAAAGATTTTATTTGTTCATGAGAGACACAGTGAAGGGCAGAGACATGGAGAGAGGGAGAACCAGGCTCCCTGCAGGGAGCCCAATGCGGGACTCAATCCCACGGCTCCAGGATCACGACCTGAGCGGAAGGCAGACGCTCAACCACTGAGCCACCCATAAGCCCCTAAAGATTTTTGACACTAATTCTAAGGCTAAAGAAATAATTTAAGGGATAATAAGAAAAAAAAGTGTCTGGTTGCTTAAGTTAATTCATCACTTAGCACAAATGCAAAGGTTCTGACTGTAAAGGATAGACTTTTTTAATTCTACAAAATGACATAAATCACTGCCTCTAACATACCCCCCCACCACAAGCACTAGTATGAAACAAAGTAATAAAGCTCAACACTAGCACATCTTACTACCACAGAAATTAAATAGATTTCTAAATCACTCGTGTAATTTTTTTAAAAATTTCTTGACTTTTTAAAAAATAAATTCAATTAGCCAACATACATTACATCATTAGTTTCAGATGTAGAGTTCAGTAATCCATCTGTTGCATATAACACCTAGTGCTCATCACATCATGTGCCCTCCTTAATGCCTTCCATAATATCCAGTTACCCCACCCCCCCCACCTCCCCAAGTCCATGTAATTTTAAGTATATTCTTTTCACATGTATTGCTATTGTAATAGTTACCAGCTTATAAACACTCCTTCCACAAACATTGATAAAACACCTACAATATGTGTTGGACATATTGGTAGTCTTAGCAGAGCATGGCTTACCTCTAACCCAGTACTTTTCATACATTACAAAAGTGATTCTCAGAATGCCTGGGTGTCTCAGTGGTTGAGTGTCTGCCTTTGGCCCAGGGTGTGATCCCAAGGTCCCCGGTATTGAGTTTCACATTGGGCTCCCCACAGGAAGCCTGCTTTCTCCTCTGCCTGTGTCTCTGCCTCTCTCTCTCTCTCTCTCTCTGTCTCTTATGAATAAATAAATAAAAATCTTTAAAAAAATGATTCATTCTCTTATCTCTTTTTTCAAACAGACTTATATTCTTTGAAAGCCAAATACTGTCAGTAGAATTCTTGCCAGCAACAACTCCCCAGAGAAGAAGATACTTGAACAAAATTCTGAGAACCACTAATGGTAATTATAATATTAATAATAATTACAATATTAGGAAAAAAGAGAAAAAGGAGAAGGGGCAATAGGAAGGGATTGCTAATCACCAGTATGTTCTGTTTATTTTTCCACTTATAACTCTACAAAGGAGGTAACATCATGGATCACATTTTATACATTAGAAAGTCAAGATGCAAAAGTGTTAGCATCAAGAGGCACCTGGGTGGCTTAGTTGGTTAAACATCTGTCCTGAGAATTGAGCCCCATGTCAGGCTTTCTGCTCAGTGGGGAGCCTGCTTTGTCCTCTCCCCTGACTGCCACTCTCCTAGCTTGTTCTCTCTCTCTCTGACAAATAAATTAATAAAAAAAAATTTTTTTAAGTGTTAGTATCAGGGTATTTACTTGATCAAATTCATCCAAGAAATAGAAATACATAGGTGCAGAGCGGTAAATGAAGGAGAGAAAGAGAGCTGTCTGTGGCCCATCACTATGTATGAGGCATGGATTTTGGCAGACAGGGGTCTGAGTTGTAGACATAGATTTAGGAGTCCTTGACTTGTATGTGGCAGTCAAATGCTTGCACATGTATAAAGAGGACAACAAAGAAAAATATCAGAGGGAGAGTATTATGAAAACAAAGGAGGAAGTGATGTCAAGAAAGAGTGACCAAAGTGTTAGATTCTGCAGGAGAGATAAAGTAGGATGAAAAGGGAAAGTGCACAATCATTTGAGAACTTGGGTGGGGGAGTATTCATAATACTCAGAATTCGTAATGCTCAGAATTGAGCATGTGATGGGGCAACAGACAAGGCTTAGAGCTCTGAAAAGAAACAAAAGGCACATGCACCCCAATGTTTATAGCAGCCAAACTGTGGAAACCACCCTAGTGTTCATTGACTGATGAGTGGATACAGAAGAGGTGGTACATACATACAATGGAATATTACTCGGCCATGAAAAAGAATGAACTGTTGCCATTTGCAATGACGTAGACGGAACTAGAGAACATTATGCTAAGTGTAATAAATCGGTTAGAAAAAGACAAATACTATATGATTTCACTCATATGTGGAATTTCAGAAACAAATAAGCACAGGGGGGAAAGAAGAGAGAAGAAAACTAAGAAACAGACTTTTAACTGTAGAGAACAAACTGATGGTTATGGGTGAGGGGGACAGGGGTCTGGTTAAATAGGTGATGGGGATTATAGAAGGCACCTGTCGTGATGAGCGCTGAGTGTTGTTGTATAGAAGTGTTGAATCACTAAATCGTGTCACCTGAAACTAATATTACACTGTATGTCAATTAACTGAAATTTAAATACAATCTTTTTTTAAAAAAGTAACAATGGAGACATGGCATGAAAACTGTCAAGGAGCTTGGCTCTAAAGGGAAAAATACAGAAGCAAGGGCAACATAAGGTAAAGGAAAGATATAAAGATATTTTACGTCTTTAGATAGAAGTTAGGTAAATATGTTTCTGAACTGAGGATAACTTAGTAACTCCCTATAACAAGGGACATTTGAAATGGAGAAAGGAGATGACTGATGTAGGATTTTGGGGATTATGATGTCCAGAGCAAAGATGGAGCAATTAGGAAAAGCTGGGAAAGAAGGGCCTCTGAAATAAATGTGGGTGAGTTAAGCCACAAACTAAGTCATTAAACCGACGTACTGGAGAAGAATATTTATACTTCATCTTATAGACAGCTAATCTCCCAATACACATATAGGGCTCCTCGAACTCTGTAAAATATGACCAACAATCAATAAAAATAGCCCTGTGATAAAGGCAGCCAGTTCACTGGAAAGCAAATAAACCAACACATACGAAGAAAATAACTCATAACAAGAGATATGCAAATGAGGATATTCAGAGATACTTGTTTTCACTCATCAGATCGTCAAAAAATGCAGAAGTTTGGCAACTTTGAACTTTTATGTTACTGTCACAACCTTAAAGGAGGAAAATTTGCAATATGTACATTCTATAAATTTATTTACCCTTTGAACAATCCCACTTCTGGAGTTTATCTCATCCTGAATTTAAGAAGGGTTTGGTCTTTCAGGATTCCTTTTCTTTTTTTTCTTAATATTTTGTTTATTTTGCTTTTCAGATTCTGAACTTCTTGGACTCAAAACCTCTATGTCATTTGAAACATTTATTTTTTAATTAGAAGGTATTTATATCACTCACAAGATAACATATATGCAAGGTTATTTGTTGCAGCATTCTTTATAACAGCAAAAGATGAGAACCTATCTTAAGTATCCATCGATGCTGGACTGATTCATAGCTCATGGTATAGACGATGTAGTTGTAAAAAAGAAATATATGCACATATATATATATACATATATATATTCTGTGTGGTGATATATTATACTACACATATAGACTACCCTAGGATAGGTTTCAAATTTAAAAGAAACATGGTGCAGGACAATGAATATAGTAGCTTTCACTTGTGAAAGAAAAGGGAGGAGGGAAATAAGATATATATATATATACACATTTATATTTACATGAAGAAATGCAAGTTGGAAATTAAAAGCTAAAAAAAAAAAAAAAAAAAAAAAAAAAAGGAAATTAAAAGCTAATACTTACCAAAAGGGGCCAGAAAGGGAAAAGATATGACTATGAGACTTCTCAGTGTATATCTTTTTATACAAAAATCATTCTGATTTTTAAATAATTTAACCATGTTAGCTATTAAAAAAGTAAGAGTATTGAAAGAAAAATGAAATAAAATTTATTGTTTGTACTAACCTTTTTCATGATTAAATCACTGAATGCTGCAGGAAAGCTGTTCTCAGCCATAATGCTCTGAACCATTTTGTCTCTATCAGAGGTGAAGTATTCTGTATACTAAAATATCAAGGTTAGGAATGATTTTTTTAAAATAAATTATAGTAGAGCCAATGTTTTTCCCAATACTCTCATGCACTTAATATCCAATGTGCATCCTTGAATAGGAGAGAAATAGAAGTTATAACTGCTTGCTGGGAATTTGGAAGCGCAGTACAGTAGTCCTGCCTTTATGCACAGGGGATCCTTCCCAAGACCCCCAGTGGATGCCTGAAACCAAGGACAGTACCAACCCCTAGATTACATTATGTTTTTTTTTTTTCCCTATACATATGTCTGTATGACAAAGTCTAATTTATAAGTTAGGCACAGTAAGACATTAACAACAATAACAAATAATAAAATCAATAAAATCGAACTATTTTAACAAGATGCTACAACAAAAGTAATGGGCATGTGGTCTCTCTCTTTCAAAATATCTTATTGTAGGGATGCCTGGGTGGCTCAATGGTTGAGCGTCTGCCTTTGGCTCAGGGCCTGATCCTGGAATCCCAGGATCGAGTCCCACATCGGCTCCCTGCATGGAGCCTGCTTCTCCCTCTGCCTGTGTCTTTGCCTCTCTCTCTGTATCTCTCGTGAATAAATAAATAAAAAATCTTAAAAAAAAACTTATTGTACTCACCTTTCTTACGATGACACAAGAGAATAAAATCCCTAGATGATGAAATGAGGCAATGCGAATGATGAAGGCATTGCGACGTAAAGTTAGGCTACTATACATCCGAAGGATCATCTGATGTCCAACTGCGGTTTACCAGTTGGCTGCAGGAAATCTCAGAAAGTGAAACTGCAGATAGACTACTTGCTGCTGCAAACTGGCTCCAGGGCACATTTACACAGGACTCACAGGTGAATACTATGGTCACATTCTATCTCAGAGAAGCAACTCACTCAGCAAATGCTGTTCTGGGATGCAAAAAAATAAAATACTTAAACTAGAAATATCAAATTTATTTGTCTCACGCTGTTAAAACGTGAGAGACAATTCCTAGGAATTTCTACTATCAACACAGGAAGTATAAGCACTTATCAATACATTACCCGGAACCCAAGAAGGCTGCCCAGTTCCCTTTTGCTTGGGTTCTGAAAGTCTAAGACACAGAAGTCCAGCTCTTTGGAAATATATTTTTTTTCTTTTTAGTAAGAAGGATATTTACATTTGAAACCCTAAAGTTCCATAATTTTTGTTTTCAGTCTCGTGTCCATATACATTCTGAGGGAGAGGAAAAGAATAATTTCTCATGGAAGTTGCTTGTATATTAATCCCAGAGAACAAGCACCTTCAACTCTGCTTATACAGCTCTCAGCTGGTGACATTTCTGCAGCAGGCATTTTCCTCTAGAAAGCATCAAATAAATAAACAAAACCTGTTGCAATGTGTTTGGCGGCTTCAATTCTAGGCTGTCTTAGAGTTACAAATTAGCTTAGCTCTGTAAATCCAAAACCTAAAGGAAATTGAACTGTGGAAATACATAAAGAAGTAAATAACTGTGAATTTGCCCCCAACCCAATGGAAAAATTGATTTTGTTTAAAGATTTTATTTATTTATTCATGAGAGGCACAAAAAGAGAGAGAGGCAGAGACACACAGGCAGAGGGAGAAGTAGGCTCCATGCAGGGAGCTCGATCCCGGGTCTCCAGGATCACGCCCTGGGCCGAAGGCGGCGCTAAACCGTTGAGCCACCCAGGCTGCCCAGAAAAATTGATTTATAGCACCAGTTCTGCATTGGTTCTTTAATAAGTAAAATTCAGGAGTTGGGATTAGATTGAGCCTATAGCTCTTCCTGCCTTAAGCATTCTGATTCCCCCTCCTCTTGGTTGGGCCAGGAAACAAAGCTGCATTTTCAGGTGGTCCTTAGTCTGAGACCAACATCTCAAATCATGCTACTTTCCATAATAGACAAGAAAATCTAAGGATACTTTCTGCCAAGAAAAATTGTCAGAAACATGTTCTTGAATGTATGGGAGCCCTCTACAATGCAGAGCTCTGAGAGATATGAATCTTTTGTTCCAGAACTTCCTGAAATTCAGAAGCATCCTCATTGTTTCATAGCTCAGCTGAACAATATAAGGCTTCTTTCTACAATCTAAGTTGAGAAATAACACATGGAAAAAAAAAAATCAAAGTAGTCTAACAGTGTTCCTCTAAGGTGGTCTGCAACTTTTGCCCTTCCTTAACCGAATATTGAAAAATCTGAGAACAAAACAAAACAGCTCAAAGAAAATAGGCTTTATCTCTTTATTAACTTTAGATGTTTCTCCCAGGAAAGAGAGATGGTTGGTAGGAAATAATGAAAACACAAGGGCTTGTGCTGTTTGCTGGAAAAATTGCTCCTGAGACGATAAAGGTGAAATGCAGATAAGGACCGTCAAGATGCAATGTATTTGCTTTTTTTTTTTTTATTTAAAGAAAATTGTGTTTCCATTCCATTCCTATCCATCCCAGCTATGAAGTAATTGTCAACCCAGAGATCTAGAAGCTCCAGTTAAAAAATGTGCACTTAATTACTTTTGTGCCCTTTAGGTATCTAATGCACGCTATAGATGATTGCTCTGTCATTTTATCACTGGGAAGTACAAAATAATAGGTCCACCTTCAAAAGATGTGGCCTTAACAGGACTAGTTTTGTTTTTTGTTTTTGTTTTTTTTTTTTTTTTACTTTTAGGATCCAGTTACTAGAATAAAGAAAATCATTAACTATAACAGAAAGCAGAAACGTGTATATATTTTAGTCACTGCAAGCACTAAGTCCATTTAGGTATTTCTCTCAATGCTGCATTTTAATACAACCAAATTTACCTGAAATAAGAACCTTATCATAGTCATATTGTTAATGGAAAAGGAAGAAATTTCTTGGGCCGTCTCTGTGCCATGTGGTCCACTGAAACCACAATTTTAAACATTTCACCTATTTTGAGACACGTTTTATCACATTTAATCATTTATCAAATCAAAACCCATCTTACAGGGCACCTGGGTGGCTCAGTCGGTTAAGCAGCCAGCTCTTGATTTGGGCTCAGGTCATGGTCTCAGCATCCTGGGATTGAACCCAGAATCAGGCTCTGGCTCAGCTGGGGAGTCTGCTTGTGTATTCCCTGTCTCCTCTCCCTCTGCACCTCCCTCCCCCTCTCTCACTCACAAATAAATATATAAATCTTTTTTTTTTTAATGCACCTTACATTAAGTAGTGAATCAATTTAACTGGCAGTGTTTTCCTTTTCATTGGTACATAAAATAACGATGCAACTCCATGATCATGAAGAATGGTAAATTACTGATACTTTTGTTGTCTCATATGATAAGAGCCATTCATAAGAGAGCATTACTTATTTCTTGGAACGGGCCAAATAAGTAAGGCATTAAATCCGCATGTGTTTTCTGCAGACACTAAGGGAAGCTAAAAGCAAAGCACATAGTAAAGACCATAACATCATCCTCTGGTGACCTGAAGAATGTCTTCAAGGATGTCCACATCCAGAAGCCCAGAATCTGTAACCATGTTGCCTAACATGACAAAAGGAATTTTCAGATGTGATTACATTTTAAGCGCCTTATTATCTTGCATTATCTGGGCAGGCCTAACGTAATCATAAGGGTTCTTATAACGGGAAGGCAGGAGGATCATAGGGAAAGATTTAAGGACAGAAGAAGAGTTTGGAGTGATGCATGTTGAAGCAGGAGGAAGGGGCCATAAACCGAGGAATGAAAGGATCCTTTAGAAGCTAGAAAAAAAATAAGCAAACCAGATTTTTCTCTAAAGCCTTCAGAAAAAATTTAACTGTGCTGACACCTCGATGTTAGCCTGCAAGATTTCAGATTTTTGACCTCCAGAACCATAAGATAAATACATTTATGTTATTTTAAGCCTGCAAGTTTATGTGGCTTTTCTTTTTTACAGCAGCAAATAAGAAACTAATATAATCCTTCTAAGAAACACAGTCCGAAAAATACAAAATATTTTTTACACTCCTTCTGGTTAGTCTCCAGATATATACACATACTAGTAATTCCATTCTTATTTTATAAAAAGATGCAGAGCTAAGAAAAAAAAAGATGGAACAATAGCCGGATAGAAGGATGGGTCAATCGTATAGGTATATAGGTATATAACAAAGCAAAAATAGCAACATGCTAGTTATAGAATCGATGAGGTAGGTATATGGGTATTGGCTGCATACGTTTCCTTTCGACATTCCTATACATTCTTTTAACATTTCGTAATACAATATTAGGAAGGTGGTAATGATGCAATTTTGACACCATTAAGACAGAGACAATGTCATTCTTTAAAAGAAAAAATAAGCCTTTAGCCAAATGGCTCTCCAAAACCAGAAGCCCCTGCATGGCTCGTACTGTGTAATTGGGTTAAATGACAATTTTCATATTAGCCCTCATTTTCATTTATGAGGTTTTTATACAGATATAAAGAAGAAAACTTGAATGGAAAACTAGTTCTCTTTCTTCATTAAGAATATCTTTTTATTAGAGAATGACTTTTAAGATGGTAAAAGAATCACAAGCGTAATTTAACAACATGTACTGAAGATTATGCTTGTTGCCATTCTGATGTCAGCAAAAGAATTCTAAAATGACCTTAATATTTTCCAGTCCTGGGGAAACACGTGAAGCAGAAATCTGCCTGTAATTCTCTTCCACCTTTCCACCATTACCCGCTCTCCTCACGTCTCCCTCTTACTGCCTCTCTACCCAGGGATGTGCTCCAGATCAGAGTTGGAAAATCAACACCTAGGTTGTTCTGTACCAAGATGGTTTTGTTTTAGCAGGCTTCTCTCAAAATTTTTAGTGCTTTTAGTGCCTACAGTGAATGAATAAATAATGGCAGATTTCCAAGCCCTGTGACATGCCACAGAGTATCTGTGAATCTCCAAAAGATAAAGCTGGGCTTGCTTCCAGAATCAGTTTGTGAGGTTAGCACGGCAACCTATACATGGTGAATAGCTCCTGCTAGCTGGTTAATAAGAGAAATCAAGTAGGAACTGTAAAGGAGACTATCGTTTTCTAATTATTCCCATATCTTTGGATTCACAGGTATGTTCACAGTCCCCAGCACTGCTTCTGAAATTTTAGGAAAAGTAAAACATAATGAATAGGAACAATAGCGTATAAAACTTTTATCCCACCTTTAAATTCCATGACTGATTTTCATTATCACACTTATGGCTCAATTGGTTAATTGTATTTAAATTTTTTTTCATATTCCTGCTACTTGTTTCATTATATCTATTATCCTCTTGAAATTGCCTATAACCTACAGTATCTTCAGAAATTAGCCAATTAAACAAAGGCACAGACCATTAAGTTACTTAATTGTTTGTTCAATGGACTTTGCCAGTTTACTTTAGATTATCCTATTTTAAAAATTCACTTAGATGTACTGCCAACACCTAAAGTGCTCTGCTTGATTTCAAGTGGAAACCATACTGTTATTATACCTCTTCGACATCAACCTTGATTACTGTTGATAACATTTTTCTCTTTTTAGGTTTTAAACTGAGCTCCTCCAGGAAAGCCTCTCTTGTATCTTCATCTTTTTTATTAGTAATGTAAAGAATAGAGCTTTCTTTCTTCTTTCTTTTTCTTTCTTTCCTTTCTTTCTTAATTGCATTGGATTGCATTCCTCAGCTGGGCCCCAAGTGCTACTCAGCAATTCTTTTATTTAACTCTAATTGATTCCCTATTGCACTTGCCACAGCAACTGTTTGAAAATGCATCTCAAGGCTCCTAACCCACACCTGTCATCCTTACTTTCAGTAAATAATTTTGCCATCTACCTAAATCACGAAGACGACCAAAGCCCTCAGAAGGAAATTCCTGGTCTGGCATATATCCATCATTTGAAATTTTCTTGGAAATGTATTATTTCTGATTCTTCTGTGGTCTGAAGGCAGGAATGTCATTCTCTTCCAAGATTAAATCTTCCCCTACATA
This sequence comes from Canis lupus baileyi, assembly GCF_048164855.1. Lineage (NCBI taxonomy): Eukaryota > Metazoa > Chordata > Mammalia > Carnivora > Canidae > Canis > Canis lupus. Next base: position 9,538,143 of record NC_132839.1, on the reverse strand, counting down.
GGAAAAAACAGTTTCATTTATAATATTTACCCTGTACTACCAAGTAGATCCCCCCAATTTCACCCCATAGCACACCAGAAACAAGGTTGATTTTTTTTTTTTTTTTGACAGAGAGAGAAAGAGGGAGAAAGAGAGTAAGCCAAGAAGGGGGGCAGAGGGACAGGGAGAGAGAGACTCTTCAGCAGGCTCCATGCCCAGTGCAGAGCCCAGTGCGGAGCCTGAGGGGGGGCTGGATCTCACACTATTGAGATCATAACCTGAGCTGAAATCAAGGGTCAGATGCTTAACCAACTAAGCCACCCAGGCATCCCAAGGCTGAAATATTTAAACCTGACTTTTCTGAAGACTAGAGGGTAATGCAAGTGAAAACATTCCAAAGAAGTATGTGTAACTGGAAGATCTGATTTGCAATACAATTATCTCATCTTCAGTTTATGGCTCACTAGAGGATCCTATCTTCTTGGCTTCCTCAACTGCCTACACAGAAATTAACAACATGCAGGAGCACACATCTGGATAGATGTCCTCCTCAGCAAGAGGCCAAAACAGTGGGATGCAAAGAGTGATAAGTATTTCTTTTCTTGGCTTCCTGGGGGCCACCGTCAGAGTTTTCTTTTCTTTTCTTCTTAGGATGGACACTAGGAATGTCCACTCTACCATGACAATTACAATGTGTTCTAGCTACATGAAATTTTTGCTCAAGTTCCATAAATACCTTCCCTAACCTGATTTATACTCTCTTTGTTCCTGGAGTATATTTCTTCTGCTTCCCCTTCTGTGAATTATCTATCCATTCCTTAACACAATTCCAACTTTCATTTCCTCCATGATCCTCCTTTTCCCTAATTGCACCTATTTGTTTTTCCTCTAATATAGATGACTCTTGGCTCATAGGATGTTTGTTAGTCATGTATATGGCTGCCCCTTTCACTGGACTGAACTCTTGATAGTAAGAAATCTTTTTCATGATATCAAGAATTCCATTTAATTTATTCTTATACTTTATAATTGCTGGGCAGCCCCAGTGGTGCAGCGGTTTAGCGCCACCTGCAGCCCAGGGTGTGATCCTGGAGACACAGGATCGAGTCCCACATTGGGTTCCTTGCATGGAGCCTGCTTCTCCCTCTGCCTGTGTCTCTGCCTCTCTCTCTCTCTCTCTCTCTCTCTCTCTCTCTCTCTCTCCCTCTCTATGTGTCTCTCATGAATAAATAAATAAAATCTTTAAAAAAAAGATTTAAAAATAATAATAATTTATAATTACTTGTCTTAGTCCCTTTAGGCTGCTCTAACAAAAATACTATAGATTGGGTAGCTTATAAACAACAGGAATTTATTTCTACAGATCTGGAGGTTGGAAAGTCCAAGATCAAAGGGCCATCAGAGTCTGTGTCTGTGAGGACTTGATTCAAGATTTATAGGTGTTTTCTCACTGTATCCTCACCTGGAGGAAGGAGCAAGGGAGCTCTCTGAGGTTTCTTTTTATAAGGGTTTTTATAAGATTTCTTTTATAATCCCATTAGTGCCCTCATGATCTAATCACCATCCAAAGGTCCCACCTCCAAATACCATCACATTGGAGATTAGGTTTCAACATGTGAGTTTTTGGAGGACACGGTTAGAGAGTCTATGGCATTCTGGTCACCTATGTATCAGATGGGGTGCTAAGCACTTTCAAAGTGTTATCTCATTTAATCTTCACCATAACCTCAAGAAATAGATTCTCTTATTAGCTCCATTTTATAAATGAAGAATAGGCAAAAAGAGATTTGATAACTTGCCCAAATTCCCACAGATAGTAAGGATTGAGCCAGGCTTTATGGGTAAGCACTTAACTCCAGTGATCTTGGTCTTGCCTCTTACATGACCCGCCACGACAATCCCTTTCACTTAAAAGCACTCCATAAATGCAGGTTGATTTTAGTATTGAATTGGTTCTTCCATTTAAAGCAAAATAAGCTTTGGCTCTCAACTGTATTACATGAGAAAGAAAGAATTGAACTTTAAAAATAAAGTATATCAAAAAGCTCAAATCAAAGACCTCAACTCATACAATTTACAGGAAAAGGTTTGGTTTGGGTTCATTTGGGATATCAACATGAGAGTTATTGGACTTTGTTTTAAAACTTTTTAAGGGAAAATAGTAAATAAAAACCAAGAGACCATGTGAAGCCACTTACATTTTCTTTACACACATATTCTTGCACAACTAAGTTATGTAACCAAGTCTGGTTGAACAGACTGTTACCATAAACATGTCACCATTTTTTTAACCCTAACAGTAAATAGCAGTGCTCTCCATACTACTTGCTTTTCAAGTTTTTCTAAGTTAACTTAGAGCTATATCTTTGAAATGAATTATACGTAATGTGACATTCTTGGTGAATGCCCTCCTGTTGGCTAATACGAAATAAATTATTTTTTCTAACAAAAATAAAATATAATACCGATTTTTGATGGACAATATGAAAAACAAGTTGTATCCAGGCAGGACCAAATTGTTAGTGAAACTCGCCATGTCTTTGAACACAAAGATTCCAGGACCAACTGAATTTTTCTTCCTCAGCTAACTAGGAATGTACATAATACCAAGACGGTAGCTGTCAAGTCCTTCCACCTAAATTCAACTTATGAGGCTAGAATATAAAATATATATAAATGAGAGGCAGTAAAGTATTTTATTGGATGGGCTATTATAATTCAATATCAAATATTTTTAAATAACTTCTCATATCCCAATTGTTTCCACGTAATTGTTTTTGTTTTCCTTTGAGTGCATTTTAAAGCAAGACTGAAATTGTGAATACTACCCTACTAGCTGCTGCACAGTAAAAAATTTTGTTCTGATTTATAGTAGATGTAAAAGATGTGAGGTATTACATGCTTTTCTTTAGCTTGTTCCAATACCACTGAACTTTTTCTACTGAGCCTTACTTATGCAGATACAAAAATGCAATACAATATAGAAATCCTAAACACTGCTTTTGAATTCATATGGTTTGTATTTTATTGACTTTTTAAAATCAATTTGTTCCTTTCCTTAATATTAGTAGCTCAGCACATCAATTTAAGAGAACTGTGCCCTGATGGATAGAGAGTCTGGATCTCAGCAGGATTTTCTTTTTGCTAGAAGCATTGAAATGTGGGATGAGCTATTACGATTGGGGGTGGGGGGTGGTCCAGGGGAGCATGGAGGGCAAGGGTAAGGGATTTCCAGAAAAAAATATCATGAAGGGCTCTTAAGCCTGCAGGAATTTATGGGATAATTTCCAAACTTAAAAGAGATCTTTGAAGATTTCCATGCTTTCTTGTTGCCAGCAGTGTTTTTCTGTTGAAATGAGATAATTTCTGTAATTGTGTACTTCAGAAAAGCAAGAGGAGAAAAAATACAGACATTAGCACATTTTTTCTAACATACCAAATTAAACAGAATGACAGCCTGAGTTAAGGACAGAGAAACGTAGCAAGCTTTGCACATGCCATGGCCTCAGATATTCTGGCATATATTCAGTTATATGGATGCAGTCTATATGCTTTAAACAAATATCTGTGTGCAACAATTACAAAAACACAATAAAGGTAACCAGAGTTTACTGACGAAATACCTAAGGGAGCAGAATTTCTTTTACGAATTTCTGATTAGAAGTAATTTGCCAATTATATGAAGAATAGTACATGGGTACAAAAATTTTCCAAGTTTTCATAAAATGAATAATAATGTCTACTGTCGTCTGAAGAAACAGAGTTGAAAGACCAAAAAAAGCAGGGCAGGGCATGAAATGATGATGTTGCTAACTAGTTTCATGAAATAAGAAGCTTTAACCTTATATAAGATTTTAAATATATTTAATCTATCTATATAGACTTAGATTTTATATATTTATGCATGTAAATATATATTTCACAGATTTCATTATTCAAACTTCCTCATATGGTATAATTTTCTTTAAAAATTGAGAGGCACCTGGGTGGCTCAATCGGTTAAGCATCTGCCTTCAGTTCACAATCCCAGGATCCTGCATCAGGCTCCCTGCAGGTGGGAGGGAAGTCTGCTTCTCCCTCTCCCTCTCCCTCTCCCCCTGCCCCCGCTTCCCCTCCCCCTGCTCATGCTCACACTCTCTGTCAAATAAATAAATAAAATCTCTTGGGAAATGGGTTTTTGTTGAGTTTATTATTCAGATTTATATCCCCATGGGATTTGAGCAAAGGCTGAGAAATTTTATTAATGCCTAAAATATGGTTCATCTTACTACAGTGACATGAATGCCAAAAAAAGAGAGCCAGATATTGCATTTTTCATCAAATATTGAAATAGAGATTATCTAGTAAATGCAATTTTTTTTCTAGGAGCTTATGGGAAGTGATCTGTATGTATGTGACAGCTATCTGCGCATCCTTCCATTTGTGTGTGTTTATATATTTGCACCTATTTTAACCACAATGCTGTCCTACTTTCAATGTCCTGAGCCTCAGGCAAACTGACCAGAGCTCCTCCACTGTCTAGACATCACTCAGCAGGCCACGTGAGGCCATGTAAAGCATGGTGACTTGACAATCAGAAAGCAGACACCCATGACCACATACTCTTGTTTCCCCCTCTCCTGCTGTCTTAGGCATCCTTTGATGCCATTCATGTAAAAATTTTGGGCTTATTCTTCCAGAAATTCCACAGGTTTTTAATCATCTCCCTCTCCAATAGCGTACACCTGCTCACCTACTTCCTTACAACGAAGATGCTGCCTTCTGTCTCTCATGAGCCTGTCACCTTGACAACCTTCTGTGCCTCCCCTGTTCCTTCCCAGTTTCGTATAAATTCCCAGCTGCTCAATACAATGTGAGGGATGACAGTATTTCATGTTGTACGAATTTCAGCGTAGTCCTAGTGAGAATATTAAAAAAAAAAACAAAAAAAAAAACAAGGATACAGGTTAAAGCAGCAGTTCTCAAAGGTTTGGGTTCTGTACCCCTCCCCACTCTTAAAAACCTGCTGAGGATCCCAAAGAGCTTTTTATTTATGTGAATAATATCTACTGATTTTTTTTTTGGATTGGAAAGTAAAACTAAGAAATGTTTAAAATATTTATTGATTCATTTCAAAGATAACCATTGTAAACCCATACCTGGTAACATTAATAATATATTTGTGAAGAAGATATATTACATTTTTCCACCGTGAAAGAAATTTAGTGAGAAGAATGCCATTGTTTGCAATTTGGCAAAAAGGTTTAATGTCTGATTCAAAAGCCAAAATTAAATGTAACTTCTTGATTCTCTTCCCTGCTTCTGCAGTTAATCGCTTGTGATATCACTTGTCATACAGATTCTGGAAAACACTATGTGCTTATGAGTGAAAGTGAAAGGAGAATATGGTCTCACAATTTAACCTCACTGATTGTGGGTTCTTTTATACTTTGTGTGGCGTAACTGTGAAAACATCTCAGCATCCCTCAGCCATCCCTGGATTTCATTGTAGGAGTTTCTAGAATAAAGACCCTGAGAAAGGAACCAATGAGAGTACAGTGCAATGCCTCCTAAAGGTGAAAAACAGAATTCTTCCGAAGTAAAAATAATTTCAGGGACTCTTCAAGGATTACTTAAATTATCTCCAATATAGTGTAAATAAAAACCAAAAAGTCGGGATCCCTGGGTGGCGCAGCGGTTTGGCGCCTGCCTTTGGCCCAGGGCGCGATCCTGGAGACCCGGGATCGAATCCCACGTCGGGCTCCCGGTGCATGGAGCCTGCTTCTCCTTCTGCCTATGTCTCTGCCTCTCTCTCTCTCTCTCTCTCTGTGTGACTATCATAAATAAATAAAAATTAAAAAAAAAAAAAAAAAAAGAGAAAAACCAAAAAGTCAGTGGAAACTTCATTGCATAAGCACATGGACAACTATTAAATTGAAATTTAAGATTACAAAGGAAATATAAACAAAAAATAAAATTAAAATTCTTAACACTGACTTAATGTGACAGATGATTTTTGCTGAGACAAAATCATCCCTTCTCACACAACTATAATACTCACTGTTCCAGCAGCAATGTTTGTCCGCACGTATGTCCTATCATGTGCCGTGTGTAACATCCTCCCCTCTCTCTCTCACAGCGCACAAAATTGGATAAATCACATCATTAGTTCAGTGCACATTCTCATCATTGATCCATTCCTAGCCCTCTTTTATTTAGTTAGGCGTTTCATTTCCACAGTGTTACAAACGAGAGTAAACCCCTCACTCAAAAGAAAACCTAGGATTCTAACAGTTTACTCTGACAATACAACCTCCTGTGCTTATTTCCTAGGCTCCTCCTACCTGTGGCAACCATCATCCAAATTTCTGTACTTATGATCATTTTTGCCTTTTAAAAGATGGTTTTATTTCATATGCATAGTTTTATATATTTCTAAAGAGGTTTATGTATTTCTAAAAACTACATATTTTATTTCTTATTGTTTTTAATTTCATAGAAGGGGAAATACGATATACATATAATATTTGGAGACATTTTCTCCTTTAATGTTATATTGCTAATATCCATCCATATTATGTGGATGGATTTTTGCTGCATGGTGCTGCACATTATTCATTTTAACTACTGTATAATATTCTATTGTATGAATTTCACAGCAGTTTATCCACCCACTTTTATATTGACAGGTATTGGCTTATTTCCAGTATCCTCACTATCAAGAACAGTACTGCTTTGAACATTCTTATTCACATCTCCTACTACCATTTTTCACTATTCAAATAAGAGCAAAATTATAGCATGTCTGATGTTACATCCTCTTCATTTGGCTCAAAAACATTTATATAATAAAGAGTAGAGATTTATTGAGCATTTATTAAAAGGCAGACAATTTTCTAATATCTCAACACATATCAACTCCTTCAATAGTCACACCAACCTTATGAGTTTGGTAGTATCATTTTCTCTATTTTTTAAACAAGGACACTAGCAATTAAAAGTTAGAATGAGTTCTATGAGATATCGCCAGGATTCAAATCAAGGCAGTTGGGTTCCAGAGCATGTTCTTTAATTACAACCAGCATTAATTCTTTTTAACTCACAAAAATAACTTGAGGCAAAAAAAAAAGAAATGAAATTTCAAGGCAGTCCTCAATTAATAAGGGGGTCATCCAGATAAACCAGACTATTTTTATGATAATTATTTTAAGTTAGAATTGAAATGAAAGTGAACATTTTAAAATTTGTATATAGTTTTCTGAACATTCTGAAAATATGTCTGTAGACTCCAGTTTGAGAAAAATGTTATCAAAAAACGACTGGTTGGACCGTCACTGTAATCTAGGACTTAAATTAATTGTAAGTGGTAGAAATGCAATGGGAAGTGGCACATCAATAAGGTAATTTGTTGGCTCACAGACTTGGCAGGATGTGGAGTAGTCAGATTTAAAAAAAGAAATATTGCAGGAGAAACAGTCAAATCTGCAACAATAGCTGCAGACTTCAACACCCTTTCAACAATTAATAGAATAAGTAGACAAAAAAATCAGCACAAATAAGAAAGAATTCAACAGCATAACCAGTTAAAAGGATCTAATTAACAGGTATAAAACACTCTTGTAGGGGATCCCTGGGTGGCGCAGCGGTTTGGCGCCTGCCTTTGGCCCAGGGCGCGATCCTGGAGACCCAGGATCGAATCCCACGTCGGGCTCCCGGTGCATGGAGCCTGCTTCTCCCTCTGCCTGTGTCTCTGCCTCTCTCTCTCTCTCTCTGTGACTATCATAAATAAATAAAAATTAAAAAAATTAAAAAAAAAACAAAAAACACTCTTGTATAAATTATTGTATAAAATACAATAATAATTCTTCATATTAAAATCAACTGGTCTATTTTGCATTTTATATTAATTAATCTTTCACTGAAGAGTGATTCCATAACATCATGGAAAACATTTGAAAAATGTTGATTCATTGAGTTATCCAAATCTTCCAAATGTTGATACATTTCATTGTGCAACAGAAAAAATTACATTTGTTATTATCAACCCCAACCTTTAAGCAAAGTCTTTAAGCTCTGGCAAAGATACATTTTCCAAAATTGTAATTTTGCTTCAAATGTTGTTATTTATTACTGGCAACAAATACTGTTATTTATTCTCCTTGAAATCACAGCCCCACATTGTTCATTTTCTAGAAAATATCTGCCAAATACCTAAGTCTAAATAACCACATTTTCTCTGCCAGTAATTTTTTTTCAAGTAAAAAGGGAGTTGCATGGAAAACAGCAATTTCAGCTCACAACTTGAACAATTGCACAAGTGCTTTTCCACATGACAATAATATTTGAGTTTGCAGAAGTGCTTCATGAGTGCTTTGCATTTGGTCACACAGAACGTGAAAAAATGGGTTTTCAAATATCAAATGTAATAAAGTTATTTTTATTGATAATCTGTGACATTCTTAAGTAAAAATGGCATTAAAATTTTTATACTGTGAGTGTATGGCTATAAAAAAGACAATGATTATTAATACAATTTGGTTCCTTTATTCATATCAATGAAGTTAAAACCAGCAGTTTTATTTATGATTTCTTTTGTGCCATCAATACAAATGGCAACACAGTGAAAAGGGCAAATAATCTCTTAGTATTATTTATTAGTTTTGACTTCATGAACCCTGTGAAAAGGTAAGAGATGGTCAGGATTCTAGGGACCACATTCTTGACAGCCCCTGCTCTGTTAGAACAGATATATTTTGCTTCTTTAGTTTAACTAGTGTTTCCAAGCTGTTAGAACAGTAACCAGCACATAGTAGGTAATCAATAAATATTTGCTGGAGAAAGGATGAATGGATGAATGAATTATCCTGTAGACATTTGGTTGAAATTTCTTTACCACTCTAGAAACATACAAAGACTAATAATTCATCCATAAATTAACTAATTTATCTTTTTAAATAGTGACTAATCCCTGAAAGGAGAAAGAAGAAATAGTTCTAGTTTGAGCTCTAGTCTATAAAGTTGGATGCAGATAAAGAAGTATATATAATACGAATACAAAACAGATATATCCACAAGGAATCATAGAAATGGTGGGGGTTTTTTCTTATCTCAAACTTCCATGCAAACCCAAAGGGAGATGGTAATAACACTTTTATATTAAGGTGAACCAGATGATAAGTTCATTATTAAAAACATGGGCTTTATGGTTACTTTACAAGAATCTGTTAAACCAGATCATTTCAGGGGAGAAAGAAAGAGAATATTCATAACAGTATTCCTTTGGGATGATTACTCAAACTTTGAATACAATTATTATGAATATCTTTATTTTTGTTATAGATTAAATGCCAATAAACAGCACTGCATGATATTTTATTCTTTAATAAATTTTGCTCATATTTTTATTATAAAACATGCCACTTCTTCACCTAAAACATAGGGTAAGTCAGTTACATAAAGTAGCTATAAGAATAAAAAACAGGGGAAAAAAAGAATAAAAAGCAGGATTCAAAATCTTCTCCTTTGAATAGTCATCTATCATTCAGAGGCAGCAGGATATAGTCAAGAGTTTGGGGTTAGAAGGAATGAAATCAGAATTGAATCCCAGCACCATTCTTTTCCAGCTCTCTAAGTCCTTGGGTGAGGTTTTGTTGTTGTTGTTGTTTTTGTTTTTGTTTTTTTTTAATCTAATCCTGAGTTCCCTCATATATAGAAGGGAGATCACAAAATTAATTTCATTTCAAAGAACTTTTGTGAATTTCCAACGAAGTCATGGATGTGAAAGTGGCCTACAAATTGTAAGGAAAAATCAATTGATAGTATTGTTTATAACTATTTTTCCAACTCAAATTAAGTGTGGTTGTACTTAACCAATCCTCTTAAGTCATAGCAATATCAGAAAAGAGAAAAGGTTTTAATTATGAATATTAACCTAGAGGGAAATGTCTCTTATCTTTGATAATAAAGTATACTGACAATTTAAGTAATCATTTCCTATCTCCAAACTGATGAGCTCTAAATCATGCATGTTCTAAGGCTTCTAATCAAAAGAGGAAAAGAGAATAGTAAAAATCATGATAGCAGATGAAGAAAGGATTAATTGCAATTTACAAGCCACTGGGAAAAAACACCTATTGGACATTTAATAACTACCTACTAAATATGACCACATTAAGGTAATCCATTTTATTCTCCCTTTAAAATATCCTTTGCATGTAAAGTATATCTATCTTCCACTTAATTATCTTCCACAGCATGAGATAATTCTTAACATATGCACATGAGAGTAATAACATAGTATACTGTTTATTTGAAAGTAATAGGTACACTAGAGGAGTCTGTCATACCGACATACTTTTTAATGTCCAGTGTTTAAAAAAAAAAGGTCTAGAAGATCGTGAATTAGCAATAGTCTATGAATGCTCCAAATACAGTGCTGTTGCAATTACTTAGGATGTCAAATGCATTGGAAATCTTTGCTTTTATTTTATTTGCCTCACAAATGCAGGAGAAAAAGGCTATAGGGATCATTTCTTGTCTTAGTCTGAGCACCCCTGTGGAGAGGATCCAAGCGTGATGTTTCCTTTGAAGTGAATGGAATATCCCCCCTCAGATCAGCTCTGAGGATATATAGAGGAGAACAAGAAGCTGGCTGAATGAAAACTGGCATTAGCATTTAAATAAGGCTAGGCTTAAAAGAAAATTTATGCATCAAAAACTACTAAAATCTGAAAACTAAGATACACTTTTTCAGTAATCCTAGGTCAAACCACCTTACATTAGAAGTAGGTCTTTCTTCAGTCTAACACAAAGAAAATAACAATAGAAAATGTTCAAAAAGCTTAAAGCTTAGGTCAGATAGAGGGGATCTACATCATATTGAAATATCCCAGATGCCGAGTATTCCTACTATGGATAAACATAAAAGTCTGGCAACATCCATGGATTGTATGTGTCCCAAATCATGATTTTTCATTCTGTATATAATACTAGTAGACTGGCAAAGAATAAGACAAAGCACAACAAAAATAACCACCACAAAACACTATTCCAGTTAAGAATTCAAGCATAAATCTTGCTGATGTGAGTAAATACAGCTTAGGAAATATCATCTTTTTTGAATGCAAAATGTATCTGCCATCTATAAAACCAAAATAGAAACCCAAATCAGTTATTTCAGCAGTATCCATCATCTGTCAATCAAACTAGTATTTGAATAACACCAGTGTTCTCGGTGTGTTCAGCTGAGTTTCCTGATTTTGATGTTTATATATAAAAAGATAGCTAACTATATAAGGCAATATATGTTGAACATCAAAAATTCTTTGAAAGAGGAGGATCATAGTAAATTAAGAAGGAAAGGCTTCCTAAACAGTTCTTGAAGGATGAAGAGCATTTACCTCAGCAGAGTAGAATGTTGAGGTCCTGTGTATAGTGGGAAATACCTGAGCAAAGACTTGGAAACAGGAAAGAAGAGTGAGTTTGAAGATAGGTAGAAGACCGAAGGGACTACAAAAAAGGATCCTATCAGATCAAGGAGGAAAGGAAGGTTGGGATTAGAATGAGGCAGTCTCTCTGGCCAGATCTCTCATGCCAAGCTATAGATCTAAAGAATTATAATTGGGACTACAAAAAAGGATCCTATCAGATCAAGGAGGAAAGGAAGGTTGGGATTAGAATGAGGCAGTCTCTCTGGCCAGATCTCTCATGCCAAGCTATAGATCTAAAGAATTATAATTGGAAGGGCACAGTGGTGTTCATCAGGTCTAAACTTACCACGTAACTCTTGATTGCCTCTCCAAGCACCCATGGCAAATTGTCATCCAGCCTCTGCTTGAAGAATGATGAAAAATTGATGGCCATATTGTTCTGAAATTGAACTCCTTAACTTTTATTTTTTTAAAGATTTTATTTATTCATGAGAGACACACAGAGAGAGGCAGAGACATAGAGAAAGAAGCAGAAACCTCACAGGGAGCCTGATATGGGACTCGATCCCCAGACCCAGGATCATGCCCTGAGCTGAAGGCAGACACATAACCTCTGAGCCACCCAGGGGTCCCGACTCCTTAACTTTCTTAAGTCTCTGGTCATTACCCCTTGCACATATTATGAATTCATACACTGTGAACTCCCAAATTGTGTTCTAATATGACTGAATAACATACTCTTGGTGCTAGAAGACTTCAGGGAATGGAAATGGAGATAGCCAGGAAAGGAGGACATCAGTGGGCTTTGAAAAATGGGTAGTACTTAGGAAGCAGAGAGGAAGGGGATGGATTCTAGGCAGGAAGATATTAGGAGCAAAAGTTCCAGGGCAAAAAAGAACATATATTAGGGAGAAAAAACTGCAAAGATTAGCCCTATTTTAGCCTAGATTTTTCAGTGAGAAGTGGTAAAATTTTTGACTCTAAAAAAGATGTCAGAAGAGTTTGGATTTGTTGATGTAGACAATAAGTCACTATGGTAAGTTCTTGAGTAAAATTAGCACTTAGAATGTGAGGGAAACAGGCTGAAAGTAGCATTTTTAGGAAGACCAAGTTAATGGTAGTGGACACGATAGACGGATTTAGAGAAAAACTGGAGGCACAGAAACACCATTTAAGAGTCTTTCTAACTAGAAAAGCAGTAAGGATGAAATTAGCATAAGCACTTTGGAAAACAATTTGGCATTATTTGGTGAAGCTGCACGGCCCAGTGTTTCTGCTCCTTGGTATAGTCCCTAGAGAAACTTCACATATGCACCAGATAATATGTAAATGAATGTTTGCTGCAGTATCATTTGTATCAGTAAAATCCCGGAAACCTCTCAAATATTCATTAAGAGTAGAATAAATGCATCTTAGCATATTCATCAGAGCAATGAAAAGGAGTGAACGATAGCTTCAATACAATTTTGGTGGTAAGTACCACCAAAATACAATATAGACTGGAAAAAATAATTCACAAGAGAATTTTATAGATTATCTTGCTGATTATATATACATATGTATTTATATATCCACATGCGTGTACATAAATTCTCTTGTGAAAATTTTATATATTACCTTGTTTATTATATATACACATATTTAAATATGTGGTTATGTGTGTATACATGCATAAATTCTTTTCTGAACTGTTTGTGAGTTTTTATAAATTTAAAAAAACATATAAAGCAGCTATATTTTGTTTAGGAATGCATAAAAGCATGGAATACCTATAAGGGATGGTAGAAGAATGATAATAAAGTTCAGGATATTATTTACCTCTGGAGACAGGAGAGTATGGCTGAGGAGGGCCTTCCTGAGGTTCTGGCAATATTGTTTCTTAATGTGGGTATGTATATCTGAGTTAATTTGTTATTATTTAACAGTATAGGTATATTTTAGGCATCCTTCAGCGGTTGTGCTATATTTCACAAGTTGAAAACTTGAACACAAATAATAGGGATTTGGTCTAGGGTGATCATAGTGAGTATGTAAAGAAATACGTGCATGATGAGATTCACTATTCATTTGTAGGATTACAACAAGAGTTAATTTTGTACTACTAACACCAGTGCAGAGGATAAATCATGCAAACGATGCTGTAACACTATTACACCTGGATTTGGAGTGAATGAATAATAATTCTCAAAGTCTGTTTTGGGTTTTCTGTCAAAGGGTGGCTTGGCAGATGGGATAGAAGTCATGAACTGTTGAGGCAGGCTCAAACATTGTCATCCACTCTGAAGTATGATGCAAGAAGGTTCTCCAAACATGAGCTGCAACATGTTGGCTTTCCATTCTACTCCTCTTCTGTCTCACCAATTGCTGATACCTATTATCGACTAGTTATAAACATTCTCTTTCACTTTTCCAAATTATTGAAAACATGACAGAAATATTTCTGAAAAAGGAAGATTTATGTTTCCCTGTGATATTGTGGTTTGCAATAAGAAATATATATATTATATGTACATATTATATATATTGTACATATTGTACAATATACAATATATGTATTGTATGTATACATATAATGTATGTATATACGTACAATATATGTATATTTGTACATATTGTATAATAAGTACACATTATATATAAATATTATATATATGTGTGTGTATATATATAATAAACATATATACTGTCTCTCAGGTGACCAAAATATATTTCTCATATTCTCATATGTGTATGTGTAGTCTTCATCCACAATTCCTGGCTCACAGCTCCCCAAACCCTCAAGAATTTTCTGAGCAATAACAGCAATGAGAACATCTTGTAATATTTGATCTCTCGTCCTCAGTTCCTGAAGATGCTGCAGAGCCATGAAGGTGAAATAGGTGTCTTGTCACTCACAACAAGCCCCTTTCACCACAACTGAGTTTATGTTAATTCAGTGATGTTTGGAAAGTACTTCAGGATGGGGGCTGGTTGCCAGGAGGACCAACCATGATTAGAGGGTTGGAACTTTGAGTCCCACTGCTTAACTTCTGGGATGGGAGAGGGGATGGAGGTTCAATCAGTCACCAGTGACCAATCAGTTAAATCAACCATGCCTATGTAATGAAGCCTCCGTAAAACCCTAAAAGGAAGGGCTTCAGAGAGCTTCCTTGTTGGGGAGCCAGAATGTTTCCTTGTGCCACGTTGCCAGGTCTCAAGGACAGAAGCTCCTTTGTTTGGGATTCACCCTATATACCTCTTCATCAGACTGTTGATTTGTATTTGTTAATATACTTTGTAATAAGTCAGCACTATAGCGAGTAATTAGATTTCCTGAGTTCTTGCAAATTAAGTGAATCCAAGCTGGGGGTCACTAGAACCTCTCTGATTTACAACCAGTTGATCAGAAGCACAGGCCAATATGGACTTGTGATTGGCATCTGAACTAGAAGGTGGTCTTGTGAGAATGAGCCCTTTATTTTTGGAATCAGATGCTAACTCCAGGTAGACAGAGTCAGAATTGAGTTGAACGGGGCTGAATTTTCAGACACTTGTTGAGAATTGTTTGTTGGTATGGGGAGGACTCCACATACACAAGTTGAATTTGGGGGTCCAGGAACCTAATATGCTCTTTCCTTCTCTCTCTCCCTCTTAATGTTATTTTCTTCATCCAATATTTATTCAAACTAAATATCGATTCCATACAAGGTACTGGGAGCCAAAGGTAAAGGGACATGGGTCTTAGCTTTCATTCAAGATCCAGTGGATGTATTGCTTTTCCATCATTGGTTATAACGAATTACCACAAGCTTAGGACCCTGCAATACAAAATTATTTTTATCTTATAGTTTTATAGGTCAGAAATCCAAAGCGGGTCTCAGCCCAAATCAAAATGTGGCAAGGCTGAGATCCTTTTTGAAGGCTTAGCGGTGTATCCATCTTCTTGCTCCTCTAGGTTATTGACAGACTTCAGTTTCTTGAGGTTGTAGGACTGGGGATCATATTTCCTTGCTGGCTGTTGGCCAGGGCTCATTCTCAGCTTCTAAATCCATGTGCACTCTTTGGCTTATTGCTCCCTTCATCTTTGAAGTCCGAAATGGCAGTTAAGTCTTTGTCATGGCTCATCTCGCTGGCCTCCTCTTCCATCCTGGAATCTCTCCAGCTCTCTTGCCTTCCTCATCCACTTTGAAGGACTCATGTGATTAGACTGGGCCAACTCAGGTATCCCAGGAAAATCTCCCTGTCTTAATCATATGTGCAAGTTTCTTGCCATGTAAGGTAACAGCCTCCAGGGTTTATGGTGTGGACATTTTTGGAAGCCATTATTGTGCCTACCACAATGGATTTTTAAAAAATTATAAAATGAAAACCAAAAGCCACATACTTCCCAATGTGTAGCCATGAACTAGTGATTAATGGTGCAACCATGGTAAGAAAGGATAAGAACTATCATTTGATTCAGTACATTTTTCTTTTCTTTTCTTTTCTTTTTTTTTTTTTTTTTTTTGGCAGGAAGACAGAACAATGCAATTAAGTGCAATTAAGTGAGGGGCAGAGCACAGTGCCTGACACATAGTAAGCCTTCAACAAATAGGTGATCTCTTGTGACCCAATGCTGTCAAATCCCATCCTCAGATGCCTTCTTTTTAGTACTCAAATGGTTGGCCAATCCCCCATCTCACTGGAATGGTAGGAAGGGCTGGCTGCCTTTTACTATGTTTCCCTTCCCAGACAATTTAATGGTTATTCAGTATTCCACACTCATTCCTCAGATTCCTTCTTGCCTCTCCCTCTGCACTGCCACCCCGGGGTGCTCTGCAGGTCACACCACCATCATTTCCCTGCTTCTGTAGCTCTTACAGATGTCTCTCATAGCTGTTTCCTAAGCATTAACCCCTTCATTCTCCAAAACTCAGCAAAGTTAGGACATGGAGATGAGGAAATGGATACACTGCAGACAGGGAAACTCATAACTGGATCCATTACCTGTACAACTACACGATCATCCACCTCCTGACCATCTCCCTTTGGTTGCTTTGCTTCTGGGCCCAAAGTGACTGCCACTTCGACCAATCCTTCCCTCCCTGCTTCAGGGGTCCAGGCATTCAGTGTTTCAACTGTCCTTTCCTGAGGAGGTTCAGGCCTTGATCTCAGGAGAATAAAATACCCATTGATGCCTCTTCCCAACAGCAAAGGCTTCCACAAAGGGCAAAGGCAGAGTGTCTGCCTGCCCAGGCCTCAAGAAAATGCTGGCATTTAAAAATACTTGGTTTTGGGGCAGCCTGGGTGGCTCAGCGGTTTAGCGCTGCCTTCAGCCCGGGGTATGGTCCTGGAGACCCGGGATCGAGTCCCACATCGGGCTACCTGCATGGAGCCTGCGTCTCCCTCTGCCTGTGTCTCTGCCTCTCTCTCTCTCTGTCTCTCATGAATAAATAAATAAAATCTTAAAAAAAAAAAACTTGGTTTTGGTAGCCATCAATATTTTAGAAACATAGGGGGCTGAACCCAAAGTACTTCCTTGAATGAATTTGTGCACTTTTTTTAATAACCTCGTGATATTTTCAAAGAAAACTTGCAGTCTTGGCTAACCCCTCACTGTGTACCAGAAAAAGACCCAGAGAGGGGAACTGATGTGCATGTCACACAACTCAGGAGCAATAATGCACAAAATGAGAATCAGGTATTCTGACTTCCTGAATTCTACTTTGAAAAGTTGGGTTTTTTGTTTTTTGTTTTCTTCTGTTCAGGATAAAAACAAAAAAAATTAACACCCTCTGTGGTTTTCTTGCTGTTAAATCAGACTGGAAAATCTATGGCATTCTTTACATACATGGGGATTTTTCTTATGGGAACCAGATCTCCAATGCCATCTCACTAGGAACCTAAAATAAAGATGCAAATCTACAGGTGCAAAATGAAAAGAAAATACAAATTTGGGAAAGAAAACTATTCGTGTAGTAAATATATTTCATGTTCAGTTTTGAAGTCACTGAAAAGAACCAAAATGCTTAACAAAGGATGCAGACTATGCCTTTTGAAAATAATATTGATCTTTTCCCAACAATATTACATGCTTCTTTTGAAAAGTTCAGAAAAGTATAATGCATCTTTTTTTAATTCGGTAAAAGTGAGATCGTATACTCATATTTTCAAAGAATCTCTCAGTCTTTTAATTTCATTTACATGTACTAATAACCCTTGGTATATCTTCTACCTGAAAAATATGTGGGATTCCCACTTTTTTAAATTAAGAAATTGAATTAGTCCATCAGGTGAGAAATTAACTGAATTTCTTATTTAGAAACATCTAAGCTGGTGGAGTCATTTGGAATTATTATTTTCCAGAAATTACTAGTGACTCAGTGGTTATTCCAGCTTTCATCTCTACCATACCACCTTTCTATACAGCTAGTAACCATTCCAAATAAGGCTTTGAAGAAAAGCAGTATTGGCTTAGATTTTACTTGACGCTATAATCTCTAGTGTCCAGTCAAATACTATGAGTTTATTTAACTGCCCCAGTATATCAATTTCCTATCAACTGATCTCCTCCCAACATCCGCTTATTGTGCCTTGCTCTCTCTTATGCCAACAGGCTGAATTGTGAGGGGAAAGTTTCTATGGCTTAAATATGATGCTGTATATAAAACCCATTGTGTATTTTCTTCCAGGTTAAACTATTTTAATTCCATAAGCATATTTAAGATACTAAACTACTTACAGGAGATTGCTGGCAGCATTTTAACACTCCTTTTTCAGAATCAAATATTTTGTTCTTCATTAGTGCTGAATCTACTTAAAATTGATGATCCTGGCTGTCCTTGTTTCCAAACCCTGGATTTTACAGAAAGAATTAATTATACCATGTATCTGTTTTTTAATGGCTAAATTGGATAATGGTTTAATAGCTCAAGGGGATTACTTGTGGGAATTTCAGACTTGTAGGATTCAATTTCCCCCAAGTCTATTTTCTTACAGTGATCTATGGCTTTGATGCCAGGAACAAACTCACCAAAACCAGGGTAGGTCAGGGACTTTTCACCTTGAGCTGGCCTCGCCATCTTAGCCAGAAACAGGTAGAGACAACATAACTTGGTAAGAAAAACTTACCTTGTCGAGCCAGGTTAACAACTTTGAGTTGAAAAAAAAAAAAAGAAAAGAAAAGAAAAGTGAACAGCTGCACCTATCTGGGAGATCAGTTCATATTAAATAGTTTATTTAAAAACAATAGCTTTCTTTTTATTTGCTAGGTGTTTACACTCTACCAAGGGCTGCCGGGCTGCAAATAAAAACCACTTAGGGATTTACCTGAACGCCTGTCCTCAGGCTCCACCCCCAGAGAGTCTTGATTATGTGGCCCGAGGCAAGTTTGAGGCAACAGGATTTTTAAAGCTCCCCAGGTAATTTTAATGTGCAGTCAGGGCTGAGAATCACTATGTCAAGGTAGGAAGACTGAAATGTATTTTTCTCCTCCGAATAAAGGGATTGCGTGAAATTAGAGGGACCAGTTCCTGGGGAATGTGGGATATATGAATCATAATTAGGCCCTCTAAGTGTCAACCACAGTCTGGGCAGGGAACACCTGTGGAGCCGAGGATTAGAAATGAATGATGCCCTTTGTACTGCAATGATAATACATTCTACTCTCTGAGAAGCTATTAAGATATTTCTCTTCAGAATTTTTTTAAAAAATCTATTTTAAAGGGTCTCAAGTAATATGAGGTATTCAAGAAAGCTCTGTGTACTTAACCTGGCAGGGCTTTCGGCAAAATATTTGGCTTTTTTATTTATGTGTGCATCATGCAGCGGAAGAAGGGAGAATGGGAGTTTTCCAGAGAAATGAAAAAGAGGTTCCACATTTGCATTACATCAAGAAAGTTTGATTTGGCCTAACTATCTCTTATTGCACTTTTCATATCTTGAGGTCTATTCGATGCATAAATTTCATTAAAAGTCTAGCCTCATTTAAATGATAATTTACGTCCTTAGAATGCCATTTCCAGCCTTGTTCTTCTGCACACCCCTGGAGCTGATCAGACTGTGGTGATCCCTTTGTTTTCAAAGGAAACTTCATGTTCACGTTCTCTCTACAGGGGTTAGTAGAGGAAGACAAGAAAATAGTTCCATAGTGTTTCTGCCAGTTAACGGGGAACATTTTCCCTCCTCCATATATCATGATAGGTAATTGAATTAGTACTCCAGTAGGAAAGGGTTTGCTATTTCATACTCCTATAGTTTTTTCTTAACACCATGAAATTAAAGACATGCCAGCATGAAGCTGCATATTCCTGATCACTTTCAAATAAGCAATGTAGTATATTATTTCTTTTATGTGCTTTTATAGCACATGCTGTGCAAGATAATTGACTCCGTGACAGATGTCTGTATTTCTGGGGAAAATTTATTTGTGAAAGCACACACACATATTACTTTAACATGGCTCTATCCATTACGTGGTCCACAAGGTGCTTTTCGATGACTTGAAAATTGAAATTAATATTTTCTCTTGCCATTCTGTATATGCAGAAGCAAATTTGACTATTTGATATGGCCAATTTGAAGCTTATTCCATTAGGGAATGTAACCTTCTGTTCTCAATCAAGGCTGGGTGCCCTTAGATCTTGCTTGAAGCGCTACAGAATGTGGAAGGATATAGTTTTCTTTCTTTTCAGTGAAGCCCGTAGGCCTGCACATTCCCCATCCACCCAGGATAAGCTCTGTGCAGACTCACCTTCACAACAAAACGGCTATCAGAAAGGTGTAAACTAAAGGAGTGCAGGAAAGATTCTCCATGGGTCTCCCTTTACGCTGCCACTTTCGATCAAAATGCCACTCTTTTCCAAGACCAACTCTGGTAGGCAACGGTATCTGATTTGGTTGAGGTGGACTGGCTTGGAAACCGGCGATATTAGGTGGATGAGGCTGCTGGGAAGGCAAATCGAAAACAGGAAAGATTTATAGAGAATGTCCACTCCACCCGCTCTGTAATCCTGCCTGAGACCAACTCTGCTTCCTTTAAATACACTCTCCCATTCTTTTTAGCTACAAGAACTTTTCAGGGGGAAAAACTGGACCTTTTATCCTCACCGGGTGAGTGGACACTTTTTTTGTCATGAGATTGTACCATTTAGTTAAAATCAAAATGACTAACACCTACAGAGGGATTACCATTTTCAGAAAGGATGTTAAGTTTAACAAGGTTCCATTTCACAGGTCATTTTTCTTTTAATGAGCAGACAAGGAGAAACTTCTCATTGGGGCAGGTCTCTACTAGCTGCTTGACCTTCCAGTAGCTTAGCCTTTTGTGTCTTAGAAGAATTAAGGGAAGGAAAGGAGATTTTTATCATTAAACTTTTATTTATTTATTTATTTAATCATTAAACTTGACGCAGCCTCTCCAAAACCCAAAGTGGGACACTGGGGACTGCTTCTGTAAGGACACTTCTGGAGTGTGGAGCCAACCTCAGTGAGGTGGAGCCCTGAGGTCAGGAGAAAGGAGTCTTTTCACCTACCAAGTGTGGGTGGGTGGTTGGCTCCCCTCCAGAAAGACATGCTAAGCTCGTGTGTGCCGGGTGGCCTGACTGCACACAGACTAGAACACCCTAAGGCTGTAATGTCTGACTTCTGGCCTTGTGGGGGCTTCCTCACGCAGACTGGTTCTACGTCAGCGCCGCTGAAGCTGTGGCCGTGCCCACCAGAACCTCCAGAGTGTGAGAGAAGGTTGCCAGCAGATAATATTGAAAGTGTTGTCCCAGCCGTTCTCCCACATTTTAGGCCAAAAACGTGGCCACTCACTGAACAGAAAATTTTTATCTTGACCTAAAAATACATCAAATTGGGCAGGCCGGGTGGCTCAGAGGTTTAGCGCCACCTTCGTCCCAGGGCATGATCCTGGAGTCCCCAGATGGAGTCCCGCATGGAGCCTGCTTCTCCCTCTGCCTATGTTTCTGCCTCCCCGCCCCCTCTGTGTCTCTCATGGACAAATAAATAAAATCTTTAAAAAAAAAAACACATCAAATTGAACTTAAAAATAACAACAACCACAGTCTTAGGACTTCTGTCCCTCCCCACTTCCTTCTTGTCTCATCCAAAGTGACTTACTAATTTAAGGGAGGGTTCCAAGGGCTGGCTTTAGTTAATAGGCCAGGCCGGGAGGGAGGGGTGAGGGAGCCAGACGGTGCCTAGAGGGAAACGGCAGCCAGGCCAGCTGTAAACTGACTCAGCTCTACTTTCCAGCGACTCCTCAATGACCAGTCACTTTCCAGGATGGCTGAGAGCTTGGGGTCATCGGCCTTCCCAGGAATTTAGGTTGGGAAGTGGGACTGGGGAAGGCATGCGCTAGGTCCTGACCTTTATCAGTGACTGTCCCTGTCCACCGCTTCCTGGGGGGAGTCTGGTGGCAGGTGCTCCAAACTTTCCAGTCTACCCACTGCAGGCAGTGGTGGGGTCCCCACGGAGAGCTGGGTTTTCCTTTCTGGGAGTTCCCCTCTGGCCAGAAGCCTTGGCCTCCAGTCCTTCCAGCATTTTTCGGGCATGTTCATTGGGTTTGCACTTCCCTGCGCTGCCCTCGTGCACTGGCTTCTCCTTCACCTTCCTTATGGTTTGTCCTCGCAGCTCGCCCTTCGCTCCCCAGCTCGCCAGCCCCCCAACCCGAGGCCCCCGGGGGCGCTCGGCTATCCGGAGGAACCAGAACCCGGGTCGGGATCCGCGCTGTTAGCAGGGATGGGAGAGGTCGGGGGAGGGAGGCTGGGATCTGGGGAGGAGACACGCGGCTGGCGCTGGGGAGAGCACCACCCGGGGCCACCGGGGAGCGACCTGCCGGGGGCGCACGGCGCCAAGCGCTGCCCTCGGGCGGGGCGCGCCCCGTTCGCGCGTGGGGTCAGTCACACGCAGCACGCCGCCCGCGGGTCGAGAACCTTCCAGCTGGAACTTCCCAGATTCCCGGCACCCTGTCTTCTCCCGCTTTCGGGTGAGGCTCGGGGGGAGTTGGCCCCGGAGTTCCGCACCCGCATTCTCGGGGCGAAGAAGTCGGAGGGCGCGCGCTGGGCGCGCTGCGGGTGTCGGAGGAAGCTTTGGGGGTGCGGGAGGATGCGCCGGCGGACGGGAGGAGCTCGGCGGGGACGCGGGGGCCCCCGGGCTGGGGTGCGGGCAGGGAAGCCCCGCGAAGCCCTGGGCGAGGCCGCCTGGATGCAGGGGCCGGGGCTGCCCCTTCCCGCAGGTCAACCCCGGCCCGTCTGCACGGTGCGCGCGGTCCCCGCGGGGTTCCCGAGCGCGGGGGGGGGTCCCCGGTCCCCCGGGAGGGTCCTCCCCTGCTCGCGCCGGAGGACGACAGTCGGACATTTTCCTCGGCCTCGCTCGCGGCAGCCGGGGTGGCCGCCGGGCAGGGCTGCGTGAGGGGCCCGGGGCTCGGGCGGAGCCAGAGGACACTTCCCCCCGGCCCGGGCTGCCCGGCCGGTCCGCCCGCAGGAGCCCCGGGAGCCGCGCGCGCGCCCCGGAGGTCGCCGTGCGGGGGGACCCGCTCCCACCCCCCGCGAGCCCGAGGGGGCGGGGCGGGGGCGGGGCGCGCGGGGGGCGGGGCGCGGGCGGGGCGCGGGGGCGGGGCGCGGGCGGCCGGGAGCGCGGAGCCGCCCCGCGGGAGGGCCTGCGAGCCGCGCCCGGGAGCAGAGGGCGAGCGGCGGACCCGGCCGGGCCCGCGCGCCGGGAGGAAGGCGCCCCGCCGCCGCCGCCGCCGCCGCTCCGCGTGCTCAGCCCGTCCCCGCCCCGGGAGCCCGCGCCCCCTAGCTCCGCCCGCCGCTCCGCCGCCCGCAGGCTCCGGCTTCCGTCCCGGACTGCGCCCGCGGCCGCCAGGTGGGTGCCGGCGCCCTGGCCGCCGCGCGGGGTGGGCGGGTGGGGTGGGGGCGCGAGGGGCTCGCGAAGTTGGGCAGCTGCTGGCCCGGCCGGGTGCGCGCCCCCCCCCCGCGTCCCCCCGTGTCCCTCCGCTTCTCCCCGCGTCCCTGCCTCCCCCCGGCTTCCCGGCGCGTCCCCCGCGTCCCGGCGCCCGAGGCGGCTGTGGATCCCCCGGCTGGAGCGCCGGCAGCCGCGCGCCTCGGCCCGGGAGGGTGGCGGGTCCCACCCGGGTCCCACCCGCCTCCCCCGCCCCCGCGGCCGCCTCGGGAGGGGACCCTCGCCCCCCGGCTACGTCTGTGCCAAGTTGGGGAAGTCGCGGCCCCGCGGGCCCCCGAGGACTAGTCTCGGGGAGAGGAAAGGGGGAGACCTGGGCCCGCCGCGCGGGGAGGGGCGCTGGAGCCGGGGAGCGACCCGGTGCCCCGAGGTCGGTGGGGAGATACCCTCCGTGCGCCCCGCCCGCGCCCCCGGGGGGACCCGCGCCCCTTCCCGCCCGGGTGCCCGTGAGGGGGGTGACCCGCGCCCCTTCCCGCCCCGGCGCCCCCGGGGGGACCCCGCCCGGCCCGCGGCTGGAGTTGCGCGGGGACGGGGACGGGGACGGGGACGGGGACGCGAGTCTGCCCGCCCCCCCCCCCCGCCCCGCTGCTGGCGCGGCCCCGGGACGAGCCTCGGGCGCTGGGCGCTGGGCTCTGGGCTCTGGGCGCTCGCCGCGCCTGCACCTGTCCCTTGGGAGGACCCCGAGGGCGGCCCCGGGGGTCCCTCGGCGGGGGCCGGTCCCGTGCGCCGCCCGAGCTCAGGCGTGGGCTGAGCTGGCGTTGGGCCCCGGGGTGGTTCGGCGGGGAGTCGGTTGGCATCAGGGCTCCCGGGTCCGCACCTGCTCACTAGCGTCTCAGAGACCAAGTGGTTTCTTCCCCGCGGGACCCAGAGGGCCAAGCGCGCCCCCGGCTGCGGGTGGGCCTGGGGTTCACCCGGCAGAAGCCCGGCCCGGCCCGCGCCGCGTCGGGGACAGCCTGGGTGCTTCCGATGGTCGCCAGCCTTCTCAATCTCTTCTCCTGAAATTTAAATGTTTTCTCCTGATTTTAACAGTTCAGGAAGCAGACCTTCATGCTCGTGAGTAAGTTGAGACGTTGAGCTCCGACAAACGAGCTGTGCCCCATCGTTTGCAAATTTTCAGTTTAAAATCCTAGGGGAGAGGGAGGGGGTAAAAAAATAAAAGAAAATAAAATCACAGGCACCAGAAGCTGTGTTAGCACCGTTCTAAGTACCGTGTGAAGAAAGCGACTAAAAGGGCTAAGAAAGTCAGCTTTAGACTTGGTTTTATTTTATTATTTTTTAAAAGATTTTATTTATTTATTCATGAGAGACACAGGCAGAGGGAGAAGCAGGCTCCATGGAGGGAGCCCAATGCGGGACTCGATCCCAGGTCTCCAGGGTCAGACCCTGGGCCCAAGGCAGGCGCTCAACCCCTGAGCCACCCAGGGATCCCCTAGACTTGGTTGTAAATGGTGAGTCCTGTCATTCCTGAATTCCTCATTTAATAGAAATTTCATAAGTTCCTGTATTGTACAATATGTTGTGCCAGGTGCTTTCAAAGACAAATGTAAACTATATTCCTTGTGGTAAAGAGGCTTCCAATCTAAATTAGAGAATAATGTTTTTATTTCATGCTCTCATATGAACATTGCATAGAGTCTAATGATGACGTACGATGGGTGGAATGATAGCAGGAATATGTTACGGGAGGCCCTTTAAGATCATTATTTGGGGGATCCCTGGGTGGCGCAGCGGTTTAGTGCCTGCCTTTGGCCCAGGGCATGATCCTGGAGACCCGGGATCGAATCCCACGTCGGGCTCCCGGTGCATGGAGCCTGTTTCTGTCTCTGCCTCTCTCTCTCTCTCTCTCTCTCACTGTGTGCCTATCATAAATAAATAAAATTAAAAAAAAAAAAAAAGATCATTATTTGGAAAAAAAAAAAAAGATCATTATTTGGTGAATCTGCCTAACAGATTGAAAGAAAAAGTTTGGCTAAACAAGTGTTTTCTGAAGTGAAATCTGAAAGGCTCCTTCAAATGGGAGGCGTTCTTGGTAATTAAGTAAATTCTGCATTTTTTGGGTGAAAACTCAGAAGAGCATCTGTACATGTGTGATTTGATCATCAAATGTTAAAAGCTATAGAAAAAAAAAAGCTATAGAAATTTCCGTTCTAATTCACTTTTCTTCAGTGAAGAAGTCCATTTATGGCATGTTTTTCTTGGCTCTTTGAGAAAGGAAAATATATTGTAATGCCTAGAAAAAAGTACAGAGATCGAATGTAATATTTTTTAAAGACTTTGTTAGAAAGAACACAAGACGGGGAGGGGCAAAAGGAGAAGCAAAGTCCTCAGGGAGCAGGGAGGCCTATGCAGACTGGATCCCAGGACCCTTGAGATCACGACCTGAGCCAAGGCAGGTACTTAAGATGACTGAATCACTTGGGCACCCCTGAATGTTATTTTTAACATTTTTTTTTATTTATTTTTATTTATTTATTTTTAAATAACTTGACGCTTGAACACTTGAAGCCTCATGGGCCTTGGCAATTCCAAATCTCTGGAAATTTGACTGCAACAGCTACAAGATTCTTAATGAGAGGTTTTTTGTTTTTTTGGTTTTTTTTTTGTTTGTTTTTCAAGATTTAAAAGTTTTTGGCTTGGCATGAAGGACGGGCAAGATTTCCATCAGGAAAAGACTGACTAGGTGCATTTGGTGCAACATCAATGACATCTCTGACTTCCTGCTCCTAGGAGGAATGCATCCATCTGCTGGCCGTGGGTAGAGTTTCATAATACCGGTCCTGAGCTCTGAGAGCTTTGAGTCAGCTCAGTCAGTGAGGCAAGCCAGGTTGAGGGAGATCCTGAGAGAGGTGAAGTTAACTTTAAAACACTTGGCTTTTTTTGCTTAGTACCTTTGTTTTTGTATATGTGAATTGAGATTAAAGATCTGTCACTGCCCTGGAAGCTGTGTGGTTTGGTAAGTAGCCATGAGTCTCAAGCCAGAAATCTTCTTATGTAAGAACTTTCTTCAACCTTTTAACTCCTTTAACCAGTAAAAGCTAATTGTTAAAACTACACCAAATAGCTTTTTTAAAAAAGGCCCTCAGTTGAAAGTGTATTTAGTCAGCAGTGTTTATTGAACTTCTCTCTTTTTTAAAGATTTTATTCATTTATTTGACAGAGAAGAGAGAGAGCGCACGCACAAGTAGGGGGAGAGGGAGATGGAGAGGGAGAGGGAGAAGTAGGGGGAGAGGGAGATGGAGAGGGAGAGGGAGAAGCAGGTTTCCCAGGGAGCAGGGAGCCCGATGCCGGGCTTGATCCTGGGACCCTGGGATCATGACCTGAGCTGAAGGCACTTAACCAACTGAGGCACCCAGGCACCTCTGTTTATTGAACTTGTATGTGTTGGACCTTTTCCTAGGCACTGGCGTACAAAATAGTCACAGTCGCTCTCTCATGACCTTAAAAGCCTGGGGAGGCATCCAGACTGTTACACAGAAAATTAGAATCTTGTGTCATTCACGCCATGATAGAAGTAATGCAGAGAACCACAGAAGATGGGATGCTGGGGGCCTAGGCTGGTGAGGGCCCTACAGTGCATCACCCCATCGTAACGGGTTGGTGGTGGTCAGGGAAGACTTCCCATGACTGCAATAAGACCTGAAGAATGAGCGATAGTTGGCAACTGCAGAAGTTGGGGATTGAAGCATGTTCCAGACCAAGGGGAACAGAGCCTGATGCGTTAAAATGGAAGTCAGGCAGGTAATGTAAAAGAATAAACACATGAGAGCAGGAAGGAGAGGTATGGAACCCCGAGAGCCCAGGCTTTGTTTAAATAAAACAGTGATACTCAGCTCCAGCCAAGTGGTATCAGGTTGGGATGCAGACCATGTATCACCAGATGCCCTGTTTTTTTTTTTTTTTTTTTTTTTTTAAGAAAAGCTAACTGTCTAGTGTAAGAGATTGGGGTACTCTGAACTCAAGGTTCCCCTTCTGTAATGCAAATCATTAAGTCTATAGGTATCCCTTTACCCTGTGTGCATCATACTGTGGGAGCTGGGCTTCAAAGAGCTGGTACAACTAGGTTAATACTCCTGCTTCTGCTCGTTTTGTGAGAAGTGTAGCCCCTTGTCCATACTTAGAAGTCTCAGGTCTTCTCCCAGCATCCCTGGAACTGTGGCACGCTTATTTGTTAGCTTGCAAGTAGGGCAAGATCTGAGATACTTTACAATTCTTTAAAGCCACTAGGTACGTTTACATTTACATTTTAGTTCATTAAAATAAAAAATGTTAATACCCCAGTCACACTAGCCCCGTTTTAAGTGTTGGATAGCCGTCTGTGGGCAGTGGCTACTGTTGTGGGGAGAGCAGACACAGAGCATTTCCATCCGTACAGAAAGTCCTGTCAGGTGGGGCTGGTTTCAAGCTTCAGAGTTTTTTTGTGTTCTTGGGTGGGTAGAGGCAAGAAGTTGTTGATCTGGACAGCATAGAAATGATACCTGCTAAATTCTGTATAAAGGAGTTCCTTTATACAAAGGGAATATTCCAGTTTTGGATCATCAATACAGTGTTTAGGCTTCTTGGGACAATAAAAGTAGAAAACTATCTGCAGTGTCCCTTTGGAGACCGGACAGACCAGGACCACGTGGCAATAGAAATTCTGCGTCCGTGGGGCATTGCTCAGTATCACATGGAGAATAGGATCTGTGCCCAAAGGAGCTGGCTTCGGCTTCATCTATCAGCCATGCTGGCCATGGAAGGGACAAGAGCTGCACGTTTGCATGGAGGTCCCGAGCACAGCCAGCCCACCGACACCCGGGCAGGACCTGCTGCAACCCAGCTGTGCCTCCTGGACTCCCGTGGAGGGTGGAGGATGGAGGGCAGCAGGAAGATTTCCCAACTGCTCTTGTTCAGGGAAATTAAGAGGACAGCCTGGAGAAAAGGGAGCTGGCCTCCAAAAAGTCGGGGGAGGTGGGTTGGCTTAGTTAATTGACAGCATAACATTAAGTGACACGACAGGGGTTGGGGGGAAAATGCCAGGAAACAATAAAAACAGCAGGTGCCCTTGGTTCTCAGATGAGGGAAGTTCATCCTGCGGAGCTCCTGGACCACAAGGGCTGGGAAGTGAAAGTGCGACATTATTTCTGTCATTCTTTCTGCCATTCCACAGGCCCAGCCAACAGCCGCTGCAGCCACAAAGGACAGGGTTTTGTTTTGTTTTTAACCCACACTGAGTGTGCGGGTGCCTTGACCATGTAGGTACAGGGTGAGCAAAACAAAGGATGGTGGGAGGAATCTTAAAAAGTGAAAGTCAAGGGCGGCCTGGGTGGCTCAGCCTTCAGCCCAGGGAAGTGTTCCTGGGGTCCCAGGATCGAGTCCCACGTCAGGCTCCCTGCATGGAGCCTGCTTCTCCCTCTGCCTGTGTCTCTGCCTCTCTCTCTCTCATGAATAAATAAATAAAATATTAAAAACAAAAAAAGAGTGAAAGTCAAGGCCCTTGTGGAAGAACCATATTACCACCTGCTCTTTCCCTGGATGAGATGCCCTACTAACAATTTCAGAGACTGGGAATTTCATCCACCCGTGTCAGAAGAAACTCACTTTAAAATGCTGCACGTTTCTAGGCTGTACGTAGATGAGGACTAATGCAGATGTTTAAAAATTTGAGTTTTAGCATGTTTTCAAAAGTGAACGTATCCTTCGCAAGCGCTTACGTACACAGTCTGGCCCAAGCCGTGGATAGTCCTACCTCTTGGAACCCTTTCTGAACACAACATGCCTTGAGAGACGTGTTCATGCTGAAGTAGCCTGACGACAGGGTGACGGTTTGCATACAACTGGGGGGCTTCTGCACCGTTGAAAGGAAATTTGTGATGGCTGCACATACCCCTCTTGCTTACACAGCTCAATTTGTTGGCCGACCCTCATTTTCCCGGGTGCTCCCCAAGTTCTGGTGAGCCTCGGGAGAGCCAGGTCAGGGGCTGTCAGGGGCCTTGCATATGTGGCCCACCTAGTGAGATTTTACTCATTTTGGGGTTTTGGTGTTCCTTTGCTAAATGTCCTCTTTTTTTTTTTTTTTAAGATTTTAGTTATTTATTCATGAGAGACACACAAAGAGAGGCAGAGACACAGGCAGAGGGAGAAGCAGGCTCCATGCAGGGAGCCTGATGTGGGACTCGATCCCGGGACCCTGGGATCACGACCTGAGCCAAAGGCAGACACATTCAACCACTGAGCCACCCAGCCGCGCCCCCCCCCTTTTTTTTATTGTGAATTTTGACATCTTAATTCTGTAGGGATGAAAAAGGTTAGTTATCCTCCCTATAGTCTCCTTACCCCCTCCCATCAGTCTGTTACTGTCTGTTTTTTAGCCTGCTTTCATTTTCCCCTTTCTGTTTTGTTTGCCACAGTTCTTACACACGCTGCAGGCTTGTGCTTCCTTGTGCCCCCATTCTCCTCGTATAAGCAGCATGAAATTGGAAATAATCATCGTCTGTTGTATTTCTGAAGATCAGAATTCTCCCCTGTTTCATGCTGCCCTTTCTCAGGCAGGGTGTGGTGAATCATCTTTGGAAAACTGGCTCCAGTAAACCTGGTGGACGCAGTTGAAACTGTGGTGGTGTCCTTCTCAGAAACAAATCCAGGAGACTTGCTGTTTATAGCATGAGTCATTGATGGGTTCAAATGAAAGGAGGTGATAGCAGCTTTTCTTTTTCTTTTCTTTTTTTTTTTTTTTTGATTTTTTAAAGATTTTATTTATTTATTCATGAAAGAGGGAGAGAGAGAGGCAGAGACACAGGCAGAGGGAGAAGCAGGCTCCATGCACCGGGAGCCCGACGTGGGATTCGATCCCGGGTCTCCAGGATCGCGCCCTGGGCCAAAGGCAGGTGCCAAACCGCTGAGCCACCCAGGGATCAGGTGCCAAAGTCAGCTTGCTTTTCATGCACGCCAGTGTTACATCACCTTTTGAAAGAACCCTGGGATAAAGCAAAATAGACAAATGCCCTCTTCCTGAACCTCGGAGAACTTAGGGTGACACAGATTCTGGCTTCAGGTGATTAAAAGGACAACAGTGGAGGCTTGCAAATCAGGCCTCGTCCCGTAACCCCTAATTTCCTGCGTTGTTCCAGAATTTTTAGTGTGTACGGCTCCTGAAGTCATACATGAGTGACTTTAATCAGGAGCAAAAGTGGGTTCTTTCTGTTATATGGCATCCCCTCCCTGGCCCTTGCCTCACTGAGCTATTGGTGTACACCTATCGGACCACAGTAAAATGTATTTAAAACATTTTCCGGGGCGGGGGGGGGGGTGCTGAGGACTCTTTGGGAGAATTTTTATAAATGAAAACGCCAAGAAGAAGGCAAGCCTGAAGAGTTTCTTTGCAGAGGCAAATGTTTCCAGAAAGACCGATGAGTCAAGGAGTCCTTAATAGGATATGGAGGTGTAACCTTTCACCTAGTTACCATCATTCCCTAAGTCATAACTCTGTAGTTTTAGCCAATTGTTTGACTGGTTCTGGTCTAGTTCCTTAATGACACAGACTGTCTTCGTCCCATTCTTTTCCAGTCTGCAGGCAGTGCCCTTCCAGGGTTTGCATTGCCCTGAGCTTCCCTGGGTTTCCTTCTGTTTAAATAGCGGTTTATCATTCGTATCTTGCAGATTTTCACCCGTATCTTTGTCTTCAGCTCTTCTTCAAGTACGTGTGGGCAGTCTTGCTACGTGGATTTGATGCCAACTTCTAGCTCTTTGCTTCCTAACAAGGTGCCGCCTTTTTCACTCACTCAGCAAGTATTTCCTCAGTGCCAGCCGGGCCCAAGCACTAGTCTTGCCCCCAGAGATTTGCCAGTGCATGATCTGTGCTGTCTTGGAGTGAAGAGTCCCCCAAATGAGGACAATCATTCATTTCCAAAAACCCACCAGGACTGCTGATTACAGAATTACACTTAAAGGTAAATGTTCCCGAGTGGAGCCACCCAGTGTTATGGGCGTGGGTGACGGGAACCCCAGGAAGTGACACCTGCTTGGTATCTGAAGCAGGAGGTGGAGAGTTTGAGGGACGGTGAGGAGGCGAGCAGGCCGGACAGCAGAGGACGTTTGTGCAGAGGCCTGGCGACAGAAGGGGACAGTGAAACCAAGCGGTGGGGGAACATCAAGAGGCCGGTGGAGTGAGATGAGGCCGCATGCCAAGGCTGAAGCCAGTCCATACCGTGTCTTACTGGCCCCAGTAAGAATTTGGTCTTTATCTTAAGAACCATGGAGAAGGCTTTAAATAGGAGCTGGTGGCTCCATGAGAGCCGTGTTTTGATAAAATCACCTGCCAGGGGGATTCTTTGGAGGAGGACACAGGGTGGCGTTGGGGAGAAGTTGGGTGGCTGCTGCTTTAATCCAGGTAGAAGTGGCAGTGTGTACCAGGCCTGTTGTGTCTACTGGGAGTGAAGCGGCAGGGAAGAGGGATTAAAGAGTGTTTTGGAGGATAACCTCAGCCTTGTTTGGGAATAAGATTCTTTTATTCACGCAACACATACTTCGTGGGGCCCTGCCTTATGCCAAGATTTGTGCAGGCTCTGAGAACACAACCGTGGCCTGGTGAGACGTGCAACATCCCTGTACTTGCGGAGTTTATGTATTAATGAGAGTAATGGCTAATCGATAAGTAAAATAAATATAGTTTTCGGTAACAGTAAGCCTTAACGAAGAGAAATGAAGTCACGTAAGGGAATGGAGAACAACGGGGGATTGTCTTCTCATGAAAGAGTGATCGAGGAAGACCTTTCTGAAGAGAGAGCATTCTAACTATGCAAAAATCCCCTAGCCAAAAAAAAAAAAAAAAAAATCCTCTAGCCAGGCAGAGGGAATCACAAGTACTTGGTCCCGAGGCTGGAGCAAGGACACCCCCCTCCCCCCAAAGAATACCAAGAAGGCCAGTTTGTCTAGGAGTGTGGGAGGGTGGGAAGAGAGGCAGCTGTCCAAGGTGTCTTGCTAGAAGCATCCAGATAGATTCATTATCATGTCTTCAGTCGTGACCACTTTTTCCAGGCTGTACACAGTAGCATTCACAATCCCAGATTGCTTTGCCACTGAACTGTTGTTAAGAATGCTACAGGGAGGGATCCCTGGGTGGCTCAGCGGTTTGGCACCTGACTTTGGCCCAGGGCGCGATCCTGGAGTCCGAGGATCGAGTCCTGCATCAGGCTCCTGGCATGGAGCCTGCTTCTCCCTCTTCCTTTTGTCTCTGCCTCTCTCTCTCTATGTCTATCATAAATAATAAATAAATCTTAAAAAAAAAAAAAAAAGAATGCTACGGGGATGGCTCCTTTAGTGCATCGCACCCTTGCTAAGAGCCTCATGGTGGTAACTGCTTGTCCCCATCATGTCGATGATAACCTTTTGGCCCAGTGGAAGGGCCCCTTTCTTATTTTAACCCCATTTTCCATTACGATCCTCCCTGGACTTCTCCAATTAGTCAGTTGAAGGGCTTTCACATAATTTATGGTTGCTCGCCTTTTATTCACCTGGGCCTTTCTTTTCTTTTCTAAGTCTGTTTCCATTTCTCCCTTCAAGGCCAGGTTCACAAGTTAGCAGTTACCTTTCATACCAGGTTTTTTTCAGATTTAGTCCATCTGTCCTGGGTCTCTGAGCCCCTCACCCAACTCAGTCCGTGTGATCCTGTTTTTTCCTTTCTTCCTTGAGTCATCGGAAGAGGCACTGCCTTAAAGCGCTCCTGTTGTTCCAAGTTAAAATACTGATGATCACATTTTTTCTTCCTAGAAAAGACTGGGCACCAATACTAGCTCTACCGTCTGCGTCTATGATTTGGCCAAAACACTCAACCCTGTGAGGTTCAGGTTCTTCGTCAGGGAGATGAAGATAGGAAGCCTCCCTATTTCATTCCCGGTGTGGTTCTGAGTAGTAAAATGAAGTAAGAC
The DNA here is from genome assembly GCF_048164855.1 of Canis lupus baileyi. Classification (NCBI taxonomy): domain Eukaryota; kingdom Metazoa; phylum Chordata; class Mammalia; order Carnivora; family Canidae; genus Canis; species Canis lupus. Next base: position 9,504,935 of record NC_132839.1, on the reverse strand, counting down.
GCAGGAAATGTGTTTTAAACAAATGTGTCATTATTTTAAATATTTTAGACGGGAGTAGTTCATTCTGTCTAAATTGTAGGTTTTTTACACCGGTTTCCACGGTGGGAACCTCCTGTGTTTACAGGAGTTCTGTGAGGCTTCTTGAGCTTCTGGCCACACTCCCCAAGCTTGGGGCAACTCAGTCCATGGCCTGTGGAATAGTGTCCTGGGCCTGCTGTAACAAAACACCATAAACTGAGTGGCTTAGAACCACAGAAATACATTGTCCCATGGTTCTGGAGGCCCTGAGATCAGTATATTGGTAGGACTCATTCCCTCTGGGTTGTGAGGGAGCATCTCTTCCCTTCCTCTCTCTCAGCGTCTGGTGGTCCTTGGCTTTCCTCTGCTTGCAGGTGGAATTCTCCTTGTGTCTTCGCATTGCCATTCCTCTGTGTCACTGTGTCCGTTTCCTCATTTTATAAGGACACAGTCATTGGGTTACAGCCTCTGCTTATGTCCTGATCTTAGCTTGATCACTTGGAAATATCCTATTTCCCAAATCAAAGGACGTTCACAGGTATTAAAGGTTAAGACTTTAACATCTTTTTAGGGGATGCGGCTCCACCCATATCACTGTGATTCAGCACACATTAAGAAATGGCAATCACAAACATCAGGAATTAGGTGTGTATCACTAGAATGACTCACAGAGGACGTGGATTAGGTCTGTGAGAGCTAATCTTCTGTATGACAGAGGGCAAAATAAGTGAAATACCCGATTAAAGTCACAGGTGAAATTCTGGACCTACATATATGCTTACTTTAGAATTCTGCAAGTCCTATTAATTTCTAATTTGTATATATAAGAACAGAGAGGGCCAGACAAAAGAAGGAACAGAAGAACCCAGTCACCTTTCTTTCTCCTTTTCTTTTTTCTTTTCTTTTCTTTTCTTTTCTTTGATTTTCTTTTCTTTTCTTTTCTTTGATTTTCTTTTCTTTTCTTTCTTTTCTTTTCTTTTCTCTTTCTCCTTTCCTTTCCTTTCCTTTCCTTTCCTTTCCTTTTCTTTCCTTTTCTTTTCATGCATTCATTCATTCATTCATTCATGAGAGACACAGAGGGAGGCAGAGACACAAGCGGAGGGAGAAGCAGGCTTCATGCGGGGAGCATGATGTGGGGATTCGATCCCAGGACCCCAGGGGCACGACCTGAGCTAAAGGCACTGAGCCCCCCAGGTGCCTGTCACTTTTCTTTTTAATAGTACATTCTTTTTCTTTCAACAGTACATTCAGATATTGTACTGATGTTAATGAGAAAAATATGTAATCCTTATACTTATTCATATTCATATAATCTTTATGTAGACTTTTTTTATGTGTGAAGAGTTTTATCACTTCAATTGCTGGGTTTTTTTTTTTTTTTTTTTTTTTGCCCAGCACGCTTCCTTTGACTTTCTGGACGACCACCTGTGGTCCCCTGACACCGACTAACCACTCTCTGCTAAATGCCCAGAGAAGTCTGTGCTTTTTATCTTATGAGATGCCTCAGCCTCGGTTGATTAAAAACTCACTTATCTCTTAGCCTGAAAAAGTCTCATGTTATTTGTTTTCTCACCAGTGTCCTTTTTGTTTGCTTTTGTTCATTTATTTATTTTGATAGCATAGAGAAGAGTTTAATACGTTTCTACCTGTTGATGTTGGAGTATACCTAAGGGCTACTCTTGCAGAGTTTTATCAGATTTGGCATTAACGTGTTCCATTTTATGCGTTAATCTTCCAGTGGCCTCTTCTCGTGTTTGTTTTAGGGACACTGAGGGAAGGTCCCTGAAGCTGATGTGGTGGTATTTTCCTGTGTCCCTGGCTAACCAGTTTAAAAGTCTAACCATCTTCTATTTCCTAACAGTCTAGCATGGAGGTCACATCCACGAAGACTATTGTAGGAAGCCATTCACGTTTAGTGAATAGAAATTGAATACTTGACCTTTACCTACCAAAGTGGCTGTTTTTCAGTCAACCAGAGGAGCTTTCTTAGTGCAACTCTTACATTCCAAATAATTATGTCGTAGAGAACGGTTTTAATTGTTGCACTTTAATTACTTTGGTTCACTATTATTGCTGCATTGAGATTTTCACCAAAGAAAAAAACAGCCATCAGTTATTTCTGGTTATAGTCTTTTGTAAAAAAAAAAAAAAAAAAAAAAAATTTAAAGGGAAACAATGAATTTCAGATTTCACTGTTAACTGCAGAAATAAATATCCTCCTGGTACCCAATCAAGTAGATGTTACCAGGAGGAAAAAAAAAAAAAAAGTTTGATCTTAATCTTCAAAAATCTAATAGAATACCTTCTTTCTGAAGCTAGGAAAGATTGCAAAATCATAGGAGAAGGATAAGATAATTGCAAGAGTTTAAATTTATTGCTACTTTAATCTTCATCATTTGGAAATTTTGATTTTTCTTTGTTCATAAGTCAAGTTTTTGTCTTATATTTTCCTTCCTAAACATGGATACCAGCAGGTCAAAACAATGACTGAAATGATAACATCAAACAAAAATGGAAATAGAGAACATGTTGAATAGAAAATTTCATGGATTGAGGAGTGGGGCAGGCAGAGCAGGACATTTTCTTTTATTTTCTTTTTAAATTTTTAAATTTAAATTCAATTTTCCAACATATAGTATAACACCCAGTCCTCACCCCATCGAGTGCCCTCCCCAGTGCCTGTCACCCAGTCACCCCATCCCCTTGCCTCCTGTCTTCTGCAACCCTTTGTTCGTTTCCCAGAGTTAAGGGTCTCTCATGGTTTGTCTCTGTCTCGAATTTTCTCCACTCAATTTCCCTTTTGTCCCTTATAATCCCTGAGGGCAGGACATTTTAAGGAAGTGTATTTGTTCCTGGAGTTAGGAAAGACCTTTTTCTGGTCATTTTATTTTATTAATTTTTTTTTCTTTTACTACTTATGTTTTTGCAATTTTCCAGTGTCATTCCAGTTTAAAAATATTTATATGTATATTCTTTCTCTGTAAGACATGAGCTTTAAGCCATACCTGGGACCATCTCGTGTTTCATGTAATCTCAGCATCCCGTAGAGATATTTGACCCAAGGGGTATTTAGTCGCTATGTTCTAGGGCCGTCATCCCAGGGCATCCACAACTTCACCGATACCAGTTGTATTATTTAATGAATTCTCTACACTTGAAAACTGCAGTTTTTTGCGCTTTTTTTTGAGATGGTTAAGAGGATGGACTTGAGAGTCACAAGGCCTTAAATTCAGACCCCAGTTCTGACATTTCCAAAGCGGATGAGTTCAGACAAATGACTTCTCTATGCCTCAGTTTCCTCATCTCTGAAATGAAATAATAATAACAGTAATTCACAAGCCCTTGTGATATTGATTATGTGCCACACATTGTTCTAAACCTGCCACATATTTTTAACACATTTAATTCTCACAGCAACCTAATGAGATAGTGTAGGTATTATCTCCAGTCATAAATAAGGAAAATGAAGTAAGTACACAGTGGTCAAAGTGATTTGCCCAAGGTCACACAGCTATGAGTTAAGTGGTGGGGCCAGTATTTGAATCCAGGGATTCTCGGCTTGGGGACCTGTGTCACCGTGGAACAAACGAGATACTCCTGCGCTCAGGTAGCCTGGAGTCCGGCACACCTCGAACCCTGTCCTACTGCTCATCGCCTCTTAGAACCACTACCCCTCCTGCCCACATTGCCCGCTCTCATTCATGCCTGGCTACATTTCAGCAATGATCATTTTCCCAAACACTCTACAGACTGAAAAATGGCTTTAGTGGTGTCTCTGTTATTTTTATTTTTTTTATTTTTGGGTTATTTTCAAGGCTTTCATTCTCAAAGGAGTTTATATTTGTGCTTAGACCTAATATTTTAACATGTCCATATAATAAAAGCATTTTTTTTTTTTTTTTTTTTTTACAGTGGAACCATTTGAAGATTAAGGGCTATGAAGGGAAAAAAAAAGCCACAGGGTTTTGGTTAAGCTCTTGGCTGTTATAAACTCTTGATACCCATTTTAGATTCTCTTCGAAGAAGTTAGGCCCCGTAGCAATTTAAAACCTTTATATTTCAGTGTAATGTATACTTGATTCGGGGCTGGGGTGTGGGGCTTAAGATCTGAGGCTAGTTGGGAGCTAAATCTTCTAATAACCTTTTTTTCTCCCATTTGTAAAAATTAGAATTCTGTTGTAATCATGTTGGATGCTTTTCTTTTATTTTCTTAAGTAATCTCTACCCCCAGTGTGGGGCTCAAACCCACTGACTCCGAGATCAAGAGTTGTCTGGTATCCCGGCTGAACCAGCCAGGCGCTCCTAGGATGCCTTATAACAGTGAAAATAAAACCCATTTGCCAGTTGGGAATGTAATTGAAGATTTTTGTCATTAGTGCTACATTCTAAGCTGGGGAAACAGAAAATGTCAAGAAAGTAGTTGTATTTTTTAAAGTATGACCCTTTCTAGGGTTTAAGCTCACCAACTTTGTGATGTTAACCAAGCCTTTCTGTTTTTTGTTTTTTTTTTTTTTCAGTACAAAAGCCTTGGTGGTGATGTCCTTCCCACAAGCACTGTGTACTTAGGCCTAGTGGCTTAGTCTACAGTTTTCTACCACAGGAATACAAAGGGAGGAAAGACTGGGGGAGGGACCCTGGAGAATCCTAAGAAGAGGAAATTGTTGTTTACAGTGCTGTTGGCTAGAATTTTGAAGCTTTTCAAAAATAAAGTTGCATCGTATGTCCCAGATTCTGTAGAAAGACTTAGGCCAGAGGGAAAAGAGCATTCTGGAAAGGGTTACTAGGGGAGTGGCTGGAGGCCCCTTCAGAGGCCGAGCTCACTCGAGGGTCTGTGGCTGGGTTTCAAAGAAGAATGTTTCTGTGGACATAAGGATCATAATAATTGCTCCCATTTATCGAGGTAGTTTTGTGTAAAGGAGAAGAAAACCAGCTTCGTGGCATGAAACATTATGGTCAGGTCTTGGCTCAGCTTTTTACTAGCTACGTGACCTTGAGCAAATCACCGAACCTCTCCGTGCCTCGGTTTTATCTTCTTAAAACAGAGATATGCTGGTACATGTTCCATACAGTGTGGGGTTATAATCATTCTTTGAGGTGATGCATATAAAATGTTATGTGTGTGTAAAATGCATACAGAATGCCTGGCACATGGTTAACTGCTTAGGAAATATTAGCTATTATTAGTATTATTATTATTTTCTATACCTTACCTCGAGTACCTCTCACACTTTCTTTCTGTAGTCTTGCAGTGCAAACTATTATCCCCATTTTACAGAGGAGGAAATCCAAGTTCACAAAGGTCAAGTGTTCTGTTTTGAACGTGGAGTCATGTGAAAATGGGCTTTCCTTTGCACTCCTTTTCATCCCTTGGTTTGCTCTGCTGTTGCCCTTCAGTACCAAGCTTGTGAGACCGAGCAGAAGGGGATTGCGATTGTTTTTTTCTCAAAATTATGTGCTAGGTTGGGTATGGAACCTACAAGGTACAGCATTCTCAAACTTGCGACATATAAAGAGGCCTTTTTCAAAGGAAAACATCCTCTCTTCCAGTTTGACTTAATTATGTTTGTCATAATGTTATGTAAATATATCCCAGCATGGAATAAATGTCTTAGCTTATAGCATTTATACAGCTAGAAAAAAATAAAGCAGATTTACAAATTAAATGCCAACAAACTCCAAAGCCAATAAAATCCAAATGATGACATTAATTTATGTGACAGATGTGTTATTCCGCTGAAAGTAAACTGGGGATTTGGGGTTTATCCATACTCAAGATGGATTTTATGTTTAATCCCTGTCTACCTTTTGATTTAATACTATTAATGTATCATAAACCCTTGAATATCTACAGTTTCATGTGTTCCAGCTCAAGAAACAATGTCTTTTTAAATGAATGTTTTATGATTTGGTAGTAATTTCAAGGTGGTGTTTGACAGTTTGGATTAATGGGACTTCAGGAGGCCCAGCTTTCTTGGGTGTTACTCGACAGACCTGAAAAGCTGTTTTCTTCCCTTCGGAGTCAGTATTTAAGTGTAGCCTTGACCCTAGTCCTGGCCCTGAGATTGGGGCCTGGAGTCAGCCTTCCTGGGTTGACATTGCCGCAACAGTGTTTTTTACATAAAACTGAAGGTAAATTTTACATTTTTCATGATACCCTAAAATTACTGAGTCAACTAGTATGAAGATACATATATTTTCCTTTGCTTTGTACTTGATTGCCTAAATTTACAGTGACAGCGTAGAAGAGAGCCCGGTTTACCGCATCCCATGTTGGGAGACAATAGACTCTTTCTGCAAAGGGCCAGATGAGGGGACTGTTTTAGGCCCTGCAGGCCACTTGCGGTCCCGGTTGCAGCTGCTTAACTCTCCTGTTGTTTTGTGGACGTTGAAATTCAACCTCATATAATGTTCACATCACAAAATTGTCACGTTATATAATCCCTCCCACCCCCCAACAACTGAAAAATACAAAACCCATTCATTCTTTGGCTTTGCAGACCATGCCAAAATGGGCAGCAGCGCATTTGACTTGAGAACCTAGTTTGTCCCAGCCTGCCCCAGATGACATTCGATGGAGTCAAACGTATCCCATTTTTCCTTTAGTGGAATGTGGTGATTAACAGAGGGGCAGTCCAGTGGGACCACTTGCCCTTGGGACATGAATGACCTTTTTGTTGACTTAGTTTCCTCATATGAAAAATAAGGGAATTTTTTTTCTTTGTACCTCACCTTCAGGAGATGAACTAAGAAACTGGATGTAGAACATGTAACATGTAGTCCGTAGCTTTTAGCTCTTGTTATTTCTTTAATTACTGATGAGGTCACACAGTTTCTTCATGTGCTCATTGGCCATTTTAATATTTTACTTGTTCTTTTAGGACTTCCACAATCATATTTATTATTACTTATATTTTGATGCAGTACTTTATGTATTAAGGTTATCAACCTATTGCCAGATGTTTAGTGATTTAGTTTGTTCATCTGTTTGCCTTCTGGTTTTGTAGCGGTGGGTTTTTTAAAAAACAAAATGATCTTCAGTTTTATGTATTTCAGTTATTGAAGAAACTATTTCAATTATCTCAGTTATTGAGGTTAAATTCAATATATTTATCTTCTCCATTGTTTTCATTTTTATAAAAATGTTCTCATACTAAGGTCAGATGATATTTTCCTATATTTTCAATCTGGTTGTTTTGTCATTTCACATCTGAACTATTTAATTTTGGAATTATATTTTATATATGACATGATATAAACTTCTAAATGTATTTTTTATATAGATTTTTACAAATCAGTTCCATGTTAATTGAATAGTTCTTTCCTCCCCACTGCTTTCAAGTGCCACTTTTATCAGACTCTTAGTAATTTGGTTGCATGGAATTGGGTCAGAAAAACATTTTTTTTTTAAATTTTTATTTATTTATGATAGTCACAGAGAGAGAGTGAGAGGCAGAGACACAGGCAGAGGGAGAAGCAGGCTCCATGCACCGGGAGCCCGACGTGGGATTCGATCCTGGGTCTCCAGGATCGTGCCCCGGGCCAAAGGCAGGCGCCAAACCGCTGCGCCACCAGGGATCCCAGAAGAACATTTTTTAGGGGCACTTGGTTGGCTCAGTTTGTAGAGCCTGTAACTCTTGATCTCAGGGTTGTGCCTCTGAGCCCCATGTTGGGTGTAGAGATTACTTAAAAATAAAATCTTTAAAATAATTTTGTTTTTCAACAAGGCTGTCAATATGACACTAATCTCTGGCCTTCAGTATTAGTACTTTGTCACAATATGAAGCATTCATTTTATATTACTTTAAGGATTTTTATCTATCTTTTAATTGTGATAAAAAAAACACAGCATGAAGTTTATCATCTTAACCATTTCTCAGTAGAGCTAAGTATATTCATTTGTTGAGTAATGGATCTCCAGAACCTTTTTTCATCCTACAAATCAGAAGCTCTGTACCCATTAGACAACAACTCTCCACTTCCTCCTCCCCTTGCTCTGGTAACCACCATTCTACTTTATGTTTCTATGAACTTGACACGTTAGATAACTCATATAAATGGAATCACACAGCATTAGTCTTTTTGTGACTGGCTTTGTTTAACCTAGGATAATGTCCCATCTTTGGAACTTCTTAAAAACATTCTTGTCCCCCCCTCCTTTTTTTTTTTTTTTTGTATCTTGCTAATTCTGGGTGAAATGTTTTAAAATCTAGTCTCTTGATCTGATGGGATTATGGATGTGCTTTATGCCTTGTAGCTTTCATATTTAACTTAAAAAGCATACATATATTTTGTAGGAAAAAGATGCTTGCAAGAATACTGTTGGTCATTCAGGCTGTTTCTGCTGATGTCTTGTGGTTGGACCTGCAGCTAGCTGATCGACAACCCTTTTCTGGCTCACTGATACAACCGTTGCTTACCAGGTCTTCTCTGGGTAACCCAGCAGAGTACCAAATCTGATTATCCTGTTATCAAAATTTGGTTTAATCTAACAACCACTTTTATCAAGTACTTTTAATTGTTGCAACATATTGCTGTGATTGGACATTTAATTATTCCAACTTTTGAAAAAAAGATATGATCTGCTTGAGCAGGAATTTTCAGCAAACCGAAATTAATAAGAAAAAGCAAAGCCATAATTAGGATAAAACACTTTTTAAGATGAACAAAACACTTAAAAACACATATAAAGAGTTTTAAACCTATCCTCTCATGTGCCCAATTTCCCATTATGTGAAAGGAATCAAAGAACACATTAACTACATAGCTTTGAAAAATAGATACCAGTTTTAAAAAATTAAAACATACAAATTCATTGTATAACATCAGGAAACTGAACACAAACTAAAAGGGAAAAAAAATTAGCCAGAGTCAACTATTGTTAACATATGAGTAGATAGCTTTACAAATATGTGTGTTGGTAAATATAAAATAGAATCATTCTGTACTTACTGCTCTGTAACCTCTTACCTGTTTATCATTCTTTGTGTTCTCATCTAACTTGTGGATCCATGTCTCTTGCCCCTTTTTCTTCCTCTCTAGTGATTTGGTAAAAATCAACTAAATTTTCTTCTTCTTTTTCTCTTTTTCAATAATTCATTTTGCTGTCTCTCCATCCCCCACCTTGAGAGTTTTGGGTTGGGTTTGGTATGGTTAAGATAATTTAAATTTTTTTGTCCAGATGTACAACATTATAATTCGGCATCAGTGGGTACTACAAAGTGATCACCACTACAAGTCTAGTTACCATCCTTTCCATATAGGTGACCCCCTTAATCCGCTTCACCCGCCTCTTACCATCTCCTTCCTCTCTGGTACACATTCGTTCTCTGTGTCTATGACTTTATTTATGTTTTCTTTGTTCATTTGCTTCATTTTTAAAGATTCTACATATTAGTGAAATCACATGATATTTGTCTTTGTCTGATTTATTTCACTTTGCACGATACCTGCAAGGTCCATTCATGTGTTTGCAAACGGCAAGATTTCACTCTTTTTTATGACTGAATGCTATTCCTTTGTGTGTATATACTACATGTTCTTCATCGATTTGTCCACCTGTGGACTTTTAGGTTGTTTCCATTTCTTGGCTATTGTAAATAATGCTGCAGTGAACATAGGAGTACATATATCTTTTTGAATTAGCATTTTTGTGTTCTTTGGGTAAATATCTGGAAGTGGAATTGCTGGATCATATGGTAGTTCTAGTATTAAGTTTTTGAGGGATCACCATACTGTTTTCCACAGTGGCTACACCTATTTATACTCCCATCAGCCATGCACAGGGGCTCCCTTTTCTCCACATCCTTGCCAACACTTGTTATTTCTTGTCTTTTTTATAAGAGCCATTCTAACTGGCGTGAGGTGATGTCCATTGTGGTTTTGGTTTGGATTTCCATAATAATTAGTGATGTTGAGTATCTTTTCATGTGTCTGTTGGCCGTCTTTGTCCTCTTTGAAAAAATGTCTATTCAGATCCTCTGTGCATTTTTTAATTAGGTTGTTTGGTTTTTTGTTGTTGTGTGAATTCGTCATATACTTTGAATACTAATCTCTTTTTGAATACATGACTGGCAAAAATATCCCTTTCAGTTGGTTACCTTTTCATTTTGATGATGGTTTCTTTTGGTGTGCAGAAACTTGATAGTTTGATGTAAGCCCATTTGTTTATTTTTGCTTTTGTTTCTTTTGCCTTTAGAGTCAGATCTACAAGAATATCACTAAGACTGACGTTGAGGAGCTTACCACCACATTTTCTATATGTAGAAAAGCTAGAGACTCCACCATAAAGCTGTTAGAACTAATAAATGAATTCAGTAAAGTAGGATACAAAAGTCAACATATAGTAATCTGGTATTTCTAAACAATAATAACAAATTATCAGAAAGAGAAATTAACATTTAAAATTGATGCATTTACAATTACATCAAAAAGAGTAAAATACCTAGGAATAAATTTAACCAGGGAGTTAAAAGACCAGTACACTGAAAACTATAAGATGCTGATGAAAGACATTGAAGAAGACACAAATAAAGGGAAAGATATTTTGTGCTCATAGGTTGGAAGAATCAATATTACTGGAATATCTATACTACCCAAAGCAATCTACAGATTAAATGCAACCCTTATCAAAATTCCAAAGGCATTTTTCACAGAACTAGAACAAATAATTCTAAAATTTGTACTGATCCACAAATGATCCCAAATAGCCAAAGCAGTCTTGAGAAAGAAGAACAGAACTGGAGGTACCCTGCTCTCTGATTTCCAACTATGCTACAGAGTTAGAGTAGTCCAAGCAGCATGGTATTGGCATAAAACCAGACACATGAATTACTGGAACAGAATTGAAATCCCAGAAATAAACTCACACATGTATGAACAATTTATGACAAAGGAGCTAAGAACATGCAATGGAGAAAGGATATTCTTTCATAAATGGTGTTGGGAAGCCGGACAACTCCCGGCAAAAGAATGAAACTAGACCGCTAACTTACATCCCACACAAAAATTAACTTGAAATAGATTAAGTATTTGAAGGTAGGACCTAAAACCACAAAATTCCCTTCAGTTTTTTAATCCGCCTGGTTGTGTGAATTTGTGTGTGTGTGTGTGTGTGTGTGTGTGTGAGGTATAATTGTAAGTTGGCCCCTTCCCCAGTTTTCTTAAAATAATTTAGAAAACAGTCTATTTCTTCTCCATTGATTTGTGATTTTTGTTTTATCATGTATGTATACAGAACATTACTTCCTGGGAAGTTGATAAGTTTATCCTTGAGAAGATGTATCTATTCTTCAAGTACCACATTGATCTTATTTTTTTAGCTTGAAGATAGGTTATAAGGACTGATAAGTCATACTTTCTAGTCTTTCTTTTGCTTTCAGTTAGCTTTCCTATGATTTATTATTCCCAGCCGATGATTCTTAACCAGTGTCATGCCTCAGAATTATCTGGGAAGCTTTGGCTACACGTATGCAGCCTTTGTAAGCTATTTTAGTAAGTGTAAGGTGAGATGCACGCATGTGCCCTGAGAAAACTCTGATGGATTCTGATATATGTCCACGTTTAAGAACCACTGTTCAGTGGCATTAGCATTGTTCCACTCAATTCTGCTCTACCTTGAAATTTTTAGTAGAATTGCATTAAGTCCACCAATTAATTTTAGAAGAAAACATTTTTATGGTATTTAGTCTTGTCATACTGGGTAACAACATTTATTTCCCATTGTTGCATAATTGTACTTACTGCTCTCGGAAAACTTTTGTTGTTTTTCTTTGTCTATCCCATACATTTAAAAAATATCTTATTTATTTATTTGACAGAGAGAGAGCACAAGCAGGGGTAGAGGCAGGCCAAGGGAGAAGCAGGCTTCCCACTGAGCAAGGAGCCCCACCCGGGGCTCCATCCCAAGAGTCTGGGATCATGACCTGAGGCCGAGGCAGATGCTTATCCAACTGAGCCACCCAACCACCCCTCCCACACATTTTTTATTAGAGTTATTCCTACATATTTAGGTTTGTTTTCTTTTGCTTTGTGAATGGGCATGGCTTCCTGTTTGCTTCCTCATATTTTTTTGTTTTTGTGGGTGTGCAGAAAAGTTTTTGTGGGAGAGAGGGAAGGAATGTTTTAATTGTAGGGCAGCGTTCTTGACAAAGTTTCTGGAACTTTATCTTAGTTGAAATGGGCCTTTTTCAAAATCACCTTGTAGTAATAAAAATAGTAATACAAAAAATGGAAAAAGTGAGGCAACACATGAATTGACTTAAGATCTAGAGAGACAGGGGATTTTCTGTGAATTGAAGACTGTTCAATTTACTTTCTCATTGAAACCTACCTTAACTATGTGATCTAAATTTGCAGACCTTTCCCTATAATTCCTGATCCTTTGCCCTGCTCCTTTTTTTTTTTTTTCCCCATAGAACTTCTTATTGTCTCACATATCAAATATCTTACTTAAATAGTTCCCCCTCATTGTCTGAGCCCACCAGAATTGAAGCTTCACTGGGCTGGGATTTTTAGAACAGTGCCTGGAACGTGGCAAGTGTTCTATAAATTTTCGTTGAATGGATAAAACTTTAGTTGGAGTAAAGTCAAGTATTTAAGTGAGGGTTTCTGAAAATAGTGACCTAGTTGTCTGAGTAACGGTGAGAAATCTGTTCTGCTGGAGAGTTTAAAACTTAGCCAAATGAGGCTTTTTCTTTGCAGAGGATTCTGTAGGTATAATGTGCAGTAAGAAAGCAGCCCTTCAGCTGAGAGGTCAGTGATTTATATTTGAATATGTGAGGAACTGGGGATGCTGTTTTTCATGCCCAGGCCCTGTTTAGCATGTAGAGGCCTTCTGTTTTCTTTCAGAAATGGCCAAGAAGCTTAGCTCCTCTTTCATTTCCCCTACAAGAGAGAGGTCATTGAAGTTATCTTTCTCCATTTTTAAAGATGAAAATAAGTGGGTGAGAAAAGTTGTTTTGCCAGATTAGAGATGAATGTGGAACAGTTCTGTTTATTTCTTCTGTGGGCCTATCAGTGAAAGGTCATCTGCCACATTTCTGTCTGCCCTTGGGAGACCTGCAGTCCTCTCGTCTGCAGGAGGAACTGTGTTAATTGTGACTCAGCCACTTGAAGGGCATCGTGCCATCTTGGGATGAGCAGACTGGATATCTGCTTTATATACGTGTATATGTGTGTATTACCGTTTCTCTCCTGGTAGTAAATATAAAACAGCAATACAAATCAAGCAGCTTATAATAAAAAATAACATTTCAGTACGTAAAAGCTTAGTTACACTTAAGGAGAAGATGGAATGAAGTGTTCGGAAGCACCTCTTGGACACCCCCCACCACCACCACCAGATGGGAAAAGTTCAAGGAAGAAAGCCCACATCACAGAAAATTAAAAAGGAGACTTAAGAGGATTGCCTTTTAGCTTCTCAGCTGCCACAGGTTTTTTTGGTTTGTTTGTTTTTTAAGATTTGATTTGTTGGGGATTCCTGGGTGGCTCAGCGGTTTAGCCCCTGCCTTCAGCCCAGGGCATGATCCTGGAGTCCTGGGATAGAGTCCCCCATCAGGCTCCCTGCATGGAGCCTGCTTCTCCCTCTCTCTCTCTTTCTCTCTCATGAATAAATAAATAAAATCTTAAAAAAAAAAAAAGATTTGATTTGTCTTCCCCTTTAATTCTTGCCTATCACTCCTCAGCAGGCTCCTTGATTTTGCCCTATACTTGTGTTCATGTTTATGTTAGATGATAATGTTTTCTGTGGCACACAGCTTGTCTTCTACTTCATAATGCCCCAGAGCATTCTGTGCAGTGTTTTAAACAAGAAGCACTCAATTAATGTTTGCCTCACAAGTAAAAAAGAGGGAAAATTAAGGTTTCAGGAAGGAGATTGTAGTATGACCAAAAATTATATTAAGGAGTTACAATAATCAAAACAGGCATTTGGTCTCTCTGGCATTTAGAGGGAGATGAAAACCGGGCTCCATATGAATGGGTAAAATGAGTTTGGGGACTGCTCAAGTAGATTACTGTGATCGTTTCCTTCCAAAGCCTGGTCTGTGGCATTTTTGTTCCAGAGGAAATTCTAGTCCTGTGGTGATTTAATCTTGCCAAATGAGAAACCTCTGAAATGAGTCATTCTCATTTTCATCCACTTTGTTTTCATATGAAAGATCACACAGGCAACTGACCCGAATGAATGAAGCTTTGCTTTCTGATGGGTTGGCACTGACAGTTTTCATAGTTTGTCCTTGTCCTGGTTCCCGTAGTAATATTTTGTGAGTGGATGCGGTACAGGGCAGGTTTATAGTGTATGCGTGGAGGGAATCGTTTGTGGGAATTTGAATCAGGCAGTCCCTTCTACCCAGAGATCTTTTGATAGCATGGATCCAAGATCAGATTTATGTGTTGTGGACTTGTCACGAGAAGAACCTTGCTCCTTTCTGGGCCTCCAGCTTGACTTCCATAAAATGAAGGAGTCAAATGAGGTAATCTGTAAAGCCAAGATGCTCAACCCTATAATACCCAGGGCCTCTTTTTTTTTTTAAATAACATTTTGTAGTACCCTCTTTAGTACCATGAAATGAAATTCATATATATCATAACCTGCCTGCATGTGTAATTAAAAAATATATAGATAAAATCCCTGTCCTATAAAAAAACAATGCGAATTAAATAATTTGTATTGAAATACTATACATTTTAATATGTAAATGTTTAGTTTCAGTTGTGCAGGAAGACATAGGAAGTATCCAGAAGCCTGTGCCTGTCTGTAAAATAACAGGGTATGTGGTGGCTGTACACAAAGATTGATGTTTTTGTTGTCTTGGGCACTCAGATACTATGAATGGCATCGTTGGTGATGTTATTTTTCCGGAATGATGAGCAACTCTTGGCAGAGTTCCAGATCAAACAAAATAATGTCTTCTCTTGATTTATGTAGTTTCAGTTCTAAACACAGAAGTTTTTAACCCATACAAAAAATGTTGTGTGTCTGTATAGAAACCGGAATGAGGTTCTAGGCTTAGACAATCATAAACAAGTTTGTCACCATTGTGGTTCATGGGACATTTGAAGGTTGAGTAGGATATGGTGCAGTCCTTCATTAAGAGGTAATGTCTTATGCATTGCATTGCATGATGTATTTCTGGACCTGGCCTGCTAGTAATGCTGGTAGCCCACTTCTCACCCCAGCCCTGATGACCAGATATCTGCATTGCCCTCTAGGGGACTGTATTGTCCCCATGCTCAAGGACAGGGATTCTTAACCTCTGTACTTTTAACATTTTGGGTCAGGTAATTCCTTGTTGTGTGGGGCTGTATTGGAGGATATTTAGCAGCATCCCTGGCTCCTACCTACTTGACACCAGTGCCTTCCCCTAGTTGTGATCACCAAAAATGACTTCTGACATTACCAGTATCTGTTGGGGGGTAAGATTACCCCAGGTTGTGAAGCCCTACCCTGAGGTTTTTACCTGTTCCAAATATCTGTCATTAAAATAATATATTGGTATGTCTGGGTGGCTCAGTGGTTGAGTGTCTGCCTTCAGCTCAGGTCATGACCCCGGGGTCCTGGGATCTAGTCCCATATCAAGTCCCACATCCCTGTAGGGAGCCTGCTTTTTCCTCTGCCTGTGTTTCTGCCTCTCCCTGTGTGTCTCTCGTGAATAAATCAATAAAATCTTTAAAAAAAATCTATTAATACAATATTCGTTACTGTGGATAAAAAACATTGCATACCACACTAAAAGGTATCATTAGTTTTTCTGTCAGACTCAGATAGAAATGGAGGCTTTTGCCAATTTCTCATTCTTATTTTTCTGGTCACTTAACAGAGGGATGATTTTATTGCCTGTCTTTAGAGGGGTGGGAAGTATGTACAGTAGAGGATGATAGATTTCATAGTATGAGAGAAGGAGAATTTCAAGAAAAACTACCTTAAGAAAGCCCTTTGATAAGTAGAAGTTCGTAGAATTCCTTTCTGACAAGTTTGACATTGATGTGAAAGGTTACAAAACTAGAATTTTCGTTCTGCAAGAAATATTAGATATTCTCTGGGTACCTACTCATCTTGCACATGAAAAAAGGACTAAAAGCTAAAGTGCAGTTACAGTTGAGGTTGAACCAGGACTTTAATAAATCTCTTGGGTGTCTCCCCGCCGTTCTTTGTACATTGCCATGTCTCTCAACCAGGCTCTGTTTGTAAAATAGTTCTGGCTTTTTTGCAAGGTCTGTCTCTTGATGGGGAAAAAAAGACAAAAATAATACTTTTCTTTACAGCCTCGATATCCATCATGAATGCCAGGAAAAATAAGTGAGAAGGTTAGCTGTTACATACAGGGCATACAGGGGCTGGTTTTCCTAGATTAACCATCAGTATTTTTATTTTATTTTATTTTATTTTATTTTATTTTATTTTATTTTGTTTTGTTTTGTTTTGTTTTATTTTATTTTATTTTATTTTATTATTTTATTTTATTAAAATATTTATTTATTTATTTATTCATGATAGACATAGAGAGAGAGAGAGGCAGAGACACAGGAGGAGGGAGAAGCAGGCTCCATGCAGGGAGCCCGATGTGGGACTCGATCCCGGGACTCCAGGATCGCGCCCTGGGCCAAAGGCAGGTGCTAAACTGCTGAGCCACCCAGGGATCCCCATAACCATCAGTATTTTTAATATCAATGTTAATAACAACACTTCCATGTTTTGTTTTTTTGTTTTTTTGTTTTTGGACAAGGCCTTCTTCCAAGAACTGTACCTTTTGATGCTTACAGCAGCCCTATGAACTAGACACTGCCAGTAGCATCCCCCTGGTGTAGGTGAGGTGCCAAGAGCCCAAGAAACCTGTGCAGGGTCTTAGGGTTCGTAAGTGGCCATGTGGGGATCTGAAGCCAGGCACCTGCTGCCCCCACGACCATGCTCTTGTCTGCTCCCCTCTCCAGCTACCACTGGCTTCAAGCCTTAAGCCCTGACCCAAGGAAGTAGAGAGAAGTGTCCCATCCGGCTTGTGAAATCGATATTCTTAGGAGCTAAACGTTTGGAGAATTTCAAACCTGAGCACGTTCAGGACACATTATGTTTTCTTCCAAGATTAAATCATTCTTCATGCTTCTCCAACATGTACACCAAAGGTGAACTTCCTCCTTATAGACTCTAAGGGCTTCTTTCATCGTGTCCATATCTGGAGCACAGTAAAGCAGAACTCTGGCCTGAAGTTCAGAGCAGGAAGGAATGAGGATCTGAAATGAAAGGATTATATAAAGTCATCTTCCTTGTTGGTTTCGCCCCTTGTTATTCCCCCAGAGGAAGGAGAGAGGATTTTGAAAACCTTTATTGCAAAATGAGTTTGAAGTAGACGCAAATAATATATGTGATTGACAGCTATAAAAAAAAAAAAAAAAAAGAAAAATCTGCCCTTCACTTCGGTAAGACACCTGAAGGAAAAACATCTATGTTTATTGAGAAGTGAATGCAAACCTTTCAAACATAATATTTAAAAATCAAAATAGCATCACAGGGTTTAGAACTATTTCCAAAGTCAATATTAGGTTTGTAAGTGCCAGGTAGGAAAAAGGCACAATCAATTAAGTCTTATATTCCCAATGCTCTCTCTCTTTCTCCTCGATTTTATTTATTAGTGGTAATACTGGTATGGACAACACATTGGCTCCTTTTTTTCCACTTACCTTTTTTTTTCTTTAAGAAATTTGTGAAAAATATTTCCAAAATTTTCATTCTTTGTTACACTCTTCATATTGTCGGTGTGTCTAAATCCCCAAAGGGCTTTCATTTCCAGGTTTTTATTTCCTAGTTGGCAGCAGCCCTTTTATACCTTCGTGCAGATAAAAACGTGGCAGGAAAGTTGCACATCAGAGTTTGTTTCTTTGGGGGATTTGAGGGCAGGAAAGGAAGATGCTCAAATAAAAAATAAGAAAGATTTTCATTCAGTAAGGTCTCAGCTGGTGGTGTATATTACTCAGCTTCTTCATTTGCCTTATGAAGTTAATGTTTAAATTTGTTGTCATGATCAAGAGGGGTCCCACAATATGCAGAGCCCAGTTTGAGATGAGAATATGGGTTGGGTTGCCAGATTTAGCAAATAAAAATAGAGGACATTTGGCTACATTTTTCTTTTTCCAGTGTTATGAGGTATAATTGACAAATGAAAACTGTGTATGTTTAAAATGTACAACCTGAAGTTTTACTCTATGGGTACATTGAGAAATGATCACACAGTCAAGCCAACTAAAGTTTCCATCAGGCCATATACTTTGTGTGTGTGTGTGTGCACGCGCTCGTGGTAAGAACACTTAATATCTATCCTATAAGCAAATTTCAAGAATACCAGTCACAGTACTTTGCAAATCAGGAATCACCTACAGAACTGAAAAAAAAAAAAAACAAAAAAAAACAAAAAAAAAAAAACAAAGCAATCAAGCCCTGCATTTATTTGGTTTAGGGTGTGGCAGGGCGTTTTATAAAACCTCCCCATGTGGTTTTGCACAGTAAGGTTGAAACACTAAAATGTGGTCTCTGGCCCCGCAGCATTAGCACCACCTGGGAACTTGTAGGAAATGCAGATTCTTGGATGCTTTTTGAGTCCTGTTGAATCGGAAAGGGGGATGGGTCCTTTAGCCTCTGAGGTACAGGTTCAGGGGGTAAGAAAATGGGACTAAGAACTGGAGCAATGAATATAGGGATGAAGGCAGGTGACAGATGCAGGACACATGTCAGAGGCAGAATTAGTGGAATTTTGTGATGAATTATTGTACTGAGGTGATTGAAGGGAAGAGTGGAGTGAAAAAATATAAAGTTTCTTTTTGAGTTGATGAGATGGTATGTAATTAAATAAGGTAGAAATGTGTTTAGAAAGCGTAAGCTTGAGAGAAAAGATAAAACTATTGAATATGAGGCAAATAGAAATGTGTTTAGAAAGTATAAGCTTGAGGGAAAAGATAAAATTATTGAATATGAGGCAACCTTAACCATTCAAGAGATGTCTTACCTAGTCGAAAATTTGGCTCCAGAACTTTGAACACCAATGGAAATTAGGGTGATGTTGGGAGTTTTTACCATGGTAGTTACATTTTTAAACTCATTCATTTAGAAAGTTACATATGTACTAAATTATTTTTAAACATGTCCATTTCATTTCAGATTGAACCAAAGATGATGAATTTTAAACACATCTATAAACTCTTATATTTGGATTATTTACATGAAGTTATTTTTAATCATTAATACATTACAGGGCACCTGGATGGCTCAGTGAGTTGAGTCTGGCTCTTGATTTCTGCTCAGGTTATGATCTCAGGATGGTGGGATCCAGTCCTGTGTTGGGCTCCACTTTCAGGGGGGTGTCTGCTTAAGATTCTCTCTCTCTCCCTCTGGCCTTGCCCTGCTCATACACACTTTTCTATAAATAAATAATTCATCTTAAAAAATGGAATCTGTAGATTATATTAGCAAAATTATAATAAAGCAAAAGTTACTTTTTATAAGTTTACATTATTCCAAATTGATGGGTCAGGCATACATGAAACGTTCATTTTCAGAGAAAGAACTAAGATAGGAAAAACAGAATTCTTTTTGCAGCTCTTAATGCAAGGAGGTGGTTGGTGTCATGAGGAAGCCCAGAGGTTCTGGAGCCAGACTGTGTTCCACCCACTGACAGGAGGTATGACCTTGGATACTTAAACTCCCTGAGCTTCAGTTTCCTCATCTGCAGAATGGCTTAGCTGGTTGATAGTACCCCCCTTTTTTTTTTTTAATTTTTATTTATGATAGTCACAGAGAGAGAGAGAGAGAGGGAGAGAGAGAGAGAGAGAGAGAGGCAGAGACACAGGCAGAGGGAGAAGCAGGCTCCATGCACTGGGAGCCCGATGTGGGATTCAATCCCGGGTCTCCAGGATCGCACCCTGGGCCAAAGGCAGGCGCTAAACCGCTGCGCCACCCAGGGATCCCTGATAGTACCCTTTTTGTAGGGTTTTTGTAATAAGCATTTAATGAATTCATACTTGTAAAAATATTTTGGAAAGTGGCAAGCATTTAGCTAGCAATCATCAAATGTAAGCTCTTACTAATCTTGAAAACGAATTTCCTCACTCTCTATTTAGTCTTACTTTGTACTTTCTAGATTGTTGCTATGGACAGTTTCTGAGTCTTATTTCTGTCAATTTTATGAACTTCGGAACATTGAAGGAAATGGTTACAAATGAGCAAATTGCTAGCAATTAAATTCTGAATCATTCATGGGGACAATGTAGAAGTATCCCGATAACGTAGTGTAATTTCTATATATATGGACACTAGAACTTGCGTTTCAGGTTAGACACATTTAAGTTTGTTACCTACAAGTTGAGGGTCAGGAGGACCTAGGCTCCACATTCTTTACAATTTTAAATGTATTTCATTAATCTTCATTCTGAGTAGTCAGTAGCAAATCAATAATTCACTCTGAACAGGAATAAGTAAATTACTAGTCTTTCAGTGCATGGTATAAAGGTCAAGAATATATTGTAATAATTTCTACATCGAAAGTTATGTGAGAGAAAGCTACCAAGCAGAGTGTGATTATAATTAGGCATAATAATGATAATTCCCTGCTGCAACATTTGACCCTTACAGCACAGTGAGAAGAAGGCAGCACCTCTGGAAACAGAAAATCATCTTACTCTTACATCTGAGATTTGTAAATTAAGGCTGCTCATCACCACTCTTGAATTATAATCTGAATTTCCCTTAAAATCTGCCCTTAGTTTTGAAATCATTCTGCTGATGGGAAGGCCAGAGAGAAATGCTTCATCTTCAACGTTTTACTTATCCTTCTCAAAAATAGTTTTATGATTTACATTTTTCAATCCATTTGAGGTAGGGAGCTGGCAGGAGAAGAATAGATATAGTGCTGGGTATTTGTTTGTCCAGGCCCTACCAGACCCACAGAGCTCTTGTGACTTGGCCATATGCCCAAGTAGATCCTAAATATAGCTCTCACTAACCTGTGATACTTGGAGTTCTTGTGCTTTTGGAATTGCCCATGGTTGGACAGACTTCCTAGGCTCAGTAAAAACTACGGGAGAAATGCCACATTATGGTCTAAGCGCCTAAAGTCAGACTGGACCAGATCCCACTCACCTTTACTTCTAGAAGAGAACTATTGTGCAACTCTAATCAAGGAAATCCAAACTCCTGGTGCTCTTGGGGGGCCAGTAGAGTATGGCTTCTTTGGTGAATAAATGGAAACATATAGAGCTTTGCAATTAAAACTAATGTTGGATATTCTCAGGAAATATTGGTTATTTCCAATATTTATTTATAGCCTCCCATCTAAGGAATTGGAGTTCTCTTAAGTCCTGATTTGGCGCAGATAGTGAGTGCATAGTTGGGATTTATTAAATGATGGATGTGTTACAGATATTTCAAGGTTATTACTATCATTGATGACCAGTTTGGCAAAATGGGTTCTTTGTTGATTTAAGAACTAAAATTGTATCACATCTTTGAAAATTTTTTGTCCTTCCTTGCTGTAAAAATATTTGAGGAAAGTCTTATCCTATTTCAGTTACTTTGTATTTCCACAGCTCTGACTGACTTTAGTGCCAATCACTGGACCCTAGTAACAAAAATCATATATTTAATGTCTTGAATGAGAAATGAACAGATATGAAATAATTTTCTTTTATAACTTAATCACATAATTCAGCTTGCTTCATATTGTTTGTTAACAAAGTGTGACAATTTATGTATTAAAGATAAAAATTTATAATAAGGAACTGCCCACATACTTTACTTGAAGGGTAATTACCCTTCATATACTCCATAATTCACCAGCTTTGATGAAGGTGGCAGTGAGTTATGATGGTCTTTACCTTGTCAGAAGGACTTTAATAACTTCATCATGCCACTGGTGTCTTAAAATTATGGATTGTATGCAAGGCATAATAACTCTCTTTCTTTTTGATAGAAACTACATTTCTCTTCTCAAGTGGTCAGTAATTCACAGGAATTCAAAAATGGCTTTGTATCTCTAGATTATATTTCCATTCACAATAGTGATGAAGTGCTTTACTTATATTTTCATAAATCTAAAAACCACTCACATACTAATGTGAGTAGAATTCTTGCATATTAATTTTTTTTTATATATAGCGGAATCCTTTTGTAACACCACTGAAGACTGGATAGTAATATTTGTATTATGGGCCAGCTGTGTTACATCTGGTTTTTTTTGGTGGTATGAAATGAAATATTGTGTTGAGGGAGAGTCACAGTTTGATCTGAAACATACTACTTTGTTCTTGCTCCATTTGGATACTGGAATTCTTCCTGTTAATTAACTATTAGCTTAAAATTGTGAGCATTGTGGTGGTATTATTAAAATATGTATGTGTTATTTGGAAGTGGGAGATGAGACTGTGTTAATAGTTGAAGGGGAACGTGTCAGCTACAAGAACAGAAGGGCTTGGTGGCTAAGTGTGCTGATAGTTGACCCTGAAAGGCAGAGGATCCAAGGTGTGGGGAAATAAGGGTATTTATAGGCGACATCACCAAAGTGATGCATTTTGCTACAGAAAAGTTGGCTAACACTGGTATTACCAGGAGATTTACCTTTAAGTCCTAAGTGTGAAAAGCACTTTTATTTTTAGTTTGTGTTTTTAAAGTATACAATGTAAGACAACAAAATAGCTATTTTTGCGGTTAAAAATTCAGTATAGAGGGGTGCTTGGGTGGCTCAGTTCGCTAAGTGTCTGACTTCATCTCAGCTCAGGTCTTGATCTCACAATCTCAGGGAGATCAGGCCCAGTGTGGAGCCTACTTAAAAAAAAAAAAAAAAAATTCTGTCTAGGTACCAAATTTGATGATACTGATTTTTTTTTTTTTTTTAATTGAGAAATAGGGACATTTGGGTGGCTCAGTTGGTTAAGCCTCTGACCCTTGTTTCGGCTCAGGTCATGATCTCAGGATCTTGCAGCCCTTCCTACCGCTCCCTCCTCAGGGTGGAGTCTGTTTGAAATTCTTTCCCCTGCCTCTCCTTCCCCTTTTGCTCCTCCCCCTGCATGTTCTCTCTCTCTCTCAAATAAAAATCTTTTTAAAAAAATCAAAAGATATGTTTATTGCAAGTTGGAATTTCTGAAAGCAAAACTTGTCTAGCAATTCCACTTCTATGTATATTCTCAAAAGATTAGAAATCAGGGACTTGAATACATATTTGTACATTGGTGTGCTTAGCAGCATTATTCACAATAGCCAAAAGGTGGAAGTAAACTGAATATCCATTGATGGATGAATGGATAAAGTGAGATATGCAATGCATATTACTCAGTGTTAAGAAAGAAATGAAATTCTGAGACATGCTAACATGGATTAACATTGAAGACATGATGCTAACCGAAAGAAGCCAGACATAAAAGGACAAATACTGTATGATTTCACTTAGATGAGGTACTTAGGTAGTCAAATTCATAGAAACAGAAAATAGAATAGTAGTTGCCAAGGGCTGGGTGGAATGGGGGCAGAGAATGGAGAATAATTGTTTAATGATACAGAATTTTGGTTTGGGAAGAAGAAAAAGTTCTGGAGATGGATAGTGGTGATGGTTGCACAATAATGTGAATGTATTCAGTGCGACTGAACCGTACATCTGAAATTGGCAAAAAGGTAAATTTTGTTATGCATATTTTACTGTAATAACAAAAGCAAAACTTACTAAAATGGTTATCATAAAGTAATAACACAGTTCCAGTTAGAGAATAAACTAACAATAAATGTATAAGGGTTAGCTAATTATTCATATTCATAAATATTCAGTAGTCATTATTAGACTGAATTTGGGGAAGTAAACTCTTTGTCTTTTATATGATCTAGGGAATGATTTGCTCATACCTAAAAATATTTTCTTTCAGTACTTGGCAAGATTCATGGAACATGGAAGATGCTCAGTAAATATTTGTTGATGGATATTTGTTTATTCAGGAAATTATAGTCGTATCTTCATGTGCAAAATAATCAGCATAACTGTTACTTGTAAAGCCTACTTATAAGCTCAGTGAACAGATAGAAAATATAGCCTTTAAAATCTAGACAATAAAAAATGGAGTGTACAAAATACTAGGTTCTGGGGACTAATGTATGTTAGTTATTATAAAATATGCCATGAATTTTTGTTGATATTAAAAACAGTTTTAGTATTATTATCTTGCAGAATGGAGAGTTCTCTGCCTGAAAGACTGCCTCTAGGATCGATAGTGCTATTATCTTCATTTTATAGATGTGCAAAAATCACTGTGGGTCCTGAAGCCATTTTGGTGCTTCTTTTACTAAGACAATAGCTTCATTTAAGCCTGTGGTTCTTATGAGGGTGACTTGATTATTTTCCTGGGAAGGAAGCTAAGTGGTAGTACAGGAAACCTGTCTAAATAGTGCGGTATTGGGTTATAGGACACTGCATATGGCTGTTTTTGCCAGGTAGAGAGTTATACCACCCTTTTCATTTCTGTGGGCAAAGAGTCGATTTTAGTCTTTTACAGGAACATTTTTTTCATCATTCTGAACAGTATTATTCTAGTTAACAGAAACTATCACATACATAGGAACTTAGAGTTTTATTTTTCTGAGTAATAATGTTCCCCCCTCCATTGTTTCTTGAATTACATTAATTCATTAGGGAGCATTGGCAAATCCAAAAAAAAAAAAAAGAAAGAAAAAAACACAAAGGTGACAATATTTTTTAAATTACCCATATTTTACCATTCAAAGATAAACAGGGATGCTGTTTGTTTACATGTCAACAATTCTGTACTGCGCATATGCGCACGCATGAACAGAGATTCAACACTGGGAGACATAAAATTAGGATTGTAATGATCACTCTGTTTTATGTAACCTGCAATTTTTTTCCATTGAGCATTGGATAGTGAGCACTTTCTCATGTCACTGACTTTTCTTGTACAGCTTCTTTCCAAGTAACCACATTGCCTTTTATATTATACTTATACCAATTCTCTGTTACTGGGCTTTTAGAATATTACTTTTTTTTTGTTGATGTTATTATAAATGGCGCTATGATGGAAATACTTGGATTAATCTTTTGCCTACTTCTATTTTTTTTTAAATAAATTCCTAGAAGTAAATTAAGTAAAGACGTATGAACATTTTAAAAGGCATTTGATCTGATACGCCAAATCGTCCTTCAGAAAGATTACTGGTTTATACTTCCCTAACACTCTATATGAGAACAGCCATTGCCCATCCTGGAATTGGTTTTGTGTTTTGTTTTGTTTTGTTTTTAACTGCCAATTAGAGAAGTAAAGAATCATAATCATTTATTTTGATTTTCATTGGTGACTTGAGCATTTTTTATCTGATTTGAGCGTATATTTTTCTCCATGTTGTGGTTAATCCTATGTGTTCCTCTTTTCTATTAATAAGACTTATTTATGTATATAAGACATTAACCCAATTTTTCTCTAGTGGATTTTTCTGTTTTCAACACTTTGCCAAGTGTTAACAAGGAAAAAAATAAATTAAAAAAAATCCCTTTAGATAGATTACTTAACTTTGAGTTTTGTTTCTGGATGCAAGATAGAAGTGAATTCCTTTCCTTCAACCCCAGATGAGAAAAACTTCCCCTGTCAATTAGTTGTAAAGCCTTCAGTCTTAAAATAACCAGATAGCTTCAGATAGTTTGTCTCTGAAGGGCTTCGTCTCTGGGAAAGGGTTTTTATCTAGGTGCTAGGAATTTCTTGAAGGAAAGTGCAGCTACAATGAATTTCCATTTGGGTATGCTCCATTACACCAAGTATTGCTGAAACACAACAGCAGTTGACATTTTTGCTGGGTAATATGCAAACATTGAGGGAAGGTGTAGTCATGCTAATAAGAAAGAGAATTTGACTTGCACAGAATCATGTTTCTTCCAACAGAATGTTTAAACAATGCTCTGACTCTTTTTTCCATGAAGGAGATTAAAGCTACTTATTATTTGGGGGGTATAATTTATATTTAAACATGATATGTATGGAATTTAAGAAATTCATTTCAGATATGTGAAAGTTAACATTGGTATGTGTATACACACGTGCACACACGCACACATGGGTTTGTGTGTATGTCGGAGAGGATCCAGGGTGACAAAAGTAATGCCAAAATCATAATGTTGAGAAAAATATGAAAGGTAAATCAAATCTTTATTTTCATAAATTGCTCTCCAATCCAGTAGTGATAAAGTGCACGTGAAAAGACTGTAATGTCACTTTGAAAAAAATATTTACCAGTTTTCAGGAAATGAATGTGTTTGCATAAAACGCACTTGGCAATTACGTAAGTTTTTTTCTTTATCTGTTTATCAAACAGTTGACCGTTAAGGTCTCTTTGGTTGTGCTGGGGCACTTGATATGCAGGCTCTTAAGCTTTCAAAAACATGATACATGAGCACCTACTTCCTGCTGACTGGCATTATGAAGAGTTAGACTAGGGGCAGTGTAATAGCCTACTTTGATGGCAAATTACATTTTTGTAATTTGAAATCAATTGTATTTTTTCTCAGATATTTCTCAGATATTCTAGTTAGTGAGCATATAGTGTAATACTGATTTTAGAAGTAGAATTACATGATCCATCACTCAGTGCTCAACATAACAAGTGCCTTCCTTAATACTCATCACCCACTGAGCCCATCCCCACCCACCTTCCCTCTAACAGCCTCGCTTTGTTTAGTTAGTGAAGAGTCCGTTTACTTCCCTCTTTTTTTCCCCTTCTATATTCATCTGTTTTGTTTCTTAAATTCTACATATGAGTGAAATCATATGGTATTTGTTTTTCTCTGACTTATTTTGCTTAGCAAAGTACACTCTAGCTCCATTCATGTCGTTGCAAATGGCAAGATTTCATTCTTTTTGATGGCTGAGTTGTGTGTGTGTGTATATATACACACACACACACACACACACACACACACACACACCATGTCTTCTTTCTTCATTCATCAGTTGATGGACATTTGGGCTCTTTCCATAATTTGACCATTGCTGATAAAGCTGCTTATAAACATCAGGGTGCATGTGCCCCTTCAAATCAGTATTTTTGTATCCTTTGGGTAAATACCCAGTAGTGCAATTGATGGATTATAAAATAGTTCTATTTTTAACTTTTGGGAAGCCTCCATACTGTTGCACCAGTTTGCATTCCAACCAGTAGTGAAAGGGGGTTCCCCTTTCTCCACATCCTTGCCAACATCTATTGTTTCCTGTGTTGTTAATTTTAGCCATTTGACAGGTGAGAGGTGATACCTCATCAGGGTTTTCATTTGTGGTTCCCTGATGATGAATGATGCTGAGCATCTTTTCATGTGTCTTTTGGCCATCTGGATATTTTTGGAAAAATGTGTATTATTCATGTCTTCTACCCATTTCTTAACTGGATTATTTTGGGGGGTTGACTATTGAGTTTGGTAAGTTCTTTATAGATTTTGGATACTAACCCTTTATCAGGTATACAACTTGCTGAAATCTCTTCTAAATACATTAGAGGTAGGGGCACCTGCATGGCTTGGTTGGTTAAGTGTCCAACTCTTGATTTTGGCTCAGGTTATGATCTCAGGATCATGAAATAGAGCTTCATGTCAGGCTCTGCACTCAGGAAGGAGTCTGCTTGAGATTCTCTCTCCTTCTGCCACCTCCACCCTATTCTTGCTCTTTCTCTGAAAATTAATAAATAAATCTAAAAAAAATATAAGTACATTAGAGGTACTCTCTATTTAAAGGAGCCCTGCAAACCATAATTTTGTCAAGTGAAGAATTTGTAATATCTAATTACCATTGGTTTAACCTTCTTGCGAATCAGAGTGTAGCTTCACAGTTTATGAGGTTTATGGTAGTCTTAATTTGATCATGAACAGGAAAAAGTATTTTCTATAGCCATCTTAGAGAAAGAAAGTAAAATGGAAGTCACAGGTAGCAAGTAAGTTAGTAGTGCTGCCAAGTGGAGTTTAATGTTAATCAAGAATACAGAAATAATTTAATTTCTCTTAAAAAATCTGCCCTTTGCCATCATGGTTGGTTAGGTCATCTTGGTCCTCATAAGAGCAGAATACAATTCTTTTCATTCTACACTCAAATAATGTTTTAATTCGACTTTTTCCTTTATAGATTATGTAAGATAGCTTCTATGAATTTGTGGATTTTTGTAGAACACCTGATTCTTTTATTTTTTTAAGATTTTATTTATTTATTCATGAGAAATGCAGAAAGAGAGGCAGGGACACAGGCAGAGGAGAAGCAGCCTCCCTCTGGGGAGCCCGATGTAAGACTTGATCCCAGGACCCTGGGATCACGACCTGAGCCAAAGGCATATGCTCAACCACTGAGCCACCCAGGCACCCCTATTCTTTGCTTTTAAAATTCTTAGAGGAAACACCTAGATACGTATTTGAATATCTGTATAAATTATGTCTGAAGTATCTAGGCTTTTTCATTTTTTTTTAAGATTTTATTTATTTATTCATGAGAGACTCAGAGAGAGGGAGAGAGGGAGAGAGAGAGAGAGAGAGAGAGGCAGAGGCACAGGCAGAGGGAGAAGCAGGCTCCATGCAGGGAGCCCGATACGGAACTTGATCCCGGGTCTCCAGGATCATACCCTGGGCTGACGGCGGCGCTAAACCATTGAGCCACTGGGACTGCCCCTACTTTTTCATTTTTAATATTTAAGTCAAAATCTTTTTGTACGTGGAAATTTTTAAAACTTTGAAATTACTGCAAAATCTTCAAAACAGTTGTTGCTGGTTCAATGCAGTATTTTAAACATATTATATATATATAATATATTTAAGTAGATTAAGTATAGTAAATACTGATTTTATTTTAAAGGTCAGATTCAGTGATAGAGTAATATCTTTTCTCATTTGAACTAATAAAAGATTTTTAAACATTTTGGAAATATCAAATGTGTTAATTATAGCAACAATTTTATCCTAGACTTATATACAAAATAAATTCATGAATTTTGTAAATTGATCACAGAGTAGATTATTTTTACATTAAGAATTAAAAACTTAAAAAAAAGAATTAAAAACTTAAATTCAGCAGTATGTGAAACATATTGACTATATGTCGTTGTATTTACCTGAGACTTCCTAGTTTACCAAATTAAATGCAAATTTCTTTCTTTTTAAAAAATTTATTAAACATCATCATTCACTGATCTCTATTGAGGAATTTTAAATAAAATTTATTACTTATCTAACACTTTTGAATTTATAACATCCTCAAAATGGTTTAATTTATCCTTGGCCAGTTAGTCCTTCAGACTCTTAACTTTCTTTTTTATAAGGCTGGTTTAAAAGACCGTTTAAACGTGTTTTACTGTTACTGGTTATATTCTATTTCTGGTATATTGAGGGTCATGAGGACTGCCTATGATCAACAGATCCCATGAAGATGGGAGTGGAGACAGGATACTCACCTTAATAAAGGCCAGGAATGACCCCCCCCTGAAGCAGAGGTGCGATTTGGCAGGTGGAAATGACTATTTTCCTGGAATGAGTTGACAGAGGTAGGTTCTTAACTAATTTGGATTTGGATATATTTTCAACCAACTAAACGGAGGAATTCTTAAATCCAGGATTGAGCAAAGCATTACAAGCATTTTATAAGAAGTGATTAGATTAGGGGGATTTTTCTGTCCTACTTAACGTCAGAGAGAAGATATTAGTATTATTACATTAGCAGATTCTTCTTAATTTGTAGTACTTCCAATGGAAACTTGGCCTAAAAATTTGACTTTTGTAGAAAACTGAAGACATTTTTGATTAAACACGAAATTTAGTGAAATTTACAATTATTTAGTCCAGTTATTCCTCACCAAAGAATTATTATATAAATTAATAAATTATTAAAGATAAAGATAATCAGCTTTAAAAATACATATCAATTGAACGTGTAAAGTGTAACCATGAAAATACTGATGTTGAGTTTTTGCTTAATAACCATGTGCTTCCTAATCTGACACCATTTTTCACGAGAGGCCCAGGTTCACATTTCCACTGTGTTAATTCTTGTAGGTCCTGTGGCTCTTCACAAAATTAAACAGACGTCAGCCAGTTCCTCAAACAGGGAAAAATAAAAGAATAGAAAAGTGGTTAGAAAGGAAGAGGAGTTACATCGCCTGATAGGTTTTCCCTTTCCTCTGTCTACCGCCCTCTTTCTCTGCACATCCTTCCATCGAACTCAATACTTCAATACTATTGAAATTGTTGTGGCAGCCAAGTGAGACAAGAAAAAAATTGTCCAACTGCTGCTTGACCCCCAAGTACTAGCGACACTCAGTTTTTTGACTACCACTGAGAGTTTAAAAGTGCTTATCAGAGCAACTCTTTACTGCCTTAATTTGCGTGTACAGATTGCTGTTAGTGCTGCGACTCTGCCTCTTATCAAGGCTTGCTAGCTAATTTCCTTGTTTATTAGCTAAGTGATTTTCTTAATGGCTACCCTTTTGACAAAAAGAAATCTTAGCTGCTCTGCCAAGAAAAACTGAATTAAAAAAAAGAAACAGAAAAGAAAAACTGAATTTAAAAACTCCTGGTGACAGGGATAAGGAACATCTGTATTCACGCTGCTGCTGTGTTGTTGGTATGGGGGAAAATCTGGTGATTGACCTTGATTCTTGACTGAAGTCACAAAAATATGCATAATTTGGCCTTTATCCATAAACCAAATAGCAACAGTCTCCAGTTAAAGCAGGAAGTCAGCTTCCTTTGTTTTGGGCGTGGAAAACAGAATCTTTTCCGACCTTATTATCAGACGGTTTAAGGAATTTTTTCCTGAAATATTTTTAGAATCTTCATTTTGACAGAAGCATTTTTGTTTGAGTTAATGTTTTACTAACAAGGAGGTATCTTGTTTATATTTGAAGATTTAGAGCCCTCCAATGTTGTGTTTGAAGGAGAATTTTTTTTTATTTTTTATTATGAAATAATAAAAGAAAATCCAAATACGTAGTGGCACCAACAAAATCTCTCATGATCTGATGATAGCTTTTGGATTAGGGCCCCTGGAAGGGACACTGGGCATATATATATTTGGGAACCAGTTTAAGATTTCTTACAAACAAATTTAGCATGGCTCTCGTCAATGAGGGTAAGACCACTGGAGCTGAGATCTCGATAGCTGACAGCCTGGGGACCCCACTGACCCTCCAAGGTTGCCCTTGGTCCTCTTCGGCAGCAGGTTTATCGTTGAACGTATAGGACTCTTGGAAACTCATCTCTGCCTCTATAGCTTGTGAATCTGACATGATACCAAAATGTGTATTTGCCCATCAGATGTCATCTCCGAGCTTGAGCGGTGAGTTTGGGTGTTTGCAGCCCACACAGTAGAAATCCATCTTTAAGCAAGATGAGAAAAGGTGACTTCCTAGGGTTTAAGGAGAAGTCATCTTGCCCTTGCAAACTGGATTACAATTCTGTTGCCTCTTTATATTGTTTATTAAGCACGCCGCAGTCAGTAAGACTAGAGAGGATAGCAAACAGAAAGAAACAAAATCAAGAAAAAGAAGACGCCTTTGTTTCTATTCCATCCTTTCTTTTGACTGGCCTTGACTTGGGCGTCCTTCGTTTTCTTTCCTGTGCTTGCCCATTGCATCAGGACTTCACATTTTATAAAATGAGGGTCAGTTTCCCTCATTGAAATGTAGCCATCTGCTGCCTGCATAACTATGAGCCAATTGCGTCACCTCTTTGTGCCTTGATTTCCTTACTTGTGAAATACTGATAGGATATCACCTACATCCATAAAGCTGTTGTGGGGATTAAGTACATTAAGATGTGTCACGCATTTAGCTTCGTACCTGGATGTACAAAGTGCCATGTAAACAGTCATCTAATAATTACTGATAGAATCTATGAATAGATTAATGATAGCAAGCTATATACTTCATTGCCAAGTTTCAAAATGTTACACGAGGCAGGGTTGTGAATTCTTTATGTGCAGTGGCACAGAGGCTGGTGTTTTGCTTCTTTTATTTCAATAGATTTGTAGAATGTCTTCTTGATACAAACGGATGGTTGGGTTAGTCCCCAGAAGACTACCGAATGGCGAGAGATAATGTCCTAGGAATCCCAGGCATCGTATTGAGTCTGTCACTTTTATTGGAAGAGGAGACAGCAGTGGCCACTGTGTCGAGCTAGTTGGTTATTTTATGTTTTCATTTATGTACTCATTTCCCTCATAGTAGACATGATGCTTTCATTACCTAATGTGAATATTCTAAATTATATGACCCTTATTAAATCTTATTTTGAAATTAACTTCTGGCATGGTGAGTATATTTCTTTTTGAGGCATCACATTTTTTGAACACTTAGAATCTAACTTTACTCATTTTACACTGAGAATATTGTATGCAAAATAATCTTGAAGGACATTTTATTTCCTAGTATGTATTTTCAGCAGGTGGCTAATGGCTTTTGACCTGCTCTAGCAGCATACAGAACTGAATGTCAGATAGAATATTTTTTAAAGTCTGCATTTTCATCTTGCATAATGAGCACAGGAATTCTTCTTAAGATAATTTTGCATATATATTTTTCCAGGTAGTTATTGATAGAGATGTGTCAGTTTGATAGGAAGGAGAAAATTGTAATGTTACAACATTTAGGTTTAACATTATTTACATCTGTTCGCATTGGTAAACAGAAGTATCTTAATAAATAATACCAGGACTAACATATTTACGTGTTAAAAGCCATTTAAAGTTCATGGTATCGGCCTTCCACTTTTCCCATATCTTTGAACCATTGTGAAGAAAAATCACATATTTTAATCCACTCGCTTCCCTTTTTTAGTAATTTACATTTTCTCTTGAAATTTATGCAGGATATTCCATGGCCTATTTTCACACAGCCTTTGAGAATTATACATATTAAATAACAATTCTCAATTTTTGTGTGAAAATAGACCACCACATATGCTATATAAATGATACAGATTGCTTAGGACCCTAGGATTAGCAATTTTAGATCATGGTCAATGTTAGTCTCAGTTTAAGTGGGAGCACAAGTTTTGATACAACCATAGTCTTTGCAGTCATTTGCCACGTAGTTTGTATGTTGAGTGACACTCTGATTTAAACTTTGTTGAATTTTTGATATGAAGTTGTGCATGCAGCTTGATTAATGCCCAGACTAGCTTGTGGAGTGGTGACTCGGGAAATGACAACATAAAGAGTTCTCTTTCCTGTATGAGCGTATTGGGGTTGGCATTTTGCCCCTGAACGGTGTGTTGAGGGAGGAATATTGTTTGTGTGCTTTGCATTTAAGCCTTAATTTCGGAGTTCTAATCTTATTTATTCCCTCAGGTAATTACTGGTTTTTCAAGATGCAAAAGAAGTATATCATTGGATTTTTTTATTCCAAAGGGTTAAACTTGTATTGTAGATGTCGGTTCTTTACATTTAGGCGTTAAAAATTCTCACACATCAAAGTAGCTCGTGATTCTCATCTGTGGCTAGAGAGTTAATCATCTTTCAGTAGTGCTTTGAAGTTGGCTTTTCTTCTCCTTTTTTTTTTTTTTTTTTTCCCCTTAACCCAGCATGGGATCATGAATAAAACCAACCACTCTGTTAGGTATAGTGCATTATTGCTTTTGCCTGTGGCTCTTGCTAATAAAAATTCAAATTCTGGTTAGTTTGCTGGAATCAAATCAATGTGGTATATGCAGCATACTTTTTTCCTCTTAGGAAGCCCTCTCACAGAAAATAGGTGTGTGTGGGGGGAAGCATGGTGGTGAAGAGAAAAGATAAGGCAATTCAGGGTTAAATATACTTATTTTCACTTTTCTGCCTATGTTGTGGTTAGTCTGTAACCCATATCAGAGTTTTTACTGCCTGGTGCCCTAGAATCCTTAAAATTAAAATTCCCATAACTTAGCAGTAAAATTCCTAAAAATTTCTATTCTTCAGTCAAAGTGCATGGATCTGCTTTTGTGTGTGAGGATTTGGACAGTATCAGTAGCAGTGACTTAATTTGATAATGTGTGTGGAGGGGCTTTTACATGTAATCAGATGAGAAGCCATCACCTGAAGAATAGGGTAAGTGATGAAGAATAGGTAGGTGATTCCTAAAAGATCTTGGAATCCTGACAGGTGCTAAAATCAAGTCATTTTGCTTATAAAATTACCTAATAACTGAATCAAATGGGATTTGGTATCTTTACAACTAGGATTTTTTCCATGAACATGGACGTGGAAAAGAATTGTGCCTAGATGATTCCTTCAGAACGTGACACATGAATTTAGAAACCAGCGAACATGCCCGAACCACAGAGATGATTGAACAAGACTTTCCATCCTGGAGCCAGATGTACTAAGCTCAGCTGGAAAGACCCTTAAAGTGCAGTTAGGGGAATACAAATAAGGAGCTTATTTAGCAAATTTACATGTATATGTTACCGTGGGTAGGAGCATGGTCTCAAGAATTAGAGATGGCCAGATTTTCTCGGTTTTGACTTTGAAGGCTGGTCACTTTGGGCAAACAAATTATTCTCTCTGAGCCTCAGGTTTATTAACTATAAAATGGAAATAGTCATGTTGTCTAATTTATATCATTATAGGAAAAAAGTACCCAAATTTAAAAATTTAAATAAAACTTACAGTGAACAAAAACTACCAATTCTTTAGAGCCTTGGAAATATGCTACCATTTATGTATTTTGCATATATTGGAACACATTGTTGTACAGGCTCATACTTGGCCTCAGAAACCTGCTCAACACGGAACGCCAGGAAGCTCCTACTATTTTGTAGAAGCTGGCAGTCAATGTAAAGTATATTCATTCTTCCTAAATTAATCCCATCCTACCAGTCCCCTCTCTTTCTGTTTTGCTGACAGTCTCCCTAATGCAAATGTCAATTCAGTTGCTTAAAAAGTGGGAAGAGAGAGATTAGTTATCCATAATCTAATGTTCAGGCACCATGCTGGGTGTTAAGTAGGTGTTTCCCATTTGTGTTAAGTAGGTGAGTCCCAAATTTACGTTTCCAGCTCTGTCCTTTGCCCCAAGCTCCACTCATGAGTTCATTTATTACTTGGCTCCTTCCCTTAATTGTCTGACACGTATCTAAACTGACTGCTCACTGCTCACTGTCCTCCAGCCACGTTGGGGCTAGTTTGTCTTCTTCGAACATTATAAGCTCGTTTCTGTCTCAGGACCTTTGTTCTTCCTGTTCTCGAGGCCTGGAAGCCTCTGTCCATTTATTTGATGCATCTTGCTTCTTCTCCTGATTCGAACATTGTTTCTTTGGAGGTTGAGGTTTCTCTGAGAAATGTGTCCTTAAGTCATCCTCCCATCCGGTCAGTTTCTTGTCTCATCGTCCTGTAAGTTTCTTCAGAGCCCCTTTTCATGTGTATAAAATTATATTACTTATATAATTTTTTATTGTTTTATCTCCCAACCCAGATGCACGCTTCCTGAGAGCAGTGGCCTTGTAGGCGTTGTTTAGCACTGTATTCTCACTACCTAAAACTGAGACTGGTTCATGGAAGTGCTCTCAGCAACTTTCAGAGGTAGGAATGTTCTTTCCTTAATTGGTAGATAACAAAAGTGAGGCCCAGGGAGGATAGGGTGAAAAGCTTGCCCAAGATCACAGGGAATGGGAGTGACAGAGCTGGGATTCAGACAAATGCTGTGCTCTAAGAAGCTGTCCAACAATGAATGCCTCCCTTTTCACCCCTGAAGGTCAGGGGCATTAATGGGCGGGAGGGGGTTTTCCTGAGTTCTTGGACTGTCCTTCAAGTCTCTAGGTCACAGTCCTTGTTCCTATGGCATTTTTAGGCAAGACCTGGTCCTGATCGCTAAACTCTAGTATCCCTGGCTGACCTCTTCCCTTTTCCTTCTCAACTCAGTGCCCAAGACATGCATGATTAATA
Source organism: Canis lupus baileyi (assembly GCF_048164855.1). Classification (NCBI taxonomy): domain Eukaryota; kingdom Metazoa; phylum Chordata; class Mammalia; order Carnivora; family Canidae; genus Canis; species Canis lupus. The sequence continues at coordinate 9,469,019 of NC_132839.1, read as the reverse complement.
TTTCACAAGAATGCATTCAACCCCTTCCTGCTTGGGAAAAACAATGAAACACTGGATTTTAAAGAAGCTCCCAAAGGGCTCCCATTGATTGTTTTGAATTTTCCACTTGGTGTGGGTAGATAGAATTTTCCACCTGATGTGGGTCTTCCTTTTTTCATAAATGCTATTTTCTAAACATTTATTACCTGACAGTGGCATTGTTACAGCTATAGTTTTTTGTGTGTGAGTTTGTGTTAATAGCACCGCTAATGCTTTGGTTGTCCTTGCCTCCTACTGACCAGACGGGAATAGTTCCGCTGCTGTCCTTTTTCCTGCCCCATCCCCTACCACTCCCTGTGCAAAAATGTGGTGCCGAAGCTGGACTATTTAGTTTGTTTTTAGCCAGAAATGCTGTAGAATCAGGCAGGCAGTCTTATAATGTAGATAGATAGGTATATCATTAAAATGTATAAATCTGTTTCAGCTTTAGGGGCAAAAAAAAAAAAGAAAAAGAAAACCAGGGTAGTTGATTAAAAAAGGATAGCCCACAGTATAATAAGTCACACCCAGCAAATTATAGAGATCGAAGTTATTGGTGCTTTTCATTCTAGGGCATCTGGTGTGTGCGGCTGCATTTGACCTTTTAGAAGCTATTGACATCATTTGGGAACTGCCTGTAAACCTGCCTAAATCAGTTAAACAGAAGGAATCTTAGCATTGTGGAACTGACCAGTTGATTAATTTAAATCCAAACACACAGTCCTGCCTGGTTGCCCTTTGCAAGACCCTTGCACAAAAGGATTTCATTCAGGAGCGTTATAACCCACATCCTGCCATCAGACCCTTTCAGCTCTGTTGGTCTTCTTAGGCTGCAGCGGCGTCTTTAACCCCTCTTAGGCTCCCTTTTATTTCATGAAAACAATATCTGTGCTGTGCTTCATACAAATGCTCTACATTTCCTTCAAAGTTCTTTATTTGTTCTAGGGAAAAGGTAATTTAAAGTTCCACTAATTGAGAGACTAAAATGGGAATTTATTTTAAACTGGCTTCTTTAGAAGAAGTCTATTAGAACTTAATCCAGTGCTTCCTCCGGGAATTATAATCAAAATTAGAATCATGAAATGTTGAAATAACTTTTTGGTATTAAAGTAAGCCATCATCCATAATTCCTTTGACTTTTAGATTCAAAACATTGAAGGCTTTATAATCTGTGTTTGGCTTTGGGAAAACAGTAATTGACTCTTGAGTGAGTTCAGAGGTAGTATAAAGATCTAGTCTGGGATCTTTAAATGGAAGCAAAATTAAAATTATTTCTGGGCAAAACTTTGAATAATTTCAGCCTGTTACATGAACTGAGAAAAGTATCCCCATATTGGGCACTCCGCTGGGCTTGGTTGCCAAAGAGGGCCAATATTTGTGTGGGGGAGAAAAATGAAAAACCTGCTACGGAATGCTTCATAGCACATAGGATGTTAGCCTGGGAAAGACCAGCACCCTCATTTTAAACACCAAAAAAACTAAGCCCCCTCTCCCACCCCCCACTTGGTTATTCAAGCTCTTAAACTGGCGTTGGTTCGTTTCTGCTTCCTCATGACCAAATTACAGCGCTTTTCTGGAATACAAAGGAAGCCTTTCAGAGTTGGTGGTATCATCTGATTCTCTGTGGTTTTGTTCATTGTCATTAATTTTAATAACCGCTTTTTATCGAGTATTTGTGATGTCTATGCCCTATCTCTGTCTTCATAACTACAGTGTGAAGTGGTACTATTGTTCTTCCCCTTTTGAAAATGAGGAACTGATGTTTAGCACAGTCTGGGTCTTGCCCAGAGTATGAGCTACTCTGAGGAGGGGTGAAGCAGGAGCAGAAGCCTCTCTGGTGGCAGCCAGATACCAAGAAGAGAACAAGACGTGTTTCTCCCAAGCCTCATAGGTTGACTTGAGAATATTATGGTCATATGAATGACTGTGCCATGGGTCATTGGTAGAAGAGAAAAATTAAGGCCATTTTGGCCCGAATTCCTCAGAAACAGTGGATTCACGGAAAGGGAAGATGATGGCACCCCCTTTCTGGCTGCCATGAGAAGCCGTGGGTGTCCAGGTGAGGGACATGCTGGGGAATCAGGGAACCTGGAGACTGTGTGACACAGGAGAACTCATGCTGTCCTTTTTGAGCTTCTGCTTTTTATTTTCATTTCTAAAAGTGAAATTCAAATTTCTCCTTTACTAGCTTGTTTCAAAAATTAAGTGATATAACTTAATCATAAACACTCTGGAAAATGAATAAAATTGGGACATAATTTTTTTTTGTTCATTTATCCCGGAAGTATTTATTGACTGAATGCCAAATGCAAGTTACAGTGCTGTAAAGAGAATAAGAAGCAAATGTAGACGTTGTCTCTACCTTTCGGAAGATTCCATGGGGCAGGAAAATAAGATACATGCTAATAATTTGGGCCACCGAATGTTTTAAATGTAGTTAGTAAGGTAGAGGACACTGGTATTTCTGAGGAAGAACCCATGCCAGGTGGAAGGGGTTTGTGGAGGATTGGTAGGGTTTAGGTTTGATAGGAGAGACGGGAGGAGTGGTGTGTGGGGGGAGGATTAGGGAGGTAGGTCGTGGGATTTAAGGAGGAGGAGGGAGAGGAGAGGGTAAGAGCAGAGGCCTGCAGGAGGGAAAGGACAAGGGCATATTAGTGTATCAGATTGTCTTATTGGCTCCATGTAGCTCAAGGAGGTAAGCAAAAAAAAAAAATTTTGTTTTGTTTTGTTTTGTTTTTTGGCAAAAACGGGTTTATTTCGGAGCTGTGAAATCTGCACTTGATTCAGTGGCTCACAGGGGAGCCTTTTAGGATTTTGGATTTTTTTTGTGGTATCATAGTAAGAAAATGTTTTGTGATGACTCATGAAGGACAAAGTGATGCATAGAATGATTAAAAGAGTGAGCAAGACGCTGCAGTCAGGGAGACCAGAGACCACAGCATTTTGGGATGACCGATGCAGAAGACTGAGCTAGGGGAGCATCTCTGGAACAAAAAGGGGGTAGATCACTGAAATTTGGCCACTTATTGGATTTGGAAGTTCTTGTGATACTTTTTTTTTTTTAATTAAATCAGTGTGAATTTGTTTTAATGAACAAATTTAAACCCAAATGCTAATAAAATCCCATATGCCACTGCCATTTTTCATTGTTTTTTGTACTTATATTATGCTTAACTGGAATTAGGAAAAGTGTTGGGTTAAGACCAGAGGAGGCAAGAATGTTGCTCATCTGGGCTAGGGAGAAATTTAATGTAAATTATGAGGCAAAGCTGGTTTAGAGGATTAAGAACCTTTCTCCTTATCATCAGAAAAGTGACTTAGGGGGAGGAGGTAGGCTGGCACAGTAGCCGACTATCAAGGCTCTAGAAATCCTGGCCAAATAGCCCCTCAGAAGTGGCACTTTGACTCCCGTTTGCTTCCGAATCAGTACTTGCCAACACGAATTTACTTTAGTTTAAGAAACAAGGTAAGCCCAGGGCCTTGTTGAACCCTAAAAACTTCAAGGATTCAGGTGGTTGTGTGGGGATTAGATTAGATTGATAATCCTTTGTAGTCAAGGGGTGACTTCTCTGGGAAAGATGCTGTTTTCCTTATGAAAGAGTATTTTTCATCTAACTTCGGTTGTCTTTCAGTTTGAGAAATTAGACTATTGTTTGGATATCTGAAGCCTTGGGATCTACTGGGGAATAAGTGGATCTTCTGAAGTTTGAGAGTGTACAGTTATCTAGCAAGACTACATCAGAGCTTGGTGGAGTGGTGTTATTGGTTGGTTTCTTCCCCCTCCTCAAGGTGCTGTGCTGCTTACCTCGCAGGCCCTCTCTGTGCCATCCTTAGGGATCAAAGGAAGAGGTGGCAATTTTTGTACAAAGTCATCAATTTAGGAGGGAGTTTATGGTCTTCTCTAAGAGGTGGTGAGACTGCACTGATCACAAAATGTATTGGAGTGGCAAGAGGAAATAGAATACTGATGAGCATGTGATTTATAGATTCAGGGGAGAACAAAACTCCGTGTAGCTCAGAATTAGGGAGTGGAGGCTGGGGAGCTCAGGCTTCTTTTCTCTAAAGCAGGGATCTTTAACAGGGCTCATAATCTGGCCACCTGGGGCCATTTGTCTCGTGACACTTGGCTCCTGTTCCTGTTGGTGGTCTTCCATATTCCGCTTAGCCCTTTGGTCAGAGATCTCTTGGTTTGGCCTTATTTTTTGAATAGGCTCTTTGTTCAACTGTACCTTTACCAAAAAAAAAAAAAAAAAAGTAACAAATTAGCTTTACCGTGGAACTATTCCTTTATGACTGTCACATCTCTGCAAGAGTCCTACACCTTTTCGCTTTTGTGTGTGTTGTCCAGATAACCTTTATTTGCTTTTCCCATCCTAATTCTGTTTAGACAGGTGGATCATCTCCCTTCTGAGCATTGTTTAAAACAACCTTAAAGTAATCTGGCTAGACTGTTGGGATGTAGTTCACTGAAGTGGTCACTGATCTTCTCTGAGAACAAGGAAACCAGAATGGCAAGTTCAGGCACATTGAGATGAATTCCCATTTTTTGACTTACAATAGTAGTTCATATCCATGGTTAAGAAAAAAATCTTAAAAAAAAAAGAAAAAATCTTTTAGAAGTATTAAAACTATAATATAAAATAAAAATCGGAGTGCTCTCTCAGTCTGCAGTTGGGTGTGTATCTTCCAGACATTTTTCAGTGCATATTAAGGCACATAAACAAATTTATTTTAAAATTTGAATCCTATATAATACGTATACACTCTATATTATCACGTATAATGTATATACATGTTGCATATATACTTATATTCTCATGTTTATAAAATGTGCATATTTTTCCTCTCCCAACTGAGGATCTTGGGAAGAACACATGAGAGGGAAGGCATAATTCCATTTTGTTGGAAAGCTTTTACCTCTTACCAAAGTGAAGGTACCCTGAATTTTGTGTTTTTGTGAGGGCTGACTGTTTTTCCCTCACGAATGTCCCTCACCTTTGCAGTAGTGGAGAGTCCAACTTGTCAATTATGTTCAAATTCTCCAGTTTTTTTTTTTCCAGACTGCAAGCTGGTGTTGCTGTATCCTATTTTGCAATTTTTGTAAGCAGTACTATCGTTACACATTTGTACACTGTTTACTCACAAGGGAAACATTAAAAGGCAGGCCTATAGCTTCATCTAAATTGAAACAGAGATAATAATAGTTTCTTTGAAATAGCTTAGATCTAAGTATACTGTACAGAATGACAACCTTCATTTTTTATTGTGTTATGAATATCTTAAAGAGGATCCGCCAAATTCCTTGCTTATCTTTACAATTACAGTATTTGCACTAGAAAAATTAGACCACGGTGTGGTTTAAAAAACATGTCAATCCAATATTCATGGAGAAGAAAACAATGGTTTTTACAGCACAGATGAAAAATTATATACTTATTAGAGCATCACAGCTGATCGGATAAGCGTGGTATATCATCACAGACTCAGTCTGATGCTGAAGCATTGTTCTTGGAAGCAATGACCGGAAACCTGGTATTTTTCAAAGGGGTGGTATTCCTATGAACGTGGGTGACAGACGCAGGGGAGGACATATAGTTCAGAGGGGGGATTTCAATTATGTGTAGTTTTAGGGGTTGTTAGAAGTAGAAGTAATTCCACTTGTGATAGAAGAGACTTCATCGTCAAAAAGACCGTGTGGCAGCAAGACAGCAGATTTCTTCTGATTTTTATCTGGGTGTCATAATTAGGCATTTCGCTGGAGGTGTTTGCTGGGTAAGTGCTGTATTGGCTGGGCTTTACTGGAGCTTGGAGATAGATGCAGCGGGCAGCTGCTGCCTCCTGGAGAAGTAGATGGAATCCGTTTTCATTGTCATCAGTTCCCTGACCTCCGAAGGCACAGATGTGAGCTTTCTTGCTTTCTTTTCAAAGGGAATCAAGTATTCCTCCTCAAGGAGGAGGAGGTTCGTAATGCCATAATATTACTGCTTGTTAAAGGAGAAGAGCCCTCTCTGAACACTGACACTGTTGCTACCTGGGAGCATCCTCTACTGACCTGTGACTTTGTCAGAGCTTCAGCTGTGAGAGGAATATTGCTGATGGAATCATATAATGACGCTTGTCATTAAAAAGTCACATCGCAATGGAAAGATTCAGAATTCATTCAGTCCCCTTGCTGTGTGTCACACTCTGGTGACTTTGGTGACAACCTTCACTTCCTACTTAGCAAATCCAAGCCTGGTAGCTGGAGCCCCAGGAAGTTGTCAAAGCAATTAAAGGCTTCTGTCTCCCAGCACATTGCTTGGTTACCATAGTATCCTCTTCCTCCAAGTCTCTCCTGATGATGTCAGTATGCATACAGGGGTTGTTCAGAGCATCTACGTGGGGATGATTCACCCCGCAATAAAGCCCCTCTTCCCCGTTGCTCGGTTTCCAGCTCAGTTTCAGACGTCCCTAGAAAGGGGAGGTAAGTGCCTTGTTTTGCATATCAGAGAATTACCAAATGCCTCTGTTATTTTGTTTTAGGTGTATGAATGGTTTCTTCTTTCTAAGATACACTAATAACTGAAATCCTAGTGCATGGGAGCACTGCATCCCATTACCTAGAAAATAGACTTACAGTTTGTACCTAAAGTGTGTGTGTGTGTGTGTCTGTATGCGTGTGAGACAGGCTTATAAAAATAACTGTGAATGCACAATGTAATGCTTGCTACTTTCCTTGATAAGCAGCATTAGCAAACACAGTAGAGCTTTTTATTTCAAATTATTTGAAATATATAAAATCCTTAAAATATTTTGACAAGTGTCACAGGACAAATGGGGCTTTTTTTTTAGTGTGCAAATTAGATATTTTTTATTGATACTTTATATATTTCATCCAGTGGAAATATTAACATTTTAAAGGTCAAGATGACATGGGCAGATGTTAGAAAAGAGCTCCAAGCTACGTGGAGAATTTGCATGTTAGAGAAATTAAAACTTAGATTATAATAGGACAAGGATTCAGTTACAGGGAGATGTATGAAGTTTAAAGTATATAAATAACTGTCATTTCATACTTATTTTGTACTTTTAATGCTTTTCAAAATATCTTACAATTTGCTCCCGTTATTGTGATAAATGAAATTAGTGCTTTATAAAAGTTTTCTTTTGGGATCCCTGGATGGCTCAGCAGTTTAGTGCCTGCCTTCGGCCCAGGGCGTGATCCTGGGGTCCAGGGATCAAACCCCACATCAGGCTCCCTGCACAGAGCCTGCTTCTCCCTCTGCCTGTGTCTCTGCCTCTCTGTGTCTCTCATGAATAAATAAAATTTAAAAATCTTTAAAAAAAAAGTTTTCTTTTAATACATATTCATGCTTCTTAAAGATGAGCAAGCTGAGTTCAGCTTTATGACAAGAATACTTTAGAACCACTTACAAACATTCACATAGAAGATCCATGAACAGATATTTCCTTTTTAAAGTTAGTTTTCTATCTCAATTCTTCTACTACAGTATGCCTCATCAGTAGACAGTAATGATGAGGCCCACAAGCCAGGTTTCTCCCTAGCAGCCTGCTTCTCAGTCTCACTGCAATAGGAGAGTGCTGCCCATATGACCATATTAATCTTGCATTTATTTCCTCTTCTGGATTCCCACCTGACTGCTTGAGTGTGTCTATGCAGAACATGCTGCTGTGTATAAATGAAGTTGGTAGGTGAGAGCAGTTTCTAATTAATTCATTAATGGATAGGTTTGCAAGAGAAGAAAAGATTAAGGGTAGAATGGATGGAGTAGGGAATCCCATCCCCCCCTCCCCCCCCCCCCCAGTTTTTAAGTAACTGAACCTTTATTGTGTTGGAGGTAAATATCTGGCTCTTTTGAGATGTGGGTAGATGGTTTAGTCTGTCCATTTCTAGAGAGACCATTAAAAGTGGCATTTTTGTTTCTTGTATTTTTGGACTCTTCTAGAATATACCCTCCTTTGTTTTAGTGGGAAACTTAATGGAATGGTGATACTCTTCACTCACCTTTCTACAGAGAATCAGTAAGAAATACAGTTGTGAGAGAGTGTAAAAAAAAGATTAAAAAATTTAAATTTAGTTACTTGTATGTGAAGAATATGTCTTTTTTAAAAAATATTTTATTGGGATCCCTGGGTGGCGCAGTGGTTTGGCGCCTGCCTTTGGCTCAGGGCACGATCCTGGAGACCCGGGATCGAATCCCACGTCGGGCTCCCGGTGCACGGAGCCTGCTTCTCCCTCTGCCTGTGTCTCTGCCTCTCTCTCTCTCTCTGTGTGTGTGTGTCTCTCATGAATAAATAAATAAAATATATATATACATATATATATATATTTATTTATTTATTTATGATAGGCACGCAGTGAGAGAGAGAGAGAGAGGCAGAGACACAGGCAGAGGGAGAAGCAGGCTCCATGCAGGGAGCCTGATGTGGGACTCGATCCCAGGACCCGAGGATCACACCCTGGGCTGAAGGAGGCGCTAAACCACTGAGCCACCTGGGCTGCCGAAGAATATCTGTCTTAAATATCATAAGTGCTTATTTGTGAGTTTCTTCTACTCTGAAAATATGCTAAGATACTTTGACTTTTAATTACTCTATATTTAGAATACTTAAGCCTATTTACGTGTTTGAAAATTTGCTAGTTAATTGGTATTTTAAAAAGTTCCTGGAAAGTAGAGATACTATGATATACTTACATATTAATATGTATATTACATATTACCTAATCACATTACTATATATATTATGTGACTTAGATTATGGTAGGTTAAATATTAAAAAGAATTAAGTCAGTGTAAACAGTTTCCATACTTTTGAAAATCCTTTTATTGAAACACTTTTAAAATGCTTGTGTTGGAAAGAAAACTGCTATATTCGAGGCTATGTTCCGTCACATTCTTGTACCTCGTTATATTAACGTTTTGGATGATATAATTTAATCTATTGAGTAGCTAACTCTGCATAATTAAAAAAATACTTCTGTATATTTTAACCCTCAAGATATCCATGAAAATATTCTCCTGCTGACTTAACTGATGCAGGTGGCAGTTTATGTAGGGGGGACTGTAAAGATTACAGTTTCTTTCATGCCGGAGTCAAGAAGGACTTCTAAGCAGTTTGAAACACAGAGATTTTAAAAATTGGCTTAGGGGAGCTTTCATTTTGCTCTCATGTCGTAATAAGAATGTTTTAAGTCTTACAGATACTTAAACTTGTGCCTGCTTGAAATATGGAAATGGCAAGTCGGTAGAGTTGACCAGTAGGAACCGATGAAACATGGCAGAGAAAGCATCACTTTGGTTCTCACTAGAAAGACCACAAGCTAGATCAAGATAGTGTCCACAAGAATTAGAGGAAGCCGTATGGAGAACATAGACCTGGAAGTGAACATTTTTTCTGGTGAGAGGAAAGAGGCTCCGCTTGCGAGGGATTGGTTAAGGGCTTTGCCCAGCTCTGTTTGGGTCCTGGCCAAGCTGGGCGTGGAGCCTGGACCCTCACACCTTCACAGGCCCCTTTGCACTTTCACGGCAGCCTACTCCCTAGTTGGAGCTGAGTGCTTTTTCCTTTTTATTTTTTATTTTATTATTTTTTTTTATTGGAGTTCGATTTGCCAACATAAAGCATAATGAGTGCTTTTTCCTAATCAGCCTTTCAGTTTACTTTCCTCCTACAACAGGAAGGATTAAAACAATCCAACAGCTAGAAAGTGTATTAGTTTTCATTTGTTGCTGTAATACATGACTGCAAACTCGGTGGCTTAATGAATAGGGAGTCAGTGTTTTGTAGCTCTGTTGGTTAGACGTCTCTTGACCTCTTGGCACAGGTCTCCGTGGACCACGGGGTCAAAGTGTCAGGAGGGCTAGGTTCCTTTCTGGAGGAACAGCGTAGAGCCCATTTCCCTGTCTTTTCCACCTTCCAGGCTGCCCTGTACTCCTCGGCCCATGGCCTCTTTCCTTCCTCTTTACAGCTAGCAGGTGCTGACCGAGGCCTCGTGCAGCCCTCTCTGGCTCTCTGCTACCGAGAAAGATTCTCCACTTTTCAAGAACTCAGTTTTTATAACCCAGGACAGTCCTATAACCCATTTTAAGGTCCTTAACCTTAATCGCACCTGCAAAGTCCTTTCTGTCATGTAGAGCAACATATCCACAGGTTCTGGGGATTAGGAAAGAGGCATCTTAGAGACCATTATTCTACCAACCAAAGAAAGATGACAAAATGCCTGGCTGGTTTTATCAACATTACATCCTCAAGTCAGACTAATATATATATATATATATATATATATATATATATATATATATGTATTTTTTTTTAGATTTTATTTATTTATTCATGAGAGACACACAGAGAGAGGCAGAGACATAGGCAGAGGAAGAAGCAGGCTCCCTGCAGGAAGCCCGATGTGGGACTCGATCCCAGGACCCTGGGATCATGACCTGAGCCCAAGGCAGACGCTCAACCAACCACTGAACCACTCAGGTCTCCCCACAAATCAGATATTTTTACCGAGACCTGGAAGTTAAACTGGTAATTGCCAACAGACCCTATGAAATTTTGACCTAATTTGGTGGGTGCAGCCAGCCCCTTGCATAATTAATCAGGGAAAAAGAGATGAGAAAGAAATGTTTCACCAACTCAAACATTTAAAAAACTCCAAGGTACAGATGTGAGCCTTATAAAGTGACAGTATTCTCAGTTTAATATTTTTAGTGAGAGGCTCACGTCAAATGAAGTTAATTAAACAAAGCTGATTTGGGAATGTGAAAATTCCATTAGTTAACTCGTTTGTGAATCAGCCTGGGTTTCCTTAGAAACTGAAGAGACCCAGAGGTGGGCACTAGTAACCCTGAGGTTTGAATAACACTATCATTCATCGATCTGGCCTGAAGCCATCTCCGTCAAAAGACCCAGCCGTGAATTTGGGGGGTGCGTGGTTTCCTAGGAAAGGCACAATGTTAGCATCATCAATAACACTAGGCTTGAGGTCAACAGCTGCAAAGATAGTTTCTTTTCTTGTTCACCTCTTGTCTTTATCACAGATTTGAGCCAGTTCATGGCACATGGATCTTCCAGATTCCTAGCAGTAGTCTTAAAGACTTCTTTGCTAAACACTAATGATAAAAGATGTAGAGGAGAAACAACTCCAGCCTATTACTTTTGGACAGAAAACCAGAAATTATTTTTGCTGTGGTTCTCTGAAGGAAAAAAAGAAAAAAAGGAAGGAACCAAGGGCGGGTGGGGGGGGGGGGGAACGGAAGGAAAACCAAGTGTTTTCTTGCTCATATTCCTTTTATTTTTGGAATCATTTTCTAAGGAAAATTGAACAGTACTTTAGGACCCTTGCTTAGAAGACAAGAGCTTGTGGAAGGCACATTTCTTTGCAAGAAGTAACTATGGGGGTGGGGGGGCGTACCTGCCTTCAGCTCAGGTCATGATCCCAGGGTCCGGCTCCCTACTCAGTCTCTGCCACTCCCCCTGCTTGTGGGCTCTCCAATAAATAAACACAATCTTTTTTTTTTTTTTTTTTTTTTTAAAGTAACTGTTGAGGGCAGCCCAGGTGGCTCAGCGGTTTAGCGCTGCCTTCAGCCCAGGGTGTGATCCTGGAGACCTGGGATCGAGTCCCATGTCCGGCTCCCTGCATGGAGCTTTCTCCCACTGCATGCGTCTCTGCCTCTCTCTTTCTCTGTGTCTCTCATGAATGAATAAATAAATAAATAACCTTTAAAAAAAATAAAGTAACTGTTGGTCCTTTTGGCACTAAAGAGGTACAAGAACCTTAAGATTCTATTTAAAAGCATAATCTCATTTTATGCCATCATGGAATTTATTTGTCAATAAAAATATCATTACCAAAAGGAAGATGTTGGTTGACAATGAAGTTGCAAATCAAAATCAGCTAGACAATTTGATAAACAACAAAATAACTGTGCATTTGTAGGAAATGCCTCTATAAACAAAAATATATATTTAGTTGGTAGTTTCTTCCTTTATGTACATATTAAACTCACTTCAATGTTTAGTTTCTTTTATCAAGAGTATGTGTTTTTTAAGTGCTAATATAGATGAAGGAAATCCAAACTTTTAAATATTAAAAAATATATGTATATACACACACACACACACAGTATTCGATTTAATACTGAATTTCCCCAGCTACAGTAAATTAGAGATTAAATCTCTCTGTTTCCTTGAAAAAAAAATCACGGAGCAGCTGTCTTCTCTGATAGAAGACTATTTAATCTTTAAATCATTTTGAACTGGCTCAGTTGCTTTACTGATCCTTTAACTTTGTCAAAAATTATCTTAGAAGCTTATCTTTGAGAGAAATCAGAGATAAAGGAGCTAATTAATGGAGATGAGAGTTCTGAGGTTCTGAATCATATGTGGTCAGTGAATGGTGGATAAGGTGGAAGGAGACTTCAAAATGAAAACTTCAAAGATTGTTATGATTTCTCATGGGCTGTTTTGAAAACTAGCTCATTTTTATTGCTAGGGGGATGTTTGCAGGGAAAGGGAGTAAAGGCAATCAGCAAAGAAATGATGGAACTAGAAAGTTATCGCAAACCTTTGTTTCTCTGAAGGCTTTGTAGATCAGAGAACCACCTCAAGCTCTACTCACTTTCTCACTGACCTTGCATTCCCTTGTTTTCCTTTAATTTATTGCTGTGCTAATCTGACTTAAAATGGGCAAGACTTGCAAAAAGAAAAGCAATTATTGAAGTATCTATGAAGAAAGTTCTGTTATTTTAATGTGTGGGATGCCCCCATTTCTCTCAACTACTGCTATGGAAGCAAGATTTTATGTAACTGGCCCACCAGTCTTTTTCATCAACTCCTGCTTTAGAGTGAGTATTGATGGGAGCAGAGGGCACCCAGTCTGTGGCCTGGGGCAGATAGGGAGAACCAAGGTGGAGCCGCAGTAGTTCAAGGGCACTGAGACACAGGGACAGAGGCTTGGCATCTTCTGTCGGGGGCTGTTGTGAGCACTGCAGTGCAGGACCAGCCAGGAGGTGGGAAGGCAGGGAGGGAACCATTCCCCATACTTGGTGCTTACTGTGTCCTAGATGACTTCACAAAGAGTAAGCCTATGTTGGGGGCAGGGGGTTGGTTCCCTGGGTTTCAGCCACAGTCATGATGTGACAGGCTCTCTCTTCCTTTAGTGCCCACGGTTCTTGGTCACGTTGCTTCCAAGAAGGAAGAGGTAGGCCAGACAGACGCAGAGTGGTGGGCAGCAAAACATAGTTTATTCGCCATAGTACAAAGATCCTGAAGGGGGAGGGGGCCCGAGAGGGTCGCCATTTGGGCCTTAAAATCTAGGTGGGTGGCAGTTATGGCTCTTTGGTGCGGGCTGTATTAATCTGATTGACTCTCCTTGTTCCTGTAACCCAATCAGGTTTTTGTCCACATGCTCATTTTCTTTCTTTCTTTCTTTCTTTCTTTCTTTCTTTCTTTCTTTCTTTCTTTCAAGATTTTATTTATTTATTTATGAGAGACACACACACACACACAGAGAGAGAGAGGCAGAGGGAGAAGCAGGCTCCACGCAGGGAGCCTGACGTGGGACTCGATCCCAGGTCTCCAGGACCACACCCCAGGCTGAAGCCGGCGCTAAACCGCTGAGCCACGGGGCTGCCCCTACGTGCTGATTTTCCTATCTAGTGGTTGTTCACGCGGGAAAGGCTGTATTTCATAGCCTCCCTGATCAAGAGGCTTGCAGCCACCACTGCCCTGAGGCCTGTCTGGCCTGCCCAGGCCACCAAATCAAAATCAGTCTTTGTTTATACATCCTACTGCTGTTGAGCTGCCCTCCTCACCCCCTACCCCGGGCCTGGGTTAGGACACTCAAGGCCCAACCCTTCCTTTCTGTCACAAACAAGTTGTAGGTCCTCCCAGTAGGAGGACTTCAAGCTGGGGTGCTGGATAAAGCCTAGAATGACAGGATGGGGACTTCCTTTTCACAGTAGTGTGCTCATAGGATGGGGCCCCATTGCCCCTGCCTTCCATCTTCCATTAGTGATGGGAAATAGAGCTGCTCTCAGGTGCTTCTTTGCCACACCAAAGATGCAGGGGAGGGGAGGCCACTGCAGACCGGCCTGCAGCCTCAGTAGTCGTAAGTAAGGGAATGAGCTCACCAATGATTTTGTGAAATTGAAACCTGATAACAAGTACATGCCGCAATTTAAGCTCAACATTTTTCCAAGAGTCTTAGAGAAAAGTGACAGATGAATACGACTTACCAGTTGGAATATTGGAGTATGCTAGAAGTCAGGCGGCCTTGCTTCCCTTTATTGGCAAAGGTCACTCGTGTCCTCTTCAATCAAAATGCAATCTCAGTAATTACTATTGAATGCCTTCACGTGCATGATGGTGCACTAAACACAATGCCGGATTAATGAAGGACGACGTGACCTTGGATTTCAAGGAGTTTTCAGCTCAGAGAGGAATTACTTACGGAAAGGAACTTTCTTATCATTTAATAACTCTCGTGGTTTTATTTTCATGGTAATTTTTGCCAAGTGGCAAAGTCCAGTTGGAATTTGATAAAGTCATCTTATTTACGTTCTACCGAAGAGCACATTTTTCCTAAAATACGAAATGAATTGATGCATTTACTTGGTGGCAGACCTATTGTTAAGCTGTTAAGATTTTTATCTGCCCCTCCCTTTCTTAGTCCTACTTGCCTGACTTTCAAAACTCTACTTTCTCTGTATTTCTCCTGTCGTAGGCTGTCTTTCCCATACACCTACACGTGCAACATGCACACACAGACACACAGGGAATCACTTGACACTGGACACTCCAGAGGTTAGTTCTTCTCTTTACTGCGGTTTGCATCTTCCTTTAGTTTCCCTCTAACTCAGTGTAAGCAGCCGCACTCCTGTTTCTTGAAGCCCTTGGAGTGTAAAGCGTGGTGCTGCACACCTAGGCCTATGCCCCTCCTTGGCTCCTACGGCGGAGCCTTGGTTGTCTGCTTCTCAGAATCTCCTTCTGGGGGTGGAAGGCAGGTGAAATTAAAGGACAGAGTGGTAAGGAAGGAAGGGACATGGGTGGTAACAGTGGGAAGAAATTGAAGCTAGAATTTGTAAACCAGGAAAAGGGGCACTGAACTAGAGCACTGTGATTGTGTTGAGAAATTGGAGTCTTGTGACGTCAATAGGATGAGGTAAAGAAGCAGCACCAACAGAATTACTTCGAGGGTTTCCTAAGGCATTTTGTGGTGAGCAAAACAGACTGTCGTATTCACACATTGAAATTTCTGCACTGAGTTCCCGGTGTAGCTTCTGAAATGGCTGAAACCCGAGTTTAAAAACCTCTGGACCTGACATGTCTTCGAGATCACCGCAACTATTCCTTTGGCCTGTTCATTCTCTGCCCATCATTCTTCTCAATCCCAGGTGCTAGCGTCATAGAATGAATTCTCTACTTCCTATTTAGAAAGGACTTGTGTTTTCTAAATGGAACTTAAGGAGGCAGATACTTTTATGCTAATAAGCAGCATATATTAAACTTGATTAATAGTTGTCTAGAATTACCTCCTAATATGTTGGCTCTATGAGGATTTTCCAGGAAGACTGAACTATTGTTGAAAGGCTGATTGTTTAGAAACAATAGCTTGGAATTTGCCCAGACTTAGTAAAATGTTGGAAGTTTAAAGGATAATGGATTTTTGTAGTCACCATATTCTTCATTGTAACAGTCTCCCATATTGATTTGGTTTACAGTCTACGGTCTTTTTGTGTCATAGCAGATAACTCATTGGTTATCTGCCTGAGGTTTTGGTATTTGGGATTTTGTCATCATTGCAGTAATGTCAAAGAAATGAGTGGTCAGTTTTAAACTTGGGATTTGGCAAAAAGAAAAAGAGCATTCTTCATGAAAGCTTTTTTTTTTTTTTGATAAAAGCTTTCACCAAGAAATTCATACTTAGGCTTTGTGACAGCCAGTAATTATCAGATTGCAGTTACTTTTCAGAGGTGTTTACCCTGAGTCAAGGTTTTCGCCATTTGATGATCTGAATCGTGAATTAACTCTGATGTAATCCATTGGTTTACCTCAGCGTTCAGTATGCCAGCCTGTGTTAAATGATGATAATTACTCCTAGGCACCTATTTTTAATTCTTTGCCGCAAAAGTAGTACTGGGCTGGGAGAATCAAGGCATTCCCTTGTTTTAAGAAACTCACATTAGAGTGGGAGAGATAAGATGAGAACGCAGAAATACAATTCCACACTGATACAAACACTGCATTTCTTCACCCCCTTTCATAGCAGAGTGCTCAAGTGTGATCCATGATTTTTTTTCTGCAGTTCATTTTCTCTCACTCTGTCTTGAATCCACTTCTTCCAGAACCCACTTCTTCACCCAAACTGCTCATACTAGAACCATGACTGGCTTTCAGAAGTGCCAGTATCTTGGTCAGTTCTCAGTTCTCCCTGGATGTGACTTGCTGCATTCTTGGAAAGAGGTGGTCATTCTCTGCTTCTACATGTAGCACATTCTTCTGGTTGTCTTTCAACCCAACTTGCTTTTCTTCCCTGTCTTGTTTGTTGGTTCGTCATCATCTTCTTTAGTCTGAAAGTTGGATACTGTAGCACGCGGTCTTTGGTCCCGTTTTTTGTTTTTTTTTTTGTGGGTTGAAAGCTACTTTCTTTGTGATCTCATGTGATCTCTTGCCTTTAAATTCCATCTGTACATTGACAGTTCCCAGATTCCTATTACTGATCAGAATCTCTCTCTTGACTCTAGGCAACATATCTACTTGGGGTATGTAATAGGCATCCTGAATGTAGTACGTTCAAAACTCATTGTCTTCCTCTGTCAAAGCTACTCTTCCTACAGTTTTTCCTCCATCAGTTATTCCAGAAATGATCGATATTAACACTTTGACATATGTGTTTCCACGTTTATGTGTGCACACTTATTTCTCTTCTTTAATCATGAGATCATTTTGTGAACACTGTTTCTTCTTCTGGCCCTCCCCCAAACCCCTCTCTACCCAGTATTTATGGATATGTTTCGCATACTCTTAAATACTCTTCAGGAACATAGCTTTTAGGAGCTACTTGGTTATACCATAATTTGTTAACTCTCCTTATGAGTGAATATTGGATTGCCACCCATGACTTGCTATTATAATTTAAGCTATAAGTAATATCCCCATTACTTTTAGTATTCCTGTTACAAAAAAGAAAGAAACACTTCATCATTCTAGTTTTGCACAATCGCGGTATGGTAGCCACTAACCATATGTGGTTGTTGAGCACTTAAATGTGACTAGACTGAACTAAATGTGCCGTAAATGTAAAATACGCACCAGATTTCAGAGAGTTTGAAAAAAATGTAAAATCTCTTACTAATAATTTTTATGTTGCTTAATTGTGGAATAATAGTTTGTTTTTTTGGGCTAAATAAGCTATATTTTAAGAGTTGGGTTCATCTTTGTCCTTTTACATTTGTAAATGTGATTGTAAGAAAATTAGAAGTTACTTGTGTGGCTTCCACTGTATTTCTTCTATTGGACAGCAGTGTTCTAGTTGCTCAGGTCAAAAACCTTGGAGTCACCCTTTCCTTCTCTCTTATGTTCCATATCCTGTTAGTGGTACCAAGAGGCTGACTACTTTTCCCACCAGCACTACCCCACTTGGACCCATGCTGGTCCAAGCCATCATTATCAATTCTCGCTTTGATTCTTGCAGTCTAATTTTAATATATTGATCCAGGTGATTGTCTTAAAACATGTCAGATCATGCCTCTCCTCTCCTGAAAACACTCCAGTGGCTTCTCCTTGTGTTCAGAGTAAAAGTTTAGTCCTAAAACAAGGGGTCTCCATCTACCCCTTTCACTATATTTCTACAGTCTCACTGTGGTAAGCCAAACAGTGTCTCACTTGAAGTCTTGGCATTTGCTCTCCCCCCACCTCGAGTGCTCTTCATCCTTTTATCTCTAGGGCCCGGTCCTTCACCTCTTTTGGGCATTTGCTTCTCTGTGAAACTTTTCTGAACATCCTATTTGAAATTATGAGCTCACCCCAGCCAACTGTACCCCAATAATCCATAATTCTCTTTCTCGCTTTTCTCATCTTCTTAGTGCTTATCAGTAGCTAACATATTTGTCTTGTTGATTGAATTTATTTTCTGTCCCCACAAGAACATAAGTTCCACGAGGACAGGAGCCTTTGTTTTTTTCGCTGCTGTACCTCCAGCTCTGAAAACAATGTTTAGCACATATTATGCAATAAATGACTATTTGTCAAATAAATGAATAAATGAATTTATTAATACCACACGTGCTCTGTGGACTTAAAGAGGAAGATTACAGGTGTTTAGTAGATACGACACCTGCTGCTTTCTATACTGAAGTGAACTAAGAGAAGGTAAGACTGGGTAGTCAGGGTGGGGGCATGGTTAGAGAGGACCTTAAATCTTAGCCTGAGGGATTTACATTTAATTCAGTGGAAAATAAAGAGCCATTGAAATTCTTTAAACAGAAGCACAACAGATTGGGGTTTTCTTTAATCTTATAGCTAAAAGGATAGAGCTAAAGGACGGAGAGACGGTTGATAACAGTGCATAAAAGAATAATTGATCCAATCATGGGAAGACCAGAGGCAAGAAGGCCAGTTGAATGGGTAATGCATTCATGCAGTTGAGAACTAAGGATTTACTTTAGCAATCTATAGGTGTTGATGATCAATTGTATGTGAGAAGGGAGGGATAAATAGATAAAGATGACTGTTCTCCAATCCCCAAAGGGAGATGAGAAGAACTAGGGAAGACTGAAGGAGGCAAGTTTGGAGGGAAGTTGAAGATTTCAGTCTTGGGAAGTCTGTAGCTTGAAGAGAGATGAATTCATGTAGTGTTTTCAAGGCATTTCAAGTCTCTTCAATAATAAGTGCACATTTAACCCAACTTGGGAGCTTGCTGTTTCTTAAATTCATGCTATGAAGGTGTTCTGGGAAAGATAATAGACAGAGGACCCTGCTTTAGCTAGTATTTGCCAGTAGAAATCTAGTGAACTCAACTCTAGATTTGCATACTGCAAAAACATTAATTGCTCCCAAATCAATCTGGGCCTAACAACAACCTGGAGCATTGGTGAAAGAGATAATGTCAAGTGTAGAGTGTTTGCTTGCTGCTAATTAGCTATGTTGGGATTGGCATATATGGAGCAGTCATTAGGACTCAAACTATTATTTTAGTTGTGTTTGCAAAGAAAATCACAGAATGCATTACGAATTACTTCGGTTATGAAATACATTTTCTGATTTCATATAGTCTCTAGGAACCGAAGTTTGAATGTCCTTGTTCATTTAGAAGCTTTCTGTAATGACATCAAGAAGCCTTAAATAAAGGTGTCTTAAATGCTTGGCCAGTGTTTATGGCCATTTATCTGTAGGGCCGGGTCCTTCACCTCTTTTGGGTATTTGCTTCTCTGTGAAACCTTTATCATCAAAGATAATCTCATCAATATCTTTTGGTTATTTAAGGATAGATTCAAATTATTGACCTCACCATTGACTTTATCTCTTATTTTTGATTATTGGTGCCAGGTCTTTATTTAAGATGATGACTCTACCTCAGAGGTAGCTTGTTATGTGATTTTTCACCCAAGATTTATGTTTTAAGTTAAGAAAACTTACAGCAGGGGTGTCTTTGGCTCAGGTCATGATCCCAGGGTCCTGGGATTGACCCCCACGTTGAGCCTGCTTCTCCGTCTCCCGCTCCCCCTGCTTGTGCTCTCTGTCAAATTGATAAATAAAATCTTGAAGAAAAAGAAGGAGAAGGAGATGGAGAAGGAGATGGAGAAGGAGAAGGAGAAGGAGAAAGAGAAGGAGAAAGAAGAAGAAGAAGAAGAAGAAGAAGAAGAAGAAGAAGAAGAAGACGACAACGACGACTAACACCAGGCTAAACTTTTACCACTGTCCAAGAAATGAAGAGATTTATGTATCATTAGCAACTATCTGTTCCTGGAGCTATCTGATTTGATTCAACCATTCAGCAGATATTTTTTGTGAATCAGCTATGTGTCAAGTACTGTTAATTCACAAATGAAAATTCCTCCCTTTATGGAGTTTGTATATTCTAGTTGTGTAAAACTGACAATATGTAAATAGCTAAAATATTCTGACTGATAAAGGACGGTTAGCACCAAGTAGAAATATAAAGCAGGATGTAGAGTTAAGAAGTGAGGTTTGTGGTTGGGTTTGCAATTTTAGTTTGGGTGGTCAAAGAATGACTCACTGAGAGTCACATTTGAACAAAGACTTTGGAGGTGACAGATGAAAAAGCAAGCCATGGAGAGGGCTGTGTAAAGAGTGTTTCAGCCACAGGGAAGAAGAGCAAAGGCCCAGGCCTTGGGGCAGGTTGTGCAGATGTATTTGAGTAACAACTAGGAAGTCACTGTGTCTGGAATGGAGTGAATGAGGATGAGTTGGAGATGAGATCAGACAGGTAGTGGGGTCCAGATGGCACAGGGCCCTCTCTGTCTTTGCAAGAGCAGAAACCACTGGGAGGTTTGGGCCAGGAATGGAAATGGGGTGATCCGTTGGGAGGAACTGTGGGGACCTTGGTGAAAGGTGACAGGGGCCAGGTAGTAGTAGAGAGATATTTTGGATATACGTTGAAGGTGGAGTAGAGAGGAAGGATTGGGTATGAAAGAGGGAGTCGGAGGAGAACTCCAGTTTTTTGGCCTGAACAACCGACAAGATAGAGAATGTATATAGCCAGTTATAAAACATTCTGTGATGTTTCCTGATTGTTTGCAATGACACATAAATTAGTTTACTTGGTTGGTTTTTTGGTAACCTCTGCAGTCATTTCTTAGTTTCCAAGGGTTATGAATATCGAAGAATTTCCTTTCAGTCACCTGTCACTCCTTAAGAGTTTTCTTTTTTATTCTAAATTCAAAATTTTCACCTTTCCCCATGTAAAGAATCTTCTCTTTCCTGAACCTTTTACCCATTGCTGTAGTGGACTATAGCTGCCTCCTCACCATTTTATTTACTTGGATGACTGGCTGCAGTTATAAATCTATCAAGCCATGTACATTTCCTTGTGTGTGTGGGGAAAAAACCTTCAACATAGTAGTATAGCAAAGATTATAATGTATTTTGTTCTACTCCAAATTTAGTAATTTGGTCTAATAAATAACTTCTTATATGGAGAACACATTTACTTTCAAAAATAGCCATGATTTTTTGAGCAGGGAAAAGGAGTTGGGTGATGTGGCTTCTAGTTTTGTAAGAGTTTAAAGTTAAAAAAAAAAAAAAAAAGGAAAAAAAAGGCATCTAGTTGTTAAAAAGTCTCATTGTTTTATATTAGATTGGTAACTTAATTAACTTTTATAGGTGGATGAGGTAGCATTTTATTGAGGATCAAGGTTCTGATAATTACAAAATGGGGTGATTTTAAGGTTATAATGGTAATGTGACCTATTTCTAAAAGTTTTTTCTTTTAAAAACATTTTGAAAGTGTCTCTCTTATATGCTCAGTTCTTAAATCATCCAAGTTATGGAGAGTCTGATAATGAATTGATAATCTGAATTCCATAACAAATAGGAACATTGACTCAAGACAGGACTAATTTTTTTACCCATGCTATGAAAAGGTGGCTCACAGTAACTATCTTGTCACTGCATGTTCTGAGGATAAAATTGAGAAATAAACTTATGAGAAGGTAGGTATCATAAGGACAATTTGGACAAGAAAAAATAAACTGGGTTGGCAAAAGGTGGGCATTTTGTTTATGATTGTATAAACCTTTTTGATTTTTTTTTAAAGATTTATTTATTTACTTACTTATGATAGACACAGAGAGAGAGAGAGAGAGAGAGGCAGAGACACAGACAGAGGGAGAAGCAGGCTCCATGCAGGGAGCCCGATGCGGGACTTGATCCCGGGACTCCAGGATCGTGCCCTGGGCCAAAAGCAGGCGCCAAACCGCTGAGCCACCCAGGGATCCCCAACTTTTTTGATTATTTAATGTAAAAAGAAATCATTCTTTAGCAGAGACTAATTCAGTAAATAATTTTGAAGGAACCAAATTCTTTGATTAATTATAAAAATAAAGCAAACTCTACATAGTCCCACTAAGAGCAGCCATTTCTGTCCTATTTCAGCATGATTAGGTCTTCACACTTCTTTCCACTCTGTCTCCTCTGCAAAATACCCCTCTCCCTCCATCTCCTTTTCCTCTTCTCTTCCCCCCTCGCTGCTGAACTGCTACCCACTTCTTCACTTCCCATTTATTTTGAAACCTGCTTCAAACCTAAAACTATGCTATAAAAAGTCACCAATAACTTTCAAATGGCTAAATGTAATATGCCCCTTTTAGATCTTATTCCAAATAACCTCTTGGTAGTATTTGATCCTGTAGATGACTTCCCAAGAGATAAGCTGGCGTGAGGAGACCCTATGCACTGTCAAGGGTCCCTGCCTTTCTGCATGCTGTCCTCCATCTGGAATGTGCTTCGCCCACCTTTGCTTTGTCTCAGTGAAAGCCCACTTACCCTCTGAAAGTCTCCTTGAATCCCAGCAAAATTAATCCTTCCCTCCTCCACCAGGCCTGCACTTTAGTCACATGTCTTATTATATGTGTTTCTTGTCTTGCATTCAGTTACTTATGGGGTTGGCCACTTAGCTAGGCGCTGAGATCCTTTAGGGCAGGGACCATCTTTTATTCATCTTTACTCCAACTCACATAATAATAGGCACTTGATAAATGCTTATTGGATGAATGAAATTATTTTGTTATTATGCACGTTTAGAGTTTAGAAAGCCTTTTACTGTCAGTATTTGCATCTGCTCAGTATTTCTTCTCAAACTTCAAACTGTAACTGAAACCCTGAGATCACTGTGAATCTCTGAACTTCCTCTGTAATCCCTGATGTCGAATATTCAGTGCTCTTGAAAGGGTGTCAGGGAAGACTGAGTTGGAAGAGTATAAAACGAAAAGACAAAGGAGAGCTCTTTCCTTTTACTCCCTCCCTGAACTCCTCCTGCTTCCTTGCACACCCCAGTCCTAGAGATCCCCTGAAAGCCTCCTGGGTGGGAGTATAGACCAGATAACGTCGGTACTCCCACACTCCCTGTCCACACCGTGATGAAATGAGGCGGGTCCCAGGATAAATTCACCTCTGAGAATAATAGAACAACCAACCAACCAACCTAATATCATCAGGGAGGAACTGAACACTTGGCACTTGCCAGAAAAGTTTTGAAAGCTTAGGTATTTCTTTTAATGACATGAATTTTTATAACATAAGGGTATATTAACGAATATAATATATATATACTACGTAATTACAAAAATACAATAACAGAAATTTGTATATGTATACATTTTCCCATTTGATTGGATTTTACTCTTTGGTGTCTAGATAGTTGGATAGTATTTTACTTTTCAAGGACCTCTTTGTGTTTTTGTATAGGATTCTCTCATCCACATTAGAATTGCCTTAGAGGAAGAGTGAAATAGAGCTGCCGTGAAATAGAAATATTTTTGAGAGGATATTCCTACTGTCACTAGATTGTGTTCTTAATTGACAGTGCTCTTTTTTTTTTTTTTTTTTGGCTACTACTGTATATGGCAATTTCTACTTTGGTTTTTGAAAGAAAGTACGTGTTATGTCTCTTGTACTCCATGAAAATGTGCAGCTCTGGCAGTTACACTGGATGGTTTTGCTGTAGTAATTAAAACACAGATGGAGCTCATTTCTTTCCCAAGTGTTTGATTGGCAGCTACTCTGTGATCAACGCTTCCCTCAGCTGAACATGTCGGCACCATCTGCCTTCAGTCAGCGTGGAGAGGGTGGTCGCAGCAAAATTTCCTGATCATCACATGAGCCTGCTCAAATTGAATGTATTCCTCTTGCTGAAGCCATCAAATGATTTATATAAAATTACATGTAACCTATAAGGGTTTTCATGACAGTGGGTCTGCAGCTTGTTGGAATATTCATTAATTGATATATATATTTTTTAATTCCACCACTTCCTTTCTCCTATTACAATATTTAGAGCATAGCATAAAGTAGTGCCCACATCTTTAAAAGTTAAAGTTCCTAAACAAATTGAGCTGATGGGGCATTTTGTTTTTAACAAGGTTATTAGAGATGGTTTTAAATCAGGGTCTTGTGTTTTGAACCCTTAGCGCCAGCACTAGTTACGAATAAAGAAAAACCTCCAGTATGCTGTCTCCTAAACCCAACACTAAAATAGTTTAGAAGAATATGCTAATTTTAAAAAATTTGTATATTTATAACTGTTAGAAACAGATTATGATGAATGGTACTTATTTACATATCAGGGTAAGAAATGGATAGAAATTTATGCTCATCTGATTTTGATGCAGATAAATGAATGGGGTTGATTATTATGTAGAAAAACACACATTTTAGATACTGGAAGCCCTGAAACAAGGACATATTTAAAAAGAAGAATAAGATAGTTATTTCATATTCCTGGAAATGTATTTTGAAATCAGTGATACTTGTGCAAACATATAGTCTAGATTTGTAAAGAATACACATGTATTATGCATAATGACATGAATTCTATATATAGTTAAATAAGGAGAACTGATTGGAGTTTCCCATTCCCAGTCTAAATGGACAAATAGTTATGATTGCCAAATGAAAACATGCTTTACAGTATTTGGGGGGAAAGCAATGAATGAGACAATTGCTCACAGAATGTTAGAACAAAGAATGAAGAAATTGGGTTGAAAGACATTCTGAAGAACCCGAAATACACTCCTTGCTTATGATTCCTGTAGAAACCCACTTACGGTACAGGGCAAGAGTGGCTTTTGGCACGTTGGCAAGACTTTGAAGATTAAATTCGTAAAGCTAATCACTTCCCAGTTGGAGTGAAAAATTCTGATGAGTTCTGGAAGAGAACCAACAGAAAAGAAGGAAAATAATTATGAATGTTTAGAAATTTATCATCTTCTATTACCAGACATTTTTGAAGATAAGTCGTTGAATTAGTTTCTCATTTTGTTTAAATATATAATCACCTCTATTCAAGCTTGGTGTTGTTCAAGCCAAGGAGTAGGGGTGGGAAGGATGAGAAGAGTGTTAATTTCAGTTACTTAAGATGCATTTTAGTTTCTGTCGCAAACGTTTATCCCCAGGAGCCTACATTCTCGATGGGAATAATTTGCATACAACAGAGCAGATTAGGATAAGTACCATAAGCAAAGTGCCGTGGAAATGCAGAGAAGGGAGTTCCCAAATTGATAGGGCACCTGGACATACATACACTCCTTTGCTGAAGCTCTCCTTCTCTTCCTTAAGTTGTCTTCTTTTCCAACCTATTTCTCCTTTCTGTGTCAGTTTTATTCTGTGTCAGTATTGTCTATATTATTTGCATTTACAAATACCCATTTTATGATTATATACCTAGTGTGGATCTCCAGGGAACTTTGGCAGATGTCAGTTGGCTAATAACAACCTAACACTTATTGAGGACTTCCTGTGTGCCAGTTTCCTGAGTACATTCATAGTTCACTCTCACAGCAGCCTTGTGAGGAAAGTTCTGTCTTTATTACTTTATTTTGCAAATGAAGAAACCAATAATCCAGCTAATCTAGTAGAAGGATGGGGATTACTCTGGGCAGACAGGTGCCAGATTGCTGTTCCCTTGTGCCGTCTAAATCCACCTAGCTCCTGGAACTGTCTTGAGTGTGGAGAGTCTATGTCCCCGCCAACCTCATCCTCTCCAGATGAAACCCAAGGAAGGGGCAGCAGAGGGAGACTGAGAAGATCGTGTCACAATGAGAAGTTAAACTAAAAAGAGGGAAGAGGAGCTGAAAAGGGGATTTTTTTTAAAGATTTTATTTATTTATTCATGAGAGACACAGAAAGAGGCAGAGAGACAGGCGGAGGGAGAAGCAGGCCCAACGCAGGACTCGATCCCAGGACTCCAGGATCCAAAGGCAGATGCTCAACCACTGAGCCACCCAGGTACTCCTGAGAAGGGGATTTCATCAGGAGAGGCTGGGTGGAGAGCAGACTTCTCTGGACATGCACCCACGCTGGCACATAGCCACCTTGGCTGGGAACAAACTTCCTGTCACACTTGTCCACCTAGCTTCCTCCTCATCCCAGCACATGCCCCTCCATCCAGGGCCAGTCCAGAGGCTGATAGACAACTGAGAGACAAGGTGAGGAAAAGTTCTTCTTAGTGGAAGAGAAGTAACATTTTATTAATTATTTTTTTTTCCCAGTTGAAAGGGATCTCCGAGCACCTGGACAAGGTATTGAATGGGATGTGGAAAAGTGAATCTCTTGCTTCAAATATGATAGAAACTATACTGGTCTGAGAGAACGTGAGTTCCCTTGTCTTAGTTCCAGGATTCACACTAACTTTCCCTTGTTCTTTGTTTCCCTATGGGCAATTTAAGGAACTTGGGCCAGTAGTTCTAGAATCCCTACGAGCTCTAAGAAAAGTTTGTGATGATAAGGAGCTTTCAGTGTGAGCAGGCATGAGGAGTGTCTGTAAAAAGTTAAATACAGGGAAAACTTAAATATAGGGAAATAAATAGAAACCATTGGTTGCCTATGGTGGTGTGGAGATTGGTTGGAGTGGAAGTTGCCTACGGACATGGTGCACAAATCCTTAAAATTCATTAAATTTGTATATTTAGGATGCACATATCATTCAAGCACACAGCAAAGATAAAAGAGTTAAGTGATATAATTTTTTTAAGGTACCTCAAATCAGTGTAGAGTTTCCATATAACAAACTCTGTAAGTGTGGTCTAAACATTTTTAGAGAGGTGCTATGTATCAGGAAGGTGGAGGATGAAAATGTGATAAAGGTACAGGATAAATGTATAAAGGATAAATGTGACAGATTGAAGGTAGCCTCATAATAAACCCTGCATTTTTGCATATGATAAAATACTATTTTGCTTCCCATAACTATTTTCATTTCATTTTTTAAGACTTTTTTTTTTTACTTTGTATTATTTTTAAGTAGCCTCTCTATCCAGTGTGGGCCTTGAACTGACAACCCTCAGATCAAGAGTTGCATGCTCTGCAGACTGAGCCAGCCAAGCATCCCAGCCATTTAATTTCTTAAGATAGTTTTGAGACTTTGGGATATTTTCTTTTTCCTTGTCTTTTTTAAGTTGCATCACATTTTCCTTTATTCTTTCTTTAAAAAATTAGCTCTACTATTTCTTCAAATTTGCCTCCTTAGGTTGTCGTTTTTTTTTTTTTTTTAATCTATTATGTGTGAGGCTTACCTGTCTGGGCAGTTCCTTCCACATAGTTAACACCCCATAAATATTAGTTACACAGAACTGTTGAGTTTATATCCTTATATATTTGTGTCTTAGGATGCTATGTGATTTTGCGTTTAACCAATTAAATATTTCCCTACATTTTCACCCTTTTTCTATAGAGATGATGTGATCTCTGTTGGACTGTACCTTTCTTATTTAAAATTTTGTTTTAAAAATTTTAGCAGAAAATTTCTTTTAATCTTTGGTCACAATCCTAAACTATTATTCCACCATCTTCTTTCACCTAGCTTACCCATATGTGCAAACAGCAAATTGAGCGACACTGATTGAAATTTTTTGTTGTTGTTATGTCCAGTCTGAAAGTTAAAAAAGTGGTTGGTGATGTACAATCTGCTGTGAGATGACACAGGGATTAAAAGATAATATAATTAAAACTACATTCTACTAAAATGTCTTGCATTTAAGCAAGATGAGAAGCTTGAAGGAGGAGCACATGAAAGAAGTTAGATTAATGCTTAGCTTAAAAGATAAAAGTATTAGGCATGGAAAAAGCATAAGATAAGGGAAGGCCACAGCTCCTGCCCCACTCCTGATGCTCCTTAGTCTCTATACTATCCCAGTGCCATTATCTGAGTTAGCCAACCTAGATTTTTGCTGGTTGGAATTCATTCTGATTTACTCCTGGTTATTTTTGGTCTTTTGCTTTTCTTCCTCAGTCCCCTAAGTGCTTAAAGTCCATGCCAATGTTAATTGTTTCCAAACTCCAAAAGACAAAACTGACCCTAGAAGGTTCCCTGGCTCCCAGGAGAGTCTAACTCAAACTGTCCAGCAGGCTTCCTTTGAACTCATTTCACTATCGAAAGATGTCCAGTCTAAGAGTTTTGATAGAGCAAGAATACGTAGTTGACCACAGTAGTGTCTAAAGTCATGGGGATGAAAGAAGTAGGATTAGAAAACTTTATGAAGAAAATAAACGTGTCTAAGGGACCCTGTAAAAATTTCAAAAGCTCCATTCTTTGTAGTTCAGCGGGAGGCCAGATTAGATTCTAAGCCCCAAGGTGAATGAATCCCCAAGTGGGCATTAACACCAGGGTCTCTCTGCAGTGAACAGAAGC
The DNA here is from genome assembly GCF_048164855.1 of Canis lupus baileyi. NCBI lineage: Eukaryota > Metazoa > Chordata > Mammalia > Carnivora > Canidae > Canis > Canis lupus. The sequence continues at coordinate 9,440,635 of NC_132839.1, read as the reverse complement.
CCAGAATCACTTCCAATTTTTTTAGGCTCATCGATTAAAATCTGAATGCCAAAACCAGGTTACAAAAGCTGTAGTGTATCGTCAATATTTACATTTAATTTGTTAAGCTTCTCTTAACACAGTCACAAAATACAGTGGATTGTATGTATAATATAATTTAAGGACACATTAGTAGTTTGAATTTACTGTTTTTCTGTTTTTGAATTTACTGAATTTATTGTTCGGTTAGCCAAATTGCTGTTTTCCCATTGCTATCCTTGTGTACTTTCTGACTAATGAATACTTAAACTTTTCCAAATGGATGTTATAGAGAATATTTCCACAGAATTGTACGATATGGAGAATAAAAAAATTCTCAAAAGTTATCTCTTTGAAATAGAAAACTTTGGTGGAGAAGAGAATCAATGACAAGTGTAGAATTACAGAGGAGATAGAGAGGATATAAGGAAAAAGCATTAGCTACTTTAGAATTAGATCTCTCAAACTTATGTTGTCAAATCAGAGAGTTTTAGGAATATGGGAGGTTGTTACAGATCAGAATAAAATCATGATGTATATTTAGCAGCATTGGATTGAAACAGTCACAAGTTGCTACAAAATCTTACCTGACTTTAGGGACGAGAGTTACAGGAAAATTAAAAAATATATTTTTAAAAATGTAAGTAGTGGGGCTCCTGGGTGGCTCAGTCATTTGGGCATCTGACTCTTGATTTTGGTTCAAGTCATGCTCTTAGGGTTATGAGATTGAGCCCTGCTTTTGGACTTCAAGCTGGATGTGGAGCCTGCTTCTCTCTCTCTCTCTCTCTGTCTCTAAAATATGCATATATATGTGTATATATATATATATTATATATATATGTAGAAATTAATGGTATATCAATCCCCTAATTTTAAAATCAAGGCCTAAAATATTTGTTTTCTCTTTAGAACATTTCATTTTAAGTATATGACCATCACTTATAACTTTCATGTGGGAAATAATTAGACAGGAAAGACTGAACAACTGGTTGATTGATTCTTTCTTACATCTGAGACTTGCTTCCTGGAAGGAGCATTGGAGCAGATGTCAAACTACAATCTTAGAGAACAATTAAAACCAAGTAGTCTTAGAGCATATGGATCCTTTCTTTTTCAATGGGCATTTTTTTTTTTTTCTAAGAGTGGCCATGAAGAAAGAAACTGAATGATCCAGAATCAAGCTTTAAACTCCAATGACCCTGAGTTTAAATTTACCATAAATCTTTATATTCCATGCTTGTAGGTTAGTTTTTAATAGACCTATTCTCACATATACTTTATAGAGCAGAGTCTAAATTCGGGGTAATCCAGTTACTGAAAGGGAACTAACTATATATCCAATAGACCCTGACCATGAACAAGATAGCAGTTCTGCTCCCCTTCTCTGTTTAGAAGAAAAATACTTAAACTTTCATTACTTAGTTTTTTCTTTGTGTTTTCCTAGTCTATTAGGCATTAATTTAACTTAACACTTTATCTTATTGTGGTTAGGAGCATTGGAAATGGGAACATTTAAGATGACATTTGGTTTATTAAAACCTTACAAAACTAGCAGATGGTTTAGAAAAGCAGCATTAAAAATGCTACTTGATCCTTAATTCAAGACCATACTTGTTGCTGCATCTGGAAGAAGTGCGATGCCAAGAAAAATGCTATTGAGTTAAAGACTATGTTATTCATAAATATTTAGGAAAATAAGAGACAAGTGTTCATGAGCATAGCTTGTGAAACCCAATAGATATTCCATTGGAGAGGGGTTCTGCAAACATTTCCAAATATGTAGTATTTATTCTTACACCATTTTAATAGACCTATGGAGAATAGAACTTTATAATGAATCCAGGCAAAACTTTCTAGCTACAGTGCTTTATCTTATTCATTTTCTGCCCAAATGGAAGTTGTCATTTGTTATAGTCACTAGGATGAATAGTCACTGTGTATTTAAACTCCCTCACACCAAATATAGAATCCTCCAAGTTTTAGTCTTTAAATATTTTCCCAACACTTACGATATTAAAAAGCTGAGTGTAATTAATTGGTGCCATATATAACTGTGATAGCTGGCATCTGGATACTTTTCCTGTTATTAAGTTTACCGTTTTGCTGTAACCACTGTATCGGTGAAGTCGGAATGCTTCCTGCTTAATACCTGCTAAATGTTTTTTTTATCTTCCACAAGGAAAAGGAAGCTTTAGAATTGTTAAATACAGTTTTATGGGAGTTGAAATAAATGCTTAAAATTTTATGAGCCCTTTTGACCTTATCCTTTTATTAAGAAATATAAACTTTATGGAATAAGGGCTTTTTAAAAACAAACACTTTTGTGTTCTAGTCCATGTAGTTAAATATAGTTAGCATATTGTTGCTGATCTAAAAACCTATGTCTGGATGGCAAGTTAGACTTCTTCAGACTGCGTCAGATGCTGAAATGGTCAGGAATAAGAAATTACCCACTACCGATACGGGTACCTATTTGACAGAAGGCCTCTGTGGGCTTTCTAAGGCTCAAGAAGCTCAACAGCTGGAGAGCAAATGCTTTTTCTTCTTGAGCAATGATGCTCTTTGGGAGCCCTCAGGCTCCCGACTGGTAACATGTCAGCCTCTTGTGCAAGTTAACAGAAAATGTAAGGATCTAATTTAAGCCATCCTCAAATATGTGAATTAAATGGCTAATAATTTTATTTTAAATATCAAACCTTCCCGTATAGGACTTCTGAGAAGAAACCTCAGATAATGGATCTCCCTAGATACAAGTGGTTTTTAGATTCTGTAATGCTGTTATCTTTTGTTCAACATTGCAAAATTTAGATCTAAGCCTTGGGTAAGGAATTAAATATTACCTAAATTAAATATATCCTTAATAGTTTAAGAGAACAGAATCAGAAGAGAATCAATGGCATGTTTAATAGGAACCTGGCCATTTACTGTTTGCTTTTGTAAGAGATCAAATATCTAATGCCAGATTTTAACAGCAGCATGATATGCTAGAAAGACCATCTAAAGTGGTGCCAGGAGACCCGTTTAATGTAGCCCAGAATTCAAGTTCCAAGAGTATAGGCTGTGTGAACTTGACCAAGTCATGGAACTTCTTTGAGTCTCAATTTCACACCACAGGTAATAAGGGTAAATATGGGAATAAACCACTTTCTAGGGTTAGAGTCTTATGAGAGATGAGATTGTGAAAATGATTTATGAATAGCAAAGCCTGGATTTGAATTCTCACTTTAGTGCTTTCTGGAATTGTAGTTTTGGATAAATTACTTAACCCAATAAAACCATGTTTTTCATGATTTAAAATAAAGAAAAAAATCCAGTATTTGCAAACTATTACAAAGTAGGAAGCTTCAGAAATGTTACTTGCTGTTATAACTTACTATTTTTGCTAAGTGTCTACAAATCTATTGTCCTCTGGAGATTTAAAATAATGTCATAAAATTTTATTTTAAGATATTTGAAGTCTATTCTAGTAGGTCCTTATTTTCACTTGAAGATTTGTTACTGCTCACACTTCCTTGTAAATTAGAGTAATTTTTAAACTAAGAATTTATGTAGAATGAGCAGCTTTCTTCCTGAAGACATAATGTCCCCTCTGTATGTAATTTTTTAGCTCTCTGATGCAGGAGACTTTAAAAGAGGAATGGATGTCCAGGATTTTTTCATCATTTACAGTGTGCCATAATTAATTACAATTTAAATTGTTTTGTTGGTGTATTTGGCATAAAATAAGGGAAGCTTTTTTGACTCTATAGATATAAGGTCAATTTTTAAAAAGAAATTCTGCAATGAGAAAACATTTGAAGCCACTGCGAGCTCTTGGTGCCCTTTGCAGAGAACATGTTTGAGAGGCACCAGTGATTGCCTGCCTCTTACAATCCATTTAGAGAGTCAACCTCAAACCTTTCCTTAGGTAATGGGATTAGCACTCTGTTGGGACTGCAATCCTTACAGATACAAATTTGTTTCTAAATGTCCTAGCTAGTAATCCTATGCTCTTTAACAGGTTTTATAATGTAATTGACACTCTTGGAATGGAAAACATAGATGGCAGACTTCTTTCTACTGGATCAGGAAATTCAGAGGCTTTAACAGAAAGTACTCTGGAGGAAGTTAAAATTAGTTGCTCCTGGTCTTTGTTCTTCAATGATAGTGTCATTGAAGGAAAGTGATGAGTAAGCTGAATTTAGAATACAGTGATCCATAGATGCTTTTATAAGCTGTTCAACCATACATGAAGAAATTTCCTTTTAATGTCCTTAATTTTTATTATTTCAAGATAAAAATATATTAAGAAATATTTTCAGTTTAAGCATAGCGCTTGATACTTTAAAAACCTTCTGAGCCAGTTAGTTTTAATATAAAAGGAATAAAAGTTGGGCAGCCCCGTGGCTCAGAGGTTTAGCATTGCCTTCAGCCCAGGGTGTGATCCTGGAGACCCGGGATCGAGTCCCACACCGGGCTCCCTGCATGGAGCCTGCTTCTCCCTCTGCCTGTGTTTCTTCCTCTCTCTCTCCTTCTGTGTCTCTCATGAATAAATAAATAAAGTCTTTAAAAAAAAAAAAGGAATAAAAGTCAAGAAGTATTGGGTTCTTCTCTTCCCTATCCTCTTTCAGCAAGCCATCTTTTACTTCCCCAGAAGGATAATACAGGTATATTGAGACATTATGATCCTTGGAAAATAAAACAAGATAAAATCTTAGTAAACTTGCTGTATAACATATTCCTGATCAAATTCTAATGTTTTTATTCCCTTTTACTGTTAATTATATCATAACATGAATAATGACTGAACATTGTAAACAAATATTATTACTTTGAGAAAATGCCTAAAAATAAAAATATACCAAGTCTGTTTTGTGAAGCATATTTTTTAATAGCTAGGATTCCAGTGAACTATAAAATTTGAATTACAATATCTTTTGAAGATCACTTGAGTTTAATATAAATACTAGCCTTGTACTACATTGAGAAATTTAGATTAGACAGCAAGTATTATTGTATAGCAAACTTTGACCTGATAATTGTTGTAATATTTTTCTTTTGAAATTGTGCTCAATTTTTTTCAAAAATGTTCTGTTAATTTCCCTTTCATCTTCAATATATGGTGTTGACTATAGCTTTCTTTACCTTGTCCTGATGGCTTCTGATCATAACCTTGTATATGAGTTGTGACTGTGCTGGAGAAATCCTGGGGTACACTGTTGGGAATAAGGACTTTGGCATCAGAGTCCTGATTTACTACTCGCTCTCTGACTGCCTGGTGTAAGTTCCTTGACCATTCTGAGCCTCAATCTTCTCATCTGTAAGGTGGGGCTGGTAATACAGATCTAGGGTAGTGGTAAGGGTTTCATGAGATGGAATTGCATCTAACAGTGTGTGGCATGGAGAAGGCATTTCCTAGTTTAGTAAGTTTAGTTCCTAGGTCATAGTAGCCAGAGATGGAAATGCAGATGATTGGGTTTGGGTTTGAGTTGGGGTTTGGGTTTGGTCAGCTTCATGTGTACATGCTGACTGCAGCCGTGGCCTTGATATTCATCATTGGTTATTTCTTTGTTTGCTTTTTATTAAAAAGAAGAAGACAAAGAAGAATGAAGCTATGTAATCTCCAAGGTAGTATAATATGGCTGTCGGCATCGGCTGAAAATATGTATGACTTAAATCAACTACATTTGCAGATAAGAAATTCCTACCTCATAGGATTATTTTAAAGACTCAAAGATATATAGCAATTCAAAGAGCTTTAGCACATGCTAAGTGCTCAGTAGAAGTAAGCTATTACTAATATAAAGATGTGACTCCTGTGATGGAGGTTAGGAACTCTGAATTTTGGCTGAAAATCATATGTGTAAAGCATTTTCTGTGTATCTCAATATAAGCTAATCTTTATTTCATTTTTTTAAGGCTAAGCTTTTAATGGTTATAATTAACAATTAAAGTTGCTAAATTTTGGGAATATATTTGTATATATATTTATTCAAACAAACAATCCCTTTTGGGTTTTTTATGTATAGTCTTTAAAAGAGTCAAAAATTAGCAGACAGGTATTTTTTTTGTTTTGTTTTGTTTTGTTTTGTTTTTAGAAAATCATACCTGGGAGAAATAATTCTAAATATATCTTATATCTTATCCAAATGTATGCAGATTGTGTGTGTATATTCCCTTTAGAAATCTAGAATCTAGAAAGAATTTACTTGGTCCCTCTTTCTGGGTCCTGGCCTTATATCATGTCAGTAGCCCACTGGTCTAGCAACATATATAGAGTTCTTTCAATCTGGTGGTAAATATTTGCATGTAACCCAGGCTTATGTCCAGTTGGCATACACTCATCTTCTACTAATTAAAAATACTGTACATAACAAATTAAGCATTTTTGCTTTGAAAAAAATGGAGGGCCTAAAGCAGTCTCACAGATTTTAGAGGAATGATGCTCATCAGTTGTGAGACTTCTGACTCTGCTTTTTTTGATAATCTGAGTGTCGGGGTCGCAAGGGAACTCAGAAGCCAACTATCTCAATTTATAGTTTAGAATATGAAGCTCAGGGTAGTTAAGGTATTGGCCTAGGGATGGGTCAGTTTTAACTTCTTTTTTTTTTTTTAAGATTTTATTTTATTTATTCATAGAGACAGAGAGAGAGAGAGAGGCAGAGACACAGGCAGAGGGAGAAGCAGGCACCACACAGAGAGCCTGATGTGGGACTCGATCCCAGGTCTCCAGGATCACGCCCTGGGCTGCAGGCGGCGCTAAACCGCTGGGCCACCCGGGCTGCCCATTAACTTCTGTGTCAACTCTGGTCAATTGGTGTTGTGGCTGTTTGGAGGCCATAGATTTGACATTCTTCAGTTAGATCAAGATCACACAGATAGTTTGTGGCAGAGCTGGAACTAGAACCTAGTTCTTTCGGTTTCTAATCTCATTTTCATTTCTCCTGGTCATTTTATTGTAAAACTCATGGAAACCTTTATATTGAATATGTCTTTATAACCTTCTAATCCATTATGTAGGCATGAAAAGTTAAGATTCTGACATTTTTATTATATGCAAAGGAAGTGAACATTACCTTGTTAAAAATATCATGCTTATTATTCAATTTTGAAACTGCAGACAAGATGTGTGAAAGAGAAATGTAGCTTCATATGCATATTTTTTAAGTGTGACCCTTTGTTACTGCGCCGTTTTACAAAGTATGCCATCAGCCTTTTTTAAGGACACATTTCAACATGGATTACATTTTTAGAGAATTAGCTTGAATTATTTTCAGCTAATGGCCAAAACATGTATGTATCTGTATGTGTGAAGTAGAAAATACATTATCAATAGCTAAAAGTGATTGTGATATTATGAATAATGTGATTATATTTCATACAGTTTTTTTCTTTTTTTTAAAGCTTGTATTTATTTATTCATGAGAGACACAGAGAGAGAGAGAGGCAGAGACACAGGCAGAGGGAGAAGCAGGTTCCATGTGGGGAGCCTGACGTGGGACTCGATCCCAGGACCCTGGGATTACGACCTGAGCTGAACCACTGAACCACCCAGGCATCCCTATTTCATACAGTTTTTGAGACCAGTGGATGTAGTGTGTGTTTTTCCCTGGGTAGCAATGTTAGCACACAGTAAATATCTAACAATATGGTAACTCTTCCCCCATGTAGTCTTCACTCTAACTGGAAAAAATCAATTGCTATGCTAATATGGTACAGTTCGTAAGTTATGTTAAGATGCTAAGTGAAATTCAGGCATTTTGATATAACTATCATTTTTTTATAGGAACTAATCTGTCTCTCTTTCTCTCTCTCTTTCTTCTTCTTATACACACACTACCCTTCCTTCCAGTCATCCACCTTTCCTGTGGCGTGCGCTGTGTTTTCCTCTTTCTGCCTTAGTAGCCAGTGGGCTTAAAGTTCTACATTACCTTGAAACCCAGGCTTTAAAGATGGGCTCAGGGCTGTTCCCTTTACTTCTTTTGTCCAGTAGTTCTTTATAACCTGAAAGGTTGATAAATGTCTGAATTGAACCATGATTACAACTTGCCAAACTTCTCTCTGTCTTGATAATTGAGTCCTCCTTTACCTACCTAGCAATGTACTGATTATTTGGGGATATACAGTAATTTCTTTTAACAAGAATATTGAGGGATCCCTGGGTGGCTCAGCACTTTAGCACCTGCCTTCAGCTCAGGTCGTGATCCTGGAGACCCGGGATCGAGTCCCACATTGGGCTCCCTGCATGGAGCTTGCTTCTCCCTCTGCCTGTGTCTCTGCCTCTCTCACTCTCTCTCTCTCTCTCTTTCATGAATAAATAAAATCTTAAAAACAAAACAAAACAAGAATACTGAAATATTATCAGAGCTAACATCGTTTTAAGGCAGGCCTGACACTGACCCATGCCCATAGCCAGGGCAGGGCCAAACTAGTCTAGTATAGTTTCAGGGGCTTGCATGTCCTCTCCCTCCCAAATATTATCCTCCTTTTCTTTTATTCTTACATCCTGCTCTTTATTCTATAATTAGACATACAGCTTCTTTGCAAGAACAGTTTGGAGGGATAAGTTGTGGGGAACTCATTCACAGGAAAGTGCACAAACCACAGAACTGCCTACATAACCACTTCTCGACCAGTGGGAGGCAGAGCTAAGTCAAAAGGAGCACAAGCTTTGAGTCAGAGGGCCCTGGAATTAAGTCTTTTCTTTCTTTTTTTATTTATTTATTTATTTATTTATTTATGATAGTCACACAGAGAGAGAGAGAGGCAGAGACATAGGCAGAGGGAGAAGCAGGCTCCATGCACCGGGAGCCCGACGTGGGATTCAATCCTGGGTCTCCAGGATCACGCCCTGGGCCAAAGGCAGGCGCTAAACTGCTGCGCCACCCAGAGATCCCAAGTCTTTTCTTTCTTTTGAGACATTTTGTCGCCTTGCACAACTTAACATTTGTCACCTCACTCAGACCACTGTTTCTTCACAGTGTAAACTGAAGATGATAATGTTCCATCGACTGTAGATGAATAAATGGGAGGCTGAGGTCCCTACAGGCCCATGTTGCGGGGATTGTATCTTTGCCAGGAGTCCTTTGTGTTGACTTCTAGGAGTTGAGAAAATGTAGGGGCCCTGTTGCTTGCTTACTGCTGTGCTACTTGTTATGTAGATGCATTTTTTTTTTTGCTTGTTTTTCTTTGATGATGTCATAACTGGATCCATCCTCATTACCCTGAGTATTCATTAATCGAGGATTTCTGCCCTCACGCCTCTCTCATGTAGAAACAAGATGGACACGCAAGAAATCGTTAAAGTACCAAGCTTGTTATAAAAGGTCACCCGTGCTACAGATGTTGGGGAGGGTAAGAACACACTGTGGGGAATCCAACACCATAGGAACAACAGCTCCACTTTTCTGGTGGTGTGGCCATTTAGGTAAATGGCATAAAAGTATGTTTGATGCCAGGACACAGGAAGGTTAGTCCTGTAAAAATCATAGTTTTTGTCAAATCTTGTTTTCAGGATTTGGTTTCATAGAAGAAATGAGCATTTCTTGTAAGAGTATCTAATTTGCAGCTTGGCTTCTTCACATTCCAGTGAGTGGAGGCAAGAGTTAATGGGGTGAAGGTTACTGGGTTCCCACACCTGTCCCCAGGGGCTCACATTTTCTGAGAACACATCCTACATTAAATTTATGATTATCCAAGAAGCCATTATAGAGTAATGGCTGAAATAGAAGCTTTGTTATGTGTTCGTTTTTTAATTCTGTATTGACCGTTTCATTAGGTAAAATGTCTTATGCGTATGTTGGAACTCTCATGAGTTTAAGGCCAATTAATTTGTTTTGGATGATTTTTTAAAATCTCACTTTTGTCCCTCATTTTTTGTATAGGTTTTTCCCCTGCTTTTGGGGTGTCATCCTTTCACAAGGGCCATGCTAATCTTCTCTGTATCATTCCAATTTTGGTATATGTGCTGCCAAAGTGAGCAGCCCTTCTTTTTTGGAACATTTCCCTTGAACCTTAGTTCCTAAGAGTTTGTTATAATACTGTAATGGTTTACAGGTAGCTGAAGCATGTCTATCTGTGAAAGTCGTGTTATCTGTTACAAATATTTGCTGATGTCTTGCTATGTGCCAGGCACTATGCTAGATATTGGGGGTACAGTAGTGAAAGCATACAAAAATCTCCGCTCTTATAGAGCTTACAGTCAGAAATTAAAGTGATAAGAAAAATAGGTCATATTGTAATGAGATGGAATACTTTGGAGTAGTAAGAATGGTGGGTCATCCCAGGAGCATGGGAAGGTTGCAATTCTAAATATCAAGGTCAACGAAGAGCTCACGGAGAAGGTGGCAATTGAGCAAAGACCTGGACTGAGCAAGGGAGGAAACCCCATGGATACACATGTGGTGTGAGAGTATTCTAGGCAGGGGAAAGAGCAAGTGGGAGGACGCCTGTGTAAAGAATAGCAAGGCCAGTGTGCCTGGGTGACATGGAGCAGGGGAAAGGGTGCAGCGGGGAGGGACCCATGAGGAGGGGTGAGGGTTAGAGAGGCTGGATTTGTAAGGCCTGGCATGCCAGGATGGTGACTCTTACTTTTATTCCGACCCAAATGAAGGGGTGTTAAGCAGCAAGATACGAGCTGCTTTCCTAAAGGCTCCCTATGATTGCTGTGCATTGAGAACAGATTATAAGGTGGCGGGGGCAAAAGCAGGGTGCTGAGTTAGGAGGCAGTTGCAGTGACCCAGGCATGAGAAGATGGTAGCTAACTACTTACTGTGCGCTCAGTGCTGCCTGTAGTGTATACAGAGCCCTCCCTCCCCCCCGTGCAAAGGGACCACTTCTGTATATTTTTCAGCCTCTGCATTTTTCCCCTTGTAGCTCAGATCTTACGTGAAAGGGAAAGAGGAATCAGTGACATCCGTCATACTGTTTGAGTCATGACTGTGATCATATGAATCCTGTGTATGTGTGTGCAGCATTTTTATAGTTTTCAAAGCATTCTTGTATGTCTATTTTGCCACACGTAGCCCTCACTATAGCCTATTTTGAAAGGGTAGCAGTCCCCAGGTTTATAGGCCATGGCTAGAGGCATCCAGCTGGTTCCTTCTCTTTTCAGGAGGGTGCATATTGGCTTCTGTGAATATGTATAAGCTAAGCAATAACCAATAACCATCTATTCATGGAAGATGGGGTTTGGGTACACTTAAAGAAATTTACTCAGCTGCCGGCTCATTAAAGAGTATATCTATCATTGGTGGTGGCTAGGTTGTCAGGCTGAAAAACCTTCCTTGTTATTGGAATCGGGTCTGTAAATCGTTCAGACGAGATTCTTCATCAAACAAGAACACACACCATTTTCTCCTTTTAAATCCAGCATTTCTTTTGGCAGGATTCATATATCTAACGGTGAAGTAGAAAAAAGTGTACTAAAACTGGGGGAAACCCCCAATCTCCCCACAAAAAAACCCCAGGAAGAATTATAATACCCAAAGATACTTAATTTTTGCTAAGCAGTGTTACTAGGTACAGTGTTACCTTGTGTATGTCAAAATATTTCAGGCAGAGATGGTTTTCATATATGGAATTTAAATAATAAGGCTCGTGACATTTTACTTTTAACCTGCAAGATACATCGAATACAATTAAAATATTCAAGTTAATGTCAAAGAAAATAACAAGTAACTTCTCTCTGTGATTTAATTTGAATTTCAAAGACATTTTCAGCGTTTCAGACAAAGGACGAGGGAATTGTAGAAATTGCTCTACGTTATAGTAGTTGAGAAAGCAGAGTGTGTATGTTGTGTGATGTAACAGCTTTTGCCAGATTTGAATGAAAAAAACCTCTGAATGGGAAAATATACCTTTGTAGTCAAAGGGAATAATATATCACTTGAATTGTGTTCCTGAATTGCCATTTGTCTAGGAAATTGAATTTTTGAATATAACAGCAGTAAAATGCAAAGAAGGCAGATTAATATAGTGATGACTGAAAAAACTTAAGTGCTCAGGGAAGGAATTTGAACTTATGGTTCACACAATAGTGCTCTATTTCTTTCTTACAAATATGATTATTGAAAGGATTAATATTTTATGTTGGAAAAGCTACTTATTTGAATAAGCTCTCAATTATAATACTCCCCATTAAAGTTTTTTTTTTTTTTTTCTTTTTTTTTACTTTGCACTTGAAATAGCAGTATGTGTAAAATGCAGTTGACGTTCTGGCTTCTGATCTGACAAGCTTTTGCAGTACATGATAGGTATAGCCTTTTCAAAATGTTCTTTTTGAACATTCTGCTGGGTAATGGTTTCCCAATTTGCCTAGGGATCGGTGCCCTGGGTACCATCTGAGACAGTGGCTCATTGTTCCCTGATCCTGTTCTTTTCTGTGTGGACCACTCTTCACATTCCTTCTTCCTCCCTCCTCTTCTCTTTTCTCACTGATTTAATGCCTCTGTTCAACTATATTATCAAGTGCCTACGATATGATATGCCAGGCATTCATTATTCCAGGACCTGGAAATACAGCTCCTTGTGCTCTTGAAACTTACCTTCTTGTGAAAAAGGTGAACAAGAAACAACTGGAACAAATGAAAGCATTCAGTCTGAATAAGCCCAACTAGCAAGTAGTGAGAGAGCCGTGGGTGCACCACTGAGGTAGGGGGTGAAGGCCACTCACTTCATGAGGAAAGAGCTGAGCCTTCCTTCTTGTGCCTTTTCCCATTGACTCTCTCCCTGATCCCTGGGAGCCTGGCTGCACTCACAACTTTCATGTACACAGAGGTGAGGCCAATGCCACATTATTCCTCTTCCACCCACTCAGAGATCTTCCAGATACAGATGGGCTGTCCCTAACATGCTTTCACTTTCTTATTTCCTATTAAGAATTCACTCAGGATTACGCATATCAGAAGGCTTTCCTGATCCTTCCATCACGCCCTTGCTTCATCCTCTGCAGACCACACATGCTGGATTTGCTATGATTATAGACCTTCTCACATTGCCTTGTAAGGTTTGTCTTCCATCCCTTACTATGCCACCCCCGACTGCTCCAGTGAAAGCCAGGTCAGCATGATTCTGTTTATCTTTGTTTTTCCAGAGGCTAACACAGTGTCTGGAGAAGATAAGTTTCAATGACTTACTTTAGATTTTTTTTTTAACCAAATTAATGAATTGTTTAATCTTACAGTACTTGCTCTTACAGTAATTTCAAGCCTCTAATGTACTTCTCTTCTAAGACATGACTGATTAAATGAAAGCATAAAAGGTAACATAGTAGGGGATTCATTTAAGAAACTAAATGCATTCTTGTCAGTTAAATAACATGTGAAAAGTACATTAATAACTGGTTTCCTCTGTTTTACTATTTATATTTTTCACAGCCGAAGAGAGCAGGATTCTGAACCACATTTAGAATTAATCAGAAGAAACCTAACAGGCATACAGAAAAACAACATAATTATATATGTGGTTTTATATATGCACTGGAAAGTGAAATTAGATAAGTCATTTGAAGAGCTGTATGATTCATGATAATGCAATCCATTATGTGGCTCACCTTAAATTATACTGTATCACTGAAAAAACATGCCGTGGCTCTAAAATATTTTATATGGGTGGTGTCATCATAGATTTGAAGGAATAAGTATAGATATTTAGAAGTTTTCATGGGAAGATTTTTAAACATTTTTAAAAGTTTACATTTTCAATAGTGACACGTTTTTATTTGCCCACTTCTAAGATGAAAAGAAAATGATTTTATCAAGTTCATTCTTAAGGTTTTAAAACTGTTTGCCATCTTTTCCAATAGTTTAAAAAAATAAATAAATGAGTATCATCCAGTTTAGTGGTCATCGACTTTAAACATCATGGCATTTTTGTATTTTAGTACAGCCTTCTTAAGTCTATGTATGTTTTTACCCTCTTTAGTCATAGCAGTTTTAAAGAATGGTCATTAGGTTCCTTGGACACAAATTATTGCCCCCAAAAGGGTAAGAATATAAACAACACAAATACTGAAGTCTATTTTTTTTTTTTGTTAAAATAGGTACATTTCAAGATCCTTTTATGTTGTTCTTCTGAAATGTCTATTAGTAGATGGTAAAATGATAAATTCAGCTGAATATAAAGGAGAGGAGGGAAGAAGAAATGCAACTCTGAGTTAATAATTTCTTTTTTTTTAAATAATTTCTTAACTTCTGTTTTCTTCCTATGTGGCAGAGAAACTTAGGTAAATTCATTAAGTTTTAGTTGAATGATAATTATTATTTATAAGAGAAGCGTAGCATCATTGTAATTATACTGTCAAAGTGGATGTTTGCTTTTGTTTTAATTTATTGTGAGTTCAGAAGGAAGAGTTGTTTCATCACGAGTGTCTATGATCAGCACATAAAAAATAACAAGAAAATAGTGAGCAGAGCCCAGAGTTGCAGCTTCTGCTTCATTTGATAACCTGTTACGATAACATATATGTCGTGAATATTCTTAATTCTTGGTTGAAAATATTGATTAAGATGAAAGGGTTTCTGTTTTTTTTTTTTTTTAACCTTTAAACATTCCCTAATATAGAGAGCCGGCAGTGATGGATGGACTAATATGTAATAAATATAGAATCAGAGGTCTGGAATAATCTTTGGAATAATCAGAGGTCTGGAATAATAATCACCTCCTACTCCCTGAATCTCAGAAGTAGTACGCCAAAGGATTTGACCTCCTAAAGGTCTTTGAAGAAAATTTCATTACTTTTTTTATTGTGATATAGATCATACATACAGATGCATACGTAAAGCTTAAACAATGTAAAGAACAGCCATAAATTCCTATAGGACCACCACCCACCGCAAGAAATAGAACATTACCCTTGCCCCAGAAGTCCTCTCTATGTGAAGTTGCATCTACTTTTCTATCAAAACTGGCTCCAATTTTCAAAATTGTGTTCAGAGATTACATGTAGAATCACTGGGTTTGGCTTTCCCCCCTCCCCCAGTGTCAGGAATTCATTACTGGAAAGAGTTAAACTCCACAGAGACCCTGTCTAGACCAGAAGTATTTCTATTTCCGGTACTTTAAAAATGCATCTAGTGGCTGAAAACAAAATTGTATCATTTAGGTAATTGTGCCGGGTGATGTTTGTCAAATTAGCTGTGGAGAGCATCCTTTTCTCTGTCTTTGAAATGAAGAGGCTTAAGATGAAGAAACGTTGTTAGAGGTTTGGGTGGATGGGGTTGGGAAGAGACTCTTGGATTGACACCAATTAATTCCATCTTTCCTGATGCTGTAACGAATCCAGTGGTACTATAACCAGTTGAAATAGCAGGGTAGAAAGTGGCTACCAGAAGGCAATTTTCAGTTAAGATCAGACAAATGATTTCACAGTAATCAAGTATTTCAGAAGAAAAAAAAAATTGTACTGCCATTCTTGACTAGACACTAGATCTTTAAATACACACCTCAATGCTCTGCCCATAAAAATGTTGCTTTTCTTCATTTTGATATGTGCAACATTATGTCCAAACTTATTTCTTATGCCACTTTCTTACGTTGGGCCATTTGTTTGGTTTTGTCTTACCGTATTTTGGATTATTGATCAGTGAGCAGACACTTTATTACTGTTAAAAGAAGTTATAAATACCATTGAAATGGTGTTGGTGTTGAGCAGATGGGTGCTGATTTCTGCAGTTTTTTGTTTTTGTTTTTGAATATTTTCCCCTGGGATAGCTGTTGGCAAAGTGTAACAACCTGCCATTAGATTACTGGAACAGAAAGAAAAAAAGGAAGGAAAAGTAAATTAACCATACGGAAGTCTACATATATTTTTTTTCTAAAAAGAGAAAAGCACCCAACACTTTTAAATATATTTATTATAATTAAAGGGTGTAAAAATACTTGTCAGATTTAATATTACATCTAACTTTGTTTCTTTATTTTAATTTTCCCTTACCCTCCTGTTTATTTCTATGCCCTGTAGCAGATCCATTTAATAATCATTGCTGCCAGCACAGACCTGCCATCAGCCAGAGATGTGACAATTCACAAAGAGAGATGTTTGGCATTCTAGGACACAGAGGACATTAAATTTGGTGTGAGACAGAACAGGTCTTTTTTATTTTGACCTATAAAACATAGATGCTATTGTAAAAAATATCACTACACAAAATATCTTCAGCCAATAGTTCTGGATGATATCAATCTTCATGGTTTGCCCTGTGTTTTATTACTGTATTTTTTTTTTTTTTTTTGCCTCCTCCTCTTATATTTTGAAAGGAAAACCAAAGGGATTCACTATACTATATATCAATTTTGAAGCAACTTGTCTGGCTTCAGAGGTGTCTCTGAATGGAGCGTTCCATTTTTTTTGTTGTTGTTAGGGTATATTCTGTAACATGTTTAAGGATCAGAGGTTTTATTATCACTAGCTGGGGCAAAGAGCAAGAACTAATCAATATTCTTCCGTAGATCTGTCTCTGGGTTTCTTACCACCCTATATGTTTCCTGTTTTTCCTTTACTTCTGCTTGAGAGCTTTTCTAGTTAAAGTCTCTCACATCTCACGCACAATCCATTAGGGTTTTCCACTTTCTCTACCTTTAAAATATACTCAGAATCTACTAACCACTTGTTACCTCAACTGCTACCACCTTGAACTGAATACTGGGATTAGACAGAAAAAGATAAAATTATATAAAAATACTATATAAATAATAACATAATAATTTATAATAAAATAAATTTATAATGACTTCATAAATTAATAAAATGAATTTATAATAATTGCATTTTTAATAATATAACATATAAGAAGAATATACTTTCCTTGCTTTATACTTTTGCTGCCCTATTCTCCCCCCAGTCCAATCTCAATAAAAGAGCCAAAATGATTAGTTCCAAATGTTAAGTCCAATCTTGTCATTCTCCTCAGACTTCAGTGACTCTGTTTGACTACAAGCCATAGTCCTTAATAGAGACCCATAGAGCTCTACTCATCCACTCATCTGAGCTCCTCCCCTGACTTGATTCAAGCACTTTTGCCTTCTCGTGGGTGCTTACCTCCAGCTCTTTCATCTGCGTGGACACATCTACAGACAGCTACTGCAGCTACTGTGCTCACTCTTGTCCACCTATGAGTCTGGTCAAGTGTCACCTTTATAGTCTCACAACTTATTGCACACCTTACCCAAGCATTCTCACTCTCTATTACTCTGCTTTACTTTTCTTTCTCTGTTATGAACATCATTTCCTAAAATGTAAAATTATTAACTTACTGTATGTTTATTATCCATTTTTCTGCTAGAATGTGAGCTGCATGAGGGCTGAGATCTTCACCTTGTCAGTGGTGTATTTTAAGTACTTAGAAATCATGTATTGAATAAATGAGTAGGTATCTGTAAGATAAATGATTGGTATACCCCCTGCTGGTTCTTATCATGTTTCTTCCTTCCAGAATCTCACAGCTACGCTTATCTGTAATTGGACAAATGGGTGGCATCTTAGTGAGCTCTCTTAGATGCAACATCCCAAACCAAATATTAGAACCAAAATTGTAAAAGGCAAGTAACTTGATTCTTTTTAAGTGACCTAACATCCTTATTTTTGTCTCTCTCAAATCTACAAACCTTCATTTTCTCTTCTGGTTCTAAAATATTGTGAAGGAAAAGGAGAAATTTTCAGTATAGATTTAAATCCTTCTTTATAGCTATGTGACTTAATTTCTAGATGGTCCTCTGCCTGTGTCTCTGCCTCTTTCTCTCTCTCTCTCTCTCTCTCTCTCTCTCTCTGTGTGTCTTAAATAAAACATCTTTAAAAAAACAAAACAAACAAACAAACAAACAAAAAAAACAAGAATCCGGGCAGCCCAGGTGGCTTAGCGGTTTAGCGCCGCCTTTGGCCCAGGGCCTGTGTCTCTGCCTCTCTCTCTCTCTCTCTCTCTCTCTCTCTTTCTCTCTCTCTCCCCCTGTGTCTCTCATGAATAAATAAATAAAACATATTTATAGATGGGAGTGAGGAATGAGAATCTTGGAATAAGTGCAGAATAGGATCAGATAAGAAAATAGATCATTGTCTAATTTTCTTAGTCTATTTAGGCTGTTAAAACAAAATACCATAGACTGGGTGGCTTATAAACAACAGAAAATTATTACTCTCAGTTCTGCGGGCTGGGAAGTCTAACATCAAGACACCAGCAGTTTTAGTGTCTGGTAAGAACCTGCTTCCTGATCCATAGATGGCCATCTTCACATTGCATCCTTACATGGAAGGGACAAAGGAGCTCTCCAGGGTCTCTTATAAGGACACCATGTCCTCTTCATCTACCACCACCACCTAATCATCTATCAAGGGTCCCACCTCCTAGTGTCCTCACATTGAGGGTTAGGATTTCAAACATCTGAATTTTAAGGAGGGACACAAACTTTCTGTCTAGAGTGCCTCTCTATTGCCAGATTTAGAAATAAAGCTATATGAAGATTAAAGAAGGAAAGTTTTTGGAGGAAGTTTGGCATTAAAATCCACAAAAACATGAAAAAATTCATTTCTGGCAATATATATATATATTTTTTTTAAAAGCAACCACTGTACATATCATGGCCTAGTTGTAAAGAATCATTATTTAGGTTGGTATATTAAAATAGTCTGGGAGAGCTCACAGGATAACATTTGAAGACAATATGGGTTCTGAATGAAAGGGTCAAGATCCCATATAAATTAATGAAAAATATAGATCCACAGAAAATGTAGTGGAAGTATCGGTTGGGTGCTAGAACAAAAGGTGGATTAAAAATTTTACCAAGCTTTGGCTGAAAAATTTTAACAAATGCTAATCAATGAAAAGAGGAATCCTTTAGTTCAGTTTTACCCCACAAACAGATCACAGTGTCATACACTAAAAAGCTGGAAGGGACAGCCAGGATATTTGATTAGAGAATCAAGGTCCCAAACATTTGAGATGGGTTGGAGCAAAACAAATACAGTTTAATACAGTTGTTGAGGACTTCTCTCTTTAGTCCAAAAAAAAAAAAAAAAAGGCAACTGCATAATCAAAGGATGGTAAAGCTATATAGTATACAGGGATCATTAGAATTCTAGTAGCTACCAGAAAAAAAGTCTGATGTGAAGATGTACTATTTTAATGAACACTCAGGGTACATACAGGGACATTTCCTAGGATTTTTCACTTTTGGAAACCACGTGTTAAGAGGGATTTGGATAAATGGGAACTCTTTCCAAGAATGTTGGTCAGAGTAGTAAATGAAGGAAGAGGGATGAGCTATCTGGGAAGTATACTGCCTAGGCACTGCTAATGTATTTCATTTAATCCCCCTTAACTCTCTAAGTGAACTCATATCAACTATACAGAAAATTTATATTGCTCTTTTTTACTAAATAGAAATTATCAATGAAACTTTCAAATGGACACAGTCTTGGGAAAATATTTTGACAGAACTAGCTCAAGAAGAAATAAAAAAACTTGAGAAGGTCTCTAACCATTAAAGCGATTCAATCACTTGTTAAAAACTTATTTATAAAAATATCTCAAAAGGCTGAAACATTTTTGTATGAAAGTTCTATGAACAGTTTCAAGCATATACAAACTGCACAAAATAGAGTCTTAGGAGAATATTTTATTCCCAAGTCATTTTGTAAGGCTTGGATAATCTTTATGTCAAACCAGAGAAGAGAGTATGATAAGGGAAGATGAAAGGTAAATCTTACTTGTAAAATTAGATGCAAAAATCCTCAGTAAAATAATGAAAACTGAACCCTGCCACGTATTTAAAATAATGTATCATGTCTGAAGATGTTTTATCCAACAAGTTAAAGAGTGGCTTGACATCAGAAAATTTATTAAGGTAATTCCCCACATTAATAGTAAAGGGAAAAAAATTTGCTTAATAATTTCACACAAAAACTTCGATAAAATACAGTGTCTTATTGTAATAAAAACTCTTAGCAAACCAGAAATACAAAGCACCTATTTCTGACTAGATAAAGGGGAGTCTACCAAGACCCACAGCAAATGTCATACTTGATGCTGAAACATGAGAAGTGTTTCCTTTACATGAGAAACGAGACATGCCTACTCTCACTACTTCTATTCACTGTTGTACTAGATGTCCTAACCAGAGCAGTAAAACAAGAGAAATGAAAATGGAAGTATCATATACATATATAAATTAAAATTAATATATTTATGTTATATATAAATTTACAGTTAGATGAATATACAATAAAACCAGTATACAGTCTTTTCTTTGAAGCAACACTGATCCAAAATGTTTTTAAATGATGCATAAAGACTGAAGAAAATTAGATTATCTTTATTTGTCATGTATGGGTTTTACAAATATATTTTTTGTTTCTATTGAGAAGTGTTGATATTAATGGAAAAAAAAAAAAACATGGGCCAAAGTCTAAAGAGTCTTTGACATAAAAATTCTTCAATTAAAATGTTTTGACTTAGATATAGTATATTTTTGTAACAATGATAATTTAAAGAGAAATTTCTGTATGAGAAATAGTTTAATACGTTGGGTCCCACAGACTTTAATCTTGCTGGGCAGTAATGGTATATGATTTGCGAGTGGCTTTCAGCTGCATGTAACAAAAGAAATGAAAATGTTTTCAATAAGATGGAAGTTAATTTCTTTCATAAAGGCTAGAGATTTATCTGTTTTGGAGATTAGGTGGTCTGGCTTTTCCATATACTCAGCAGGGACCCAGGCTCCCTCCAGGCTACCACTCTTACATCTTTAGGTATAACCCTTGTCCTCACGGTTCAGAACAGCTGTTAAACCTCCAGCTGCCACATGCCCTCCTTAGCCAGCAGGCTAGAAGAACGGGCAAAGAAGGCACACGAATAATATTTTGGTTTTACCTATCGGCAGTTGAGTTTGAGACATGTCATCCTCTAATTGAGCAGTAGTGTAACCAGCTACAATTAGGGTTCTTGTGATGAAGGAGGAAGGTAAAAAGGGATATTGTAAGCCTAGTGGTCCCTGTTACAGGTGGCTATTTGACTTCAAATAAAGCTGGTTTAATTGTTGGAAGATTAGAGGAGATATACTCATTATTTAATTTCACCTTGTCCCTTTCAGTGTAGGAATAAGTGTGTCATTGAGCTGTTTAAGACAATTTTGTCATTGGGAATAGTAAACAAACTTGCATAGAAATCGGAAATAACACACCATAATAAGCTTCATTAAAATTCAGTTATTTGGAGTGAAATTGCCTAATTCTTTCGGACAACTCATGCTAACAAATTCTACTTAGCATAATTGCTGGGTTAATACTATCTCTTTTTCCAGATTAAATATTTTTGATTCACATTTATTATGGCAGTTGTCCCCTGCTCTTGGAGTAATAGCACACTGTTTATTTATATATTCTAGGACACAGAACCAAGTCTTGTTTTTTCTACCATTTCCACCTGCTCACTCTCAAACTGTTATATATTTTTTAAAATTTTTATTTATTTATGATAGTCACACACACAGAGAGGCAGAGACATAGGCAGAGGGAGAAGCAGGCTCCATGCACCGGGAGCCCGACGTGGGATTCGATCGCAGGTCTCCAGGATCGCGCCCTGGGCCAAAGGCAGGCGCTAAACTGCTGCGCCACCCAGGGATCCCTTTTATTTTTATTTTTATTTTTTTTTTTAATTTTTGTTTATTTATGATAGTCAAACTGTTATAAACACACACAGTGAGACTGTTGTTTCTGTACTTTGTAGTGCAAGCATCATTATTTCCTCATTATTAAAAAAAAAAATCAAGACTAAGTAGTCATCAGAACATGTGCAGCCTGTGTTTTCTGCCCTTTAAAGATCATGGCAGTTTTGTTGTGTGTACATAAAGACTTCAACAACTTTAAAGGTTAAGAGTGGGAGGTGCGAATTTTAGTGCTTCAAGTAAATTTAGAGAGTATTCCCAAGTATTTCTCTCACTTGGCATTTCTTGACTTTACCGAGGGGCAAAAATGAACATTTGCAAAAATATAGAGCATTCCTTACAAATATTTATGAATTTGGTCAGAATCTCACTAGGACTGTTATTTTTATTTATTTATTTTTAAGATTTTATTTATTTATTCACAAGAGACACAGAGAGAGAGGCAGAGGGACAGACAGAGGGAGAAGCAGGCTTCATGCAGAGAGCTCGATGCGGGACTCCATCCTGGGACTCCAGGATCACACCCTGGGCCGAAGGCAGGCTCTAAACCGCTGAGCCACCCAGGGATCCCTTAGGACTGTTATTTTGAGCTTGAAAATACAGATTCATTAATTTGCCTTGAAAAATTAGCTGGAGATAATAGCCAGTAAAGTATTGACAAGTCAAAGGGAACTTTGTCATATGTCAAAAGGAACTTATAAGGTTAAAATCTGACCAAAAAAAAAAAAAAATAGTTAAAAGAGTAAAACAGAATAAACATCTGAAGATGTGTTTAAATTTATATAGGTACTAGTATGTGTCTAGACTGTCTAGGGTAGCATTTAATATGGCCATACACAAAATTGGCTAATAATGAAAAATAAAAGTTGATTCCTATTACATGTCATACACAAAAATATATTTCAGATGGATTCAAAAGTTATTGACAAAAATGAAAGCAAGGCTCACCTAATCTCAGGTTTGGTGAAGGACTTAAAAATGAGAGAAAAACACAAAGGAAAAAATATTTGATTTCACAAAATATAACATAGATTTATTTATATCACACAGTGTAAGTGCATAGAACAGAGAGATTTGAGAATACACACAAAATAGTTATTTGAAGTTACATTATTTAAGGAAGTGAAATTAATGACGGGGTGTCCTGTGAGGTAGTACGCTTTGCTGTGTTTCTCTTTAAGTTTATTTATTTTTTTAAGTAATCTCTACACCCAACACGAGGTGTGAACTCATGACCCTGAGATCAAGAGTCACATGCTCCTCTGAGCCAGCCAAGTGCTCCTCCTATGTTGCTTTAACTCTTTTTTTAGATGATTGATTGATTGATTGATTTGAGAGAAAGAGAAAGTGCATGCGAGAGTGTGGGAGGGAGAGGCAAAGTGGGAGAGAATCTCCAGCAGACTCTGTGCTGAGTGCAGAGCCTGTTGTGGGGCTGGTCTCATGACCACAAAATAATTGGAGAATTCTATATGCTATGCTGTGCTCACCACAAGGATAGCTACCATCTGTCACCATATGTGGCTACTACAGTATCATTGACTATATTCCATATGCTGTGCCTATTTATTCCCATGTCTTATTTGGTCCAAAACTAGAAACCTGTATCTCGCATTCCCTTTGCTCATTTTGCCATACTCTAGCTCTCTTCCGCTCTGGCGAGAATGTGTTCTCTCTGTTTCTGATCTGATTCTGATTTTGTTTGTGTATTCTTTTGTTTTGTTTTTTAGATTCCACATATTGTGACATCATATGGTATTTGTCTTTCTGTTTATGTCACTTAGCATAATACCCTCCAGGTCTAGCCATACAACAAAGGACATGATCTCATCCTTTTTATGGCTGTGTAGTATTTCATTATATGCGCTCCACATCTTCCTTATCACTTAATTTATCTAGGGACCCTTATGTTACTTCCATTTCATGGATATTGTAAATAGTGCTGCAATAAACATAGGGGTGCATATAGCCTTTCAAAATAGGGTTTTTGTTTTCTTTGGTTAAGTCCTCAGTAGTGAAATTAATGGATTATATGGTATTTCTATTTTTAATTTTTTGAAGAACCTCCATACTCTTTTTCACAGTGGCTATACCAATTTACTTTTCCACCAACGGTGTACCAGGATTTCTTTTTTCCCACATCCTCACCCATACTTGTTATTTATTGTGTTTATTATCTTACCATTCTGTCGGGTGTAAGGTGATAGTTCATTGTGATTTTGATTTTCATTTTCCCTCTTTTTTTAAGATTTTATTTATTTATTCATGAGAGACATAGAGAGAGAGGCAGAGACATAGGCAGAGGGAGAAGCAGGCTCCCTATGGGGAGCCTGATGCGGGACTCGATCCAGGACCCCAGGATCACGACCTGAGCCACCCAGGTGCCCCAATTCTTATTTTCCTGATGATTAGTGATGTTGAGCGTCTTTCCATGTGTCTGTTGGCTAGCTGTATGTCTTCTTTTAAAAAAATGTCTCTTTTGGTTCTTTGCCCAATTTTTAATCAGGTTGGTTTTTTTTTGGTGTTGAGTTGTGTATGTTCTTTATATATTTTGTGTGTTAACCCCTTATCATTTGCAAATATATAGGAGAACTCCCATTCAAGAATTGCCTTTTTGTTTTATTGATAGTTTTCTTTGCTGTGCAAAAGTATTCTATTTTGATGGTAGTCCCAATAGTTTATTTTCACTTTTGTTTCCCTTGTTCTTAGGAGACTTATCTAGAAAAATACCGCTATGTGATGTCTGAGAAATAACTGCCTGTGTTTTCTTCTAGAATTTTTGTGGTTTCAGGTCTCACATTTAGGTCTTTAATTCATTTTGAGTCTATTTTTGTGTATGAGGTAAGAAAGCGATCCAGTTTCGTTCTTTTACATGTAAGTGTCGGTTTTCCCAGTATCCTTTATTGAAGATTGTCTTCTCCCCATTGTATATTCTTGCCTCCTTTGCCATATATTCATTGACTATAAAAGTGTGGGTTTATTTCCAGGTTCCGTATTCTATTCCAGTGAGCTACGTGTCTATTTTTTTGTGCCAGTACCATACTGTTTTGATTACTACAGCTTTGTAGTATGTCTTGAGATCTGAAAGATCCCTCTGGCTTTGTTTTTCTTTCTCAAGATTGGAGAAAAAGCAAACAATTAACATACAGGCTGCTTTGAATAACTTTATGAGCCAGACTTGGAGCATGACATAATTTCTCCATTGGCTATGCACAGTGATACGAGGATTTGGGTAGTTCCAGAATCCAGAAACATTCTTATTCCACCATCAAGGGCTGTTCTAAGGGTGGAGGAAGGTGGGGAGGGGATAGTGCATTCATATGGTTCTAAGAAGCAAGTCAGCGCAATGCCTGGGGATAGGTCTTACAGCTTAGTCATGGTATTGTTGTACAGTGTTCTGCCCTCAGGCCTGATGTTTTAAAGAAACCAGTACAGCCTAAGGGCTTGCTGATCCATGAGCAGATGTACCACTGTATGTGTTCTAGCACATGATAAAACATTTTAATGTTTCTAGAACTGTGCTTTCTTACATTTGATATGTACATTTAGTCTGATGACTTGTTTTTTTTTCTCCTTGTGAAGTTTCTCTTAAGTTGAGGGTATACTTAATAACTGATGGTTGGTCCAAGCAGATAGAAATTCAAAGGCAAAACAAAACAAAACAAAACTTCAACCTAAACCTCACAGTTTTTTATTTTTATTTTTTTATTTTTTAGAAAGATTTATTTTTTTATTCATGAGAGACACAAAAAGAGAGGCAGAGACACAGGCAGAGGGAGAAGCAGGCTCCCTGCAGGGAGCCCGACGTGGGACTCGATCCTGGGACTCCGGGATCAGGCCCTGAGCCAAAGGCAGACACTCAACCGCTGAGCCACCCAGGCATCCCTAAACCTCAGTTTATTTTATTTTTTTTAAATATTTTCTTTATTTATTCATGAGAGAGACACAGAGAGAGAGGCAGAGACACAGGCAGAGGGAGAAGCAGGCTCCACGCAGGGAGCCCGATGTGGGACTCGATCCCAGGTCTCCAGGATCACACCCTGGGCCGAAGGCAGGCGCCAAACTGCTGAGCCACCTGGGCTGCCCCTTAAACCTCACAATTTATACAAAAGTGAACTTAAATTGGATCACAGTTAAATGTAAAACATAAAATTACAAAACTTTTAGGAAAAAACATAGGAGAAAATCATCAGGACCTATGGCTAGGTGACAAGTTCTTAGACTTGAACTAAAAGTGTGATCCATAAAAGGAAAAATTGATCATTGGAATCCTCAAAACTAAGAACTTTTTCTCCAAAAAAACCCCTGTGAAGAGTATATGAAGACAGGCATAGATGGAAAGATATATTTGCAAACTACATATCTGACAAAGGCCTTATATCTCAAATATATATGTGTGTGTGTGTGTATATATATATATATATATATATATATATATATATATATATATAAGATTTTATTTATTTATTCATGAAACACAGAGAGAGAGAAAGAGGAGAGACACAGGCAGAGGGAGAAACAGGCTCCATGCAGGGAGCCCGACGTGGGACTCAATCTTGGGACTCTGGGATCCTGCCCTAAACTGAAGGCAGACGCTCAACCACTGAACCACCCACGCATTCCTATCTCGAATATATTATAAGCTTTCAAAATGTAACAGTGAAAAACCCCAAGCAATCCTATTAGAACATGAATCCCTATCATACTTGCTAAAATGTACAACTAGTAATAACACCAAATGATAGCCAGCATGTGGAGAACTGGATCACCCATACATTGCCCCTAGGAATCTAAAAATGACATAGCAACTCTGGAAAAGAGTATGACTGTTTCCCACAAAATGGCCATATCACCCAGCAATTGCATTCTTGAGCGTTTATCCCAGAGAAACAGAAATTTATGTTCACACAAAAACCTGCACATGCCTCTTCATAGCAGCATAATTTATAGAAGCCTCGAACTGGAAACACTCCAACTGTCCTTCAAAAGGTGAATAGTTAAACTATGGTACATCTATACCACGAAATAAGATTCAGCAGTAAAAAGCAATGAATTATTGATACATACAAGTTGGATGGGTCTCCAGGGGATTGTGCTGAGTGAGAAGCCAATCGCAGAAGATAACCCACTGTATGATTCTGTTTATAAAACATTCTAGAAATGACAAACAGAGGAGATGGAGAACAGATTTCCTCACTGTGTTGTGAACTGTAATTGTGCAGGATGTTACCATAGGGAGGAATTGGGTGAAGGGTATATGGGATCTCGCTGTATTATTTCCTCCACTTTTGGGTGAATCTATGATGATCTTAAAAGCAAACAAACAAAAAACTAAATGGTTCCTTCAACCCGAGGGAAAAAAGACAAAAGTCTCCAGCTTGTAGTTAAGTCACCTGCCCAGGATCCCACAGCCTGTGGGTAGCAAAGCTTAGACTTGAACTGAGAGAGCGGACTTTAAAGCTTGCCTCTGTTTCTACAGCCCATGCCCCCTTCCTGGTCTCACTCAAGGTTGACAGCAGTAATTTTTACATGCAGGCCTTGGTGGCCATTTCTCCAAAGGAAGAAATGGAGAAAGGACAAAAGAAAAATTGAAATTAAAGAAATTCAGAGAAAATTAGGGTCAGGTGTTAGGTTGTAGTCAAACTCCCCTCGATTGTGTTTCCCCCCAAAAATCCCTGGCAGTGCCTCTGAGTATTTCAGGACCACCTAGGGATCTTGATAAAAGACAGATTCAAATGGAGGCAGTCTGGAGTGGGGCCTGAGACCATTTCTGATAAGCTCCAGGTGCTGCTAAAACTGAGGTTGTCTACTTTGTACATTTGTGTGTAAGAGAAATTATTGATAATGCAGGAAGCTTATTGTGCCCACAGCCTGGGCCGTCATCAGACCCGACAGCTCCAGTGCCATCCACTTAAGTGTTTTGGGATTTAATTTGTCCTGTTATCTAAGCTAATTAAGATTAAAACGTCCAAAGCTTCCATTTATTCCAGGGTATGCATTTTTAACTTTTTGTTGTTGTTGTTGTTACTGAATAGCACAAATAAATAAAATTGTGCCAAAGGCTTTGAGATGCCCTTCTTTCAAAGTCAGTCTTTAATTATTGATGCTTTTATCAGGCTTTCTGAAAGGTGCCATGTTTCCTGAAGTAACTAAAGCTTGATGTGGCTTTACGTTATGATGGGAAATTAATAAATGAGTATGAGAACTGAGGAAATGAAGTGTGAAATTGTGTGGTATTTCAAAGTGTGAGCTGCTTTTGTGATCTATATTTTATCACATACTAGGTCACATTTGCTCATGCGTTTGCTCATTGGTCAGCAGGCCTGGAGGCTCTAGTTGTTTCTTTAAAACATCAGGGCCTGAAGGGTAGAGCTCTGTGCAGCTGCAACGCTGGCCAGGACTCTTTCATTTCATGGAGTGTTGTGCTGACTTGCTTCTGAGGAACAAGTTGATGCCTTTTTCTTTTTTCCTCCTCCCTAGAACAGTCCCTGATGGTGGAAATAATGACACACAAAGATGCCCTTGAGAAGCTCACTTTCTCGGTAGTCTCTTGTCTCCAGTTTCCTCCACTTCAGCCTCCACCCCACAGCCAGAACAGTCTACGACACCTCTGATCCCATCACCTACAGGATAAAGACCAGATATCTTGGCATGGATCCCAGGTCCTCTTGTGAATTGGTCCCTACCTTTCTCGCCTGCCTCATTTTCCGACCCTCCCACCCTTCCAGTGTTCCTCGAGCTCTGGCTATACTAAACTACTTGTAGTTCTTAGAACTCAGCTTGCTCACCGGCCTCAGGGTTGACCTATAAGCTCTGTTCTCTATTTGGGATGTTTATTCTCTCGTGGCCACCTGATGGACGGTTGATGCTAGCTCAGTCACTTCCTCCGTGAGCCTGCCTCAGTCAAGGCTGTTTGGTTTCAAGGAATAGAAACCCACTGAGGTGATCACAGACAGAAGTGTTTATATAAGTTGAGAAAAGTAGACCACTTCACGTTTTCCTGAACAGAGAAGGAAATGTGCTAGGATTTTGAGATAGAACCCAGTTAGGACCCAAGGTTGCTCCTGTGGTGTTGCCTGGTTCCCGTCACTTCTGTGTCTGCTCCATTCTTCTCTTCTGATTTGTGAAGTCATGTTCTGGCTTCTCTTTCCTGTCACTTCAGCTTGCTAAGGGCTTTGCTGTGGCTTCTCCTGATGTCGTTTTGGCCCTTCAGCTAATATCTCATTTTTTGCAAAATCATTTTCAGGAAGAGATGTCTAGATTGGCCCAGTTAAGTCAAGTGGCTAATAAGCAACAGCTGAAGAATGGGTCCCACATTTCAGGGCTGGGGGTGGGGGTGTCCTGGTCCTGCTGCTCTGGTTCCACCACTCAGTGGCAAATGGCCCTTCCTCTTTCACCCAAGTCCCACTTTGTGAGCTCTTACACACAGTTTGACTTCCCTTTCACTCAAAGGGTATATGGTTCTGAGCTTTTTGGGCCTAGCATTTCAATTCATATGAAGAAGCCCTGGTTCAAATTCTAGGGTGGTTTTACCCTCTCATGGTTTTCTTGCCAAGTACAAAGAAGAAGTTGACTTTTTGGACTGGGTGCATGCTCTCACTGATATTATCTAAAATCTGGTGGTGCTGGCAGTGCAGGGGACTCAATTGTGTTTATTTGGGGGAGCAATTACAATTAAATTTAAAAGAGAGATTTTTCTTTTTTTTTTGATCTCTTGCGCTATGAAAATGTATCTACTTGAGGGAGCTAAAGATAGCAAAATTACATTTAGGTTAATATCATTCAGCTCTCTAAACTTCCTGACTATTCCAGCGAGAGTGCTTTAGATGATAAGGGGCAAAGTTTTTCTGGGAACTTATTTAAGTGGAAATATCCTAAAGAAACTCAATTAAAGCTGAAATCACTCAGAGAATTATGGAGTTTTCTCTTTAAATACACACCGCATCCTACACATTCTTCCATAATGCCCCATTTTGAGAATTTGTCTTACAGAATACCGGTTCTATAATGGGGAAGATAAGAACATGGTGAAGATTTTATTGATTATTGGCAAGAAAAATAACTGTTTTTGAGGGGTTTATTCCAAATAGCCTGTGTGATCCTCTTGACAAACCTCTTACTTCATGCTGGGACTTGAAAAATATATAGAGTGATTTCCCACTGGGAGTGTCAGAAGGAGGAGAAGAAGAATTGGGTATAATTTTTTGAATTATAAAATATGTTCTCTTTTTCTCTCTCCATTACTTTCCTTCTCTCTCTCTCTCTTTTATTCTTTATCCGGGAGCCATAGAACCTGCACGTGCCTTGTTTTTCTCACCTATAAGAAGAGGCTGTTGATGCCTGTCATCTTTACTTATCATGATTATTTTGGAGGGTCATGGGCATGTACCTTATAAACCGTTATGTTGTAGAAAGGTGAGACACTGTCAGGGTCTAGTATGTGCAGTGGGGGGAACAAAGATGCCTGACATGTGGCCCCTACCTCAAGGGTTAGCAATTAGCTTGGGAGTCAGGCAAATCTAGTCTCCTCATCCAAACAAGAGTCTAAGGATTTGGAGTAGGATCTGCTACCATTGTAAGCCCCCTCCTCCTGCCTCAGATGATTCTTATTATTGGATAGGTTTGGGAACTACTGAGGCAAGATTTGACTCTCATTTCCTAAATTCATGAAATGAGGGAAGAAATGCCTACCCCAAAGATTGTGATGGAGTATGAATAAGGGGACATTCCTGAAGGTGCCCACATGGTACTTAGAACATGATTTGATAGGTGCTTAGTGAATGGTAGCTCTCCTTCCTTTCCACAAAATGAAGAAAGAATTGATAGAACCTGAATGAAAGTACAAATGAAAGGGTCCTGGCAATTGAGAGCAGTGGGAAGAGGAGCTTGTTTCCACTTGGGAAGGAGAGAGGAGTTCCTTCTGCTGGCCTGTCACTATGAAGCCTGATGTGTGCAGCAGGTTTCGTGGGTAGGCTTTGGGATCTCCTGGTTCTACAAGACAGTGTTTCAAATCCTGCATTTTCATTGAAGAGCTGAGGGACCTGGAACATGTCAGTTTTCATGTTTATATACTAAGAATAATTAAAAAAAAAAAAAAAAACCCTAACTCATAGGATTGTTGTGAGGCAGTAAAGCACTCATTCATTCATTCAACAAGCATTTTTGAGCATTTTGTCAGTTTTCATGTTTATATAGTAAGAATAATTAAAACTAAAACAAAAACAAACCCTAACTCATAGGATTGTTGTGAGGTAGTAAAGCACTCATTCATTCATTCAACAAGCATTTTTGAGCACCTGCTATCTGTCAGGCATTGTTCTGGATGCTCGGGATGTAGCAGTGAACAAAGCAGAAGAAGGCAGGAGAAGCAGAACACTGCCATATAGTCAGTGCTCAAGAAATGAGAGCCATTATTAGGCGCAGGGGCCACAGAATCAAAATCATAGGTCGGAGCTGAAAGGAGCACCAGAACTCCTGTGGGATGTTGTTGATGTTGCTCGTTGTATACACATTCGGTAGCTGTTGATGCACTGGAAGTGTGTACCATCATTTATTTTTTTCTAGAAGTAGTGATTGATTGATCACTGTGTGATCTGAGTACATGCTCCTATTAAATCCTTCTTGTGAGCCAAGGCTCAAATTTTGAAGCAGTTTGTGGTAGTTAGACTTGTAATCATTGACCCTAGGATATGATAAATTTAACAAGTCCCCATGATGTGCGTATGTATGTTTTGAAGGCAGGGCATTGATAAGGAAGAGGAAGGAGAGGACAGGAGTAAGGGTATATACCACCTTGACTTCATTCTCATTAGCTACAGTTGGTCAACAACCTGTTCATTATGATCAAGATTAACATATTAATAGATTGTGCTGACAGTTTTGTTCCTAGTCTCAGTCTATTGCTTATTTATTTTGCTGGAGACCCTCTTTGTATACACGCATTGATAGCGCATCAAAACCTTGCATCAGGGTTTTGGCAAAGTACCCAAAAGCCAGTTACTCCTTGTCAAAAGTGTTGTGATAACAGAAATAGTCAAGAGAAGCAGGCAGGAACGTTAAGATGGCAGGAAGAGAGATGCCATTGTTATATTTTAGAGGCATTGTTGTTGAGCACAAGTGCGTGCTGTCTTCATAAATTAGCAAAGCTGAGGATTAGCACTGAGCTTTTGTGAAAATTAGTGCTGTTTGTGCAGTTTATTGATGGTGTAGATGCTACACTAAAGATATTTACTGCTTTCAAAAATAAGAATTCTCTTTTTTAGTTCTATTTTTAGTCATTTATTTGGAGAAACAATTTTCTTCTCCTTAACATAGTTTCAGTTTGGGATAGAAATTTAAATCCATTTTTATCAAATTAGAGTCACTAATATACACACTATTTATTAGGAAAAAAAAGTGTTGCCTTCAGAGTAGACATATGTACATTAGCTTCTTTTTTTTTTTTTTTTTTTTTTTTTTTTTTTTTTTTTTATTTATTTATGACAGTCACACACACAGAGAGAGAGAGAGAGAGGCAGAGAGACAGGCAGAGGGAGAAGCAGGCTCCATGCACCGGGAGCACGACGTGGGATTCGATCCCGGGTCTCCAGGATCGCGCCCTGGGCCAAAGGCAGGCGCCAAACCGCTGCGCCACCCAGGGATCCCTGTACATTAGCTTCTAATTAAAAGGTCCTTTGTCAGTAGTCCACCCCTCTGTACTTATCAGCTGTCAGAAGACCTATTTGGACTTATACTGATCTGTTTTTAACATTTGAGATTGTTAGACAAATATCCAAGTTTACCTTATGGTCATTTGACTAATAGAAGAATTTCCTGCCTTCCGGGAACAAAAATACTGAATGGAAAATTTTTTTTTAAAAGTGTGAAAAACAAATGGTGGCTTTTTTGTAATTCTGCAAGCTGGCGTACTCCCTGACATCTCATGTTTCTTGTGGTCCATGTGGAGCCTCTGCTCTTCCCAAGAGTGGAGAGAGAGCTACAAAGGCTCTACTCATCCTTGAAGATACTGTGATCTGGACTAAGGAGAGGTCAGATGGAACTGAAGTGCACATGAGGCCTTCTCTTGTCATCTCGCTCTGTTTCAATCGCAGCCACTGACATCAAGAGATTTCAGTGTATCGTTATTGGAAGGGCAGGGGAGTGGGTATAGTGGACTGTGAGTAGAAGACTATCCAGTTGTCTGCTTTCCCTCATACATCAAAAGCCCACCTGTGCCCTCATGGTAGCCTCTGAGCTTTTTATTTTCGTCTATATCCCATATTTAGAAACAAGATGTAGAATCCTAGATTAGTGCAAGTGGAATGGTTTTCCCATACACGCCCCACACCCTGTGTGTTATAGGTCAATCTAGATGTGGTTGACCCAACAAAGTGAAGCCCTAAGGAAGAAAAGTCAAAGAGAGAGAGATTCGTGGAAATAACAGTCAGATCTTGATCCTAAATGGCTCTGAGGGGAGCCTGTTGGTTTTGGGATCTCACCATTATGGTAGCTTGTCATGCAGCAGATTTAAGATGATGGTCAGTTTTCTGCAAGATCCTGGAATGCCATGCCTGCTGCCGAGTGATCAAAACTCCCAGGCTATGGTTTCAAAATTGATCCTCACCCCACCTGCATCAGAATACACATTTCAGGGCCTTACCAAAAACTGTTAAATCTGGATCAGTAAATGTGTGCTCTGGAATCTACATTTTAAAAATAATCTTATTGAGAACAAGGAATTTAATTACAAAAAAATAATCAGTGGCAACTTTTTTTTCTTTAAAAATTTTTTAATGATATCAAATTCTCAAAATTAATTTACCCACAGTTTACTTAATTTAAAAAAATATTTGTATATACTACTTGAAGCCAAACAGACACTATTGTGATGCATTTTTTAAATTGAATTTAATTTTTTTCATCCTGATGAATGTGCTCTTTAATCCTCATCCTCTATTTCGGTTATTGCCCCACCCGCCTCCCCTGTGGTGACTATGTTTGTTCTGTATGGTTAAGAGTCTGTTTCTTGGTTTGTCTTTCTCTCTTTTTTCCCCCTCTTTGCTCATTTGTTTACTCTAAAGACGTTTTGCACAGCGAAGGAAAAAAGCAACAAAACTATAAGGCAACCTACTGAATGGGAGAAGATACTGGCAAATGATATATCTGATAAATGGTTAATATCCAAAATATATAAAAAACTGATACAACTCAATACCTAAAAACAAATAATCTAACTAAAAATTGATTTAAAAAATCCAACTAAAAATGGCAGAAGGCAAGAACAGACATTTCTCCCAAGAAGACATCCAGATGGCCAACAGACACATGAAAAGATGCTCAACATCACTCATCATCAGGGAAATGCAAATCAAAACCATAATGAGATATCATCTTACACCTATCAGATTGGCTAAAATCAACAACACAAGAAAGAACAAGCGCTGGAGAGGATATTGAGAGAAAGGAACCCTGTTGTATTGTTGATAGGAATGCAAACTGTTGTAGCCTCTTGTTCCTCAATATAGAAGTTTCTCAAAAAAAAATTAAAAATAGTACCTTACGATCAGTCATCACACTACTAGGTATTTACCCCCAAAATACCGAATCCCTAATTCAAAGGGATACATGCACGCATACATTTATTGCAGCATTATTTATAATAACCAAACTATGGAAGCAGTCCAGGTGTCCATCATAGATGAATGAATAAAGGAGATGTAGACACACACACACACACACACACACACACAATGGAACATAGCCAGCCATAAAAAAGAATGAAATCTTGTCCTTTGCAACAATATGGATAAAGCAAGAGTGTATTATGCTAATCGGAGTCAGAGAAAGACAAATACTATATGAGCTCACTCATATGTGAAATTTAAGAAACAAAACAAATGAGCAAAGGAACAAAGAGAGACAAACCAAGAAACTGTGAACTATAAAGAATGAACTGATGGTTGCCGGAGGGAAGGTGGGTTGAAAGATG
Source organism: Canis lupus baileyi (assembly GCF_048164855.1). Classification (NCBI taxonomy): domain Eukaryota; kingdom Metazoa; phylum Chordata; class Mammalia; order Carnivora; family Canidae; genus Canis; species Canis lupus. Next base: position 9,406,020 of record NC_132839.1, on the reverse strand, counting down.
AGTGAAATAGATGAGGATTAAAGAATACACTTACCATAAGGAAATAAAATTGTGTTAGTTTATTGTAAAGCTGGTGGTACAAGAAGAGGGGGTATATGAGTCTTAAATCCTTGTCTTCCGAAGTAAGTAGATAATAGAACTGTGAATCATTAAACCAGAACATTAACACATTTGGAAAAATGTGGCTAAATACCAGAATACCAGAATAGCCTTCTAAGAGTTGAAAAAGAGTAGCATCTGAGGAGTAGGACTTGAGGTAGCTGGGCAGGTGACTGCTATTTTCATTGTAGGATTTCAGTACTAGTTCGACTTTTAACTATGTATGTCTACTACTTTGATTTTAAAAATTAAAGTTTATTTCCAATTTTCTGAAACTTAATATATAACCAAATTTAAGTATGATAATTTTTCTCAAACTTTACTATGAGACCCTAGAGAACTGTGTGATGTATTTCTTTGTATCCCTTGTTCCCATTCATTTGCTTAACATTTATTGAGTTTGTCAATGTTGGAACAGGTAGGAGGAAGTTCCAGTCTGAGGGGATTGGGAAAACAAAACAAAACAAAAACAAAAAAACCCAACACACTTTTTTCTACCTGGAGATGAGTATGAGGCCTTAGCAAACATAACGCATTGGGTAGGAGTAGGCATGGGAGTGTGATTGAAAATCACACCCTTTCTTCTCTGTAACTCAGATACAGGTCTTAACATCTACCCTACTGGGTAGCTGGGAAGGAATTAAATTAGCCCATTGAAATTACCTGGTTCTTCAGCTTTCTATTTATATGTAAATATTTGGGTAATTTCTAAATCCAAGTCTCTATAAGGGTAGCTGTTCCTTTTATTGCCCTCAACCTCCCTCAAGGAGGATCTTGGTTCAGGCTGTTGGGGAAGCCTCCCTCTGACACCACTTGTCACTGAGTAGAAGGGCTGTGAGTATTTCTCTCAGTAGGTAACACAGAAGGAAAAGAGGGAAAGAGAGTGGTGAATTACCACAATGGCTTTTAAAACTTGAGTTTGGGTTAACACAATTCACTGCTTATTCCCCTTTCATTGGTTAAAGGAAGTCACATGCCCATTTGGTGACCAGTCCTGGGTGATTTCCCCTTATGGCTACTGGTATCTACTTATCCCTATTTATGGCTTTTTTTTTTTTTTTAACTATAGGTTTATTTTTATTCAAAGTTACTGTCTCAAGACATAAATATGGATCAGAAAACAGTACAATTCGGACAATAGAATGTGTAGGGCGACAGGTTAGAGTTATATATAAAACATTTTTAGCTGGTTGAAAACAAAGCTGTAAGAACTGGTTTCACAAAGAAGTAACCCTTTTAAAGAGTGAGAAAAAAGAAATCAACTTAGGTTTGAAATCATATATACAGTCCTCTCAGCAGTTCTAGTAAATGCAGTGGTGTGAAAAATACCATAGACGCTACTTTTTGCACATAACAGTATTTGTAGATGAAAATCTGTTAGACAAGTCTGGTTTCATTTGTTAATAACCATGATTTACTAAAACAATTGTATCATGATCTTTTAGCTAACCTATGGTTTTTGGTTACCACAACCCAATGTTTGTTGATGCTGACTCTAAGAACTAAGAGCTATAAGCTACCCAGCTGTGGGGAGCTGCGGTGTGTCTCCTTTAGAGCAGGTGTGGTTTCTACAAAATTCCGACTCAGGAAATTTTGATATGAAGAATTGAGAAAAAAGAATTGCAAGTGTAGATAAAAGAGCGGCAGTAGCCAAGGACTACCGTTAGGTCTTGGGTTCACAAAAATTAATTTGTGGGGCAAATATGAGGGGACAGGAACTTAAATTAGTAAGTCCCATTTTGGGAAAGCAAAAGGCAGGATAATTTACTGTTCGGATCAGTGTGGAGAAGTAGGAATGTGGGATGGAGAGAACTTGACAATAAGTATGTACGGAGAACTCCCCGCAGTCAGATGCATTCTCCAGTTTATTATATGCATAAAGGTACAATTGCTTCTCCTTAGAATTTTTCCATAATTTTATTAATGTGGACTTTCTCCTTAGGAGAAGAATTCAGAAGGTTTCAGGAGTGAATGAAATACTTGTGTGTATGTATGTATTTTGATTATGTATTGGAACATATTGCATAATTAAACCTAAAAATTTTAATATTATCTTATTTGCTATATCCTAGGGGGATAATTGTAACTCAGTAAAGAATTTCCCCTCCAGTGTGTTTTTTTTTTTACATAACAAAGGCTGCCTAAATGAACCTTTATCTCATTATAATGTAATGCCAATAGTGATTTAAATATCAAAATGAAAGGGAAATTTTATCACAGTTTTATTCTTTCAGGCAAATGAATACTGCTTAATCCATTTACTTTTCTAGTTTTAATACTAGCGTTTGGTTAAGATAAAGCCTACTGATAAAAAAATACGTTGACCTCTTTGATAACAAGCAAATTTTTGATATTTTATGAGAAGATAACAAGACAATTACCAAGTTTCAGGAACAAGGACTAAAGCAGGCCATCTGAAAATGTTAATTTGGCTAAACCAGAATGAAACAGTTTATAATATATTTTTTAATATCTTAAAACAATTCTGTGGTCTTAAGATCAAGAAAAGCCAGTGCATGTGAGTGCTATTATTATTTATGGAGGGAGAAATTTCAGCTTTTCTTTCTTAACCTTGACTTCATTGATCAAATATTTTAAAGTGTATTTTCCCATTGTTTGAATGAACTCCGCTCATGTTTAATAATACTATTCTTTTGCTTCTGTCATTCAACTTCTCTTTCATCATAGATAAGGATATCATGAAATAAAATGCTAATTCTGTTATACCCAAAGAGCAGGAATCAGTACAGTTTTTTCCTAGGTGTATACCAGCAGGACCAGCCTGGGAACTGCCTTCCAGTTGGTATCCATCCCTGTATCAATGAAGCAGTTATCTAGCTGGCCATTATGATAGTGGGAATGACCAGCTGGTCAAGCATAGGCCATTAACTTTGAACACATTGATAGAGACATAAATTTCCCGGGAAATCATATTGAAAGATAAAATGGTCAGCTTCTTTTAAGTATATTCTGATATACCTCAGGACTGATTATGTGAACCACTGATTAGTTTATAGTTTTATTTTGTTAAAAGGTTTGATGATGCCCTTAATGTATTTTAAGGTAATAATAAATATGATCACTCTAAATCTGTAACTACTATACCTTTATGAATAGTGTATTTAAAGGCCTAAGGTCCGGTTTGTTTTTCTTTAAGTTGGCTTCTATTTTTACTAAATCTTTAGGAGTGTGCTATTTCAAGAGAGATAAATATTTTGGTGGGATTGCTTGACTGGCAGTACATTGTTTGCTATATCGATAGAGTTTTCCATATTGTCCTGAGTTGTATTATGACCAGTTTTTTTTTTTTTCTTTTCTTTTTTTTTTTTATCTACATGATTTCTTTGCTATTTGAAAGAGAGACTTAACCTTATGGTCATAGAAATTCATTATAATGGGAAGCAGATTCTTAAGAAAATAAAATTTGTGCCTGTATTCCAGCTGTTAAAATTCCATTTCAAATGCTGAAAAAAATTGTTTCAAAAGAGCCATCTTCCAGAAAGTAATTCACATAATCCCTCTATTTAGGAATAAATATTGAATTCAGTAGAATCAAGTAAATAGTAGTAAACTTGATAACACATAAAGCATTTAATACTTGTGTAGTGCTTAGTAGTTATGCAGCACATTTCATCGTCAAAATGCCTTAGCAACAGTAAGTAAGGTTTCTTGTCAATACTCCTATAAAGAGATAGGCAAGCATTACTAACAGGAATCTGTCTCACTTAAATCCCTAGCACCTATTTGGGTCTACCATTTTATATTTATTTGTTCCCAGAAGAAAATCTAACTGCTTGTGTAATAAAAATTCATGTTATTTACCTCCACCACTGATTTCTTTGGACAGCTGGTTCTGCAAGCCTGCCTCTGTGTGGTTTCCTAAGTCATGCGACACAAACTCAAAGGCCATGACATACTGTACCTGTCAGAGCCTGTACCCAGTAAATGATTCCTAATAATCTCGACAGAATATTGGTAATTCCCTTGAAACATAAATGTTCTTCCTGATTACTGGAGCCCATTTCAAATGATTTAGGTTAAGATTTTAGTTCTTTTTTTGCTGAATGACAGAGTTACTATTTTTGCTCTTATTTTTCTTGTTGGGAAGAGTGTTTAAATTTGAATCTTTTAGCCCTATTTTTCCCCTGACTTTCCAAGTATAATTTCACAGTGTCTGCCATCTGAAGATGTTCTAGTACTCTGAAACTTTACTCAAAGATGATGTATAAGTACATTCAGAATGAACAGTGCAATATTAGAAAAATTTAAGAAAGAATTTTAAGTTTATCCATTGATAAAGCTGAACCTGAAACACTAACAAGGACTTATGTCTCTATGGCGCTTTTGTCATTTCAGAATTTGCTCAGATTATTGTGTTTCTCAAGGTAGCCATTTGATAATGCGTTTATCAATTACCCCTTATTGGTACAGGAAGAAACCAAAATTCAGAAATGTGAAATGAATCCCTAAAATGGGACTTAAAACCACAACTTCTGATTTCAAGTGCAAGTCTCTACTCCCAATTTTACACCAGTGGTTTCCACCTTTTGACTCAGAATCCACTGGAGGAGGGAGATTGGGGTGGAGCCTGGAATCACTGTTTGGAAGCAGGCATTGTGTGATGTGACATTTCATGTCTTATGTGTACTATTGGTTTTAGTTATATGGGGGATAAAATACAAATTCACTGAGAAGCATTACTGAATCAGTAATGGTTTACTTAGCCTTTATGTATTTTCTTAATAAACAAATACCAGACTTACTGTCTCTATCAAGTGTAGCCTGGAGTTTAATAGCTGCTATCTCTGAAATCAGCCATTGTCGATGTCAAGCAAGTTCCTTGACCTCTCCATGCCTCTATTTCCTCATCTGTAAAATGGAGATAATGCTCTAGTTCAAAGCATATTGTGAAAATTAAGTGAAATAAATAATACATGAGAAGTACTTAAAACACTGTCTAGCATATAGCAAGTGCTCAGTAATTGTTAAATATTATTTTTATCATTAAAAGTGTCATTATGATCATGGGTAGGTCCATAGAATGTTGTGATTTTAGAAAGAGGTTTTCTTACTTCAAAGATGGGAACCAGTTTTCCTTCTGATACTGTTGTGGGCCTCATTATTTTGGTTAAAATTGGCCAATACTATTTCACATTTTTCTGTGACTTAAAAACTCAACTTTAAGTTACAACATGACTCGAGATTAGAACATAGGACTTCCACAATGGAGAGAGAAGGCAAACAAAATCAAATGGGTGTGCTCAGGCCTCACATCCTTGGAGTAGGACCACCAGGACTCCACCCAGAGTGTTCTCTGCAGCCTGGAAGATCATGGGCCTCATCCTTTTTTAGCTTTCATTTTCAGGTCCAGAGTGTAGTGCAAATCACTATGGGAAATCTTGTAAAGAAGATTAAAAATGGGGGAAGAGCAAACTGGCCTCTAAGCATCTTGCTAAAATAAACCACTTCTTCCTAAGCTCAAGACAGCAAGAAAGAGTTTAAGAGCATTGAAATAAATTCACCACCTGTTTGTACAGCAGAATCAAAGAGTTCTAGCAAACATAAGAATGCTTTGATCCTTTGCAACCAGAAGAAAATTATGAAGCTCTTCATTGATAGTTCATGGGGAGTTTGGGGACACTGATCAAAGAAAACTATTATTATAGACTGGAAATTAAAATAACCTGAATATAAGCTACTTCGGTACATTATACTTCTTTCAATGGTGAATTGCATATTTAAAAATTCAAAGGCCCTGCTTATGATTAAGTTAAATGTTATTGTGACTTCTATGCCATAATATAAAAAAAAAACCACTAAAATGTTTTTAAGCAACTGTGTTCCTCTTGTTAGTGGCTTTCCAGTTACATAGTTGAGATGGGCTGACGGGGGCAGTGTGCAGTGGAGATTTGATAGAATCCCTCCAGGTTATTGTAAACTCAATTGAGCAGAATTATATAAATGAGAGAATGTTTTGGCATTGTTTTATAATCTTTATGAAAAATTCCCATAAGTTTTTCAATCGTATAATAGCATTATATGATTACAGAGTCCACTTTTTCAATATTGTAATTATAGAGCTGAGAGGCTTGAAGAGAAAGATAGCCAGACTTACGGAAGGGAACAGGATATGTTTGTGGGTATTTTATTGTGAGGACTTGGACATTTGAAATGGAAAACATGAGAATCATTTGGAAATTTGGTTGTGCTCTGGGAGAAAATGCTTCTGTGTGAGTATCACAAGAAGCAGAAAGATAAAGTTAAGTGTATTTTTTGAATGAGGATCTGGATATTTTCCTGTAGATTTTTTACTTATCAAGAAAAAAGAATACTTAATTTAAATGTATTTTTAGCATGTTCTGGCTCTGAGCCAGACTTCATGAGTAGTTAATAGCTCCTGCCTCTGAAGTCATCAGGAAGCATTTAACAAAATATGTAGTAAAGCGCTTTCGAAATAAGCAGGCTTAAGGATGTGGAATCAAAGAGGGCAAAAAAAAAAAAAAAAAAAAAAAATCCCTACAAAAGAGGACATCTCATTAAAAAAATGTGTTGATTATTGCAAGAAAGACAGGAGGAGAGGCAGATCCCAACCTTGAGACCAATTCCTTCTAAGCCCAAAGCCCAGCACTAGATATTTGCACTTAACTAGGGCTACCCTCCCAACCCCCATTCTATGCCAGCTTCCTCTTAAGAAGGTGAGAAAATAATAGTGCAAAGACCCACAAAGGAAGCAGTACAAGAGTAGGGGCAAAACACTTTTCAGAAGCAAAATCAGCGGGTCTTTCGGTGATCCACACTTTATTGAAAAACACCAGACAGTGGAGATTTAGTCGGTCTTGGGTATTCATTTCAAACTAGTTTCTGAGAAACTTCGCTGAAGAGGAAGAAGAGAGTTTGTTAATTTTTGAAGTGACCTACTGTGGAGATAGCCTGTAATCTTAGGCCTGCATCTCTGATTTACACCAGGAGTTCGGACAGAAATCACTGAGGGCTCTTCACCTTGCTAAGTGTCTCTGCAAGACAAGGCTGACACCCTGTTCCCTGTCACTCAGCAGGAATGTCTAAAGGAAAAAAGTGGTGATAGCTGCAGAAGTGCTTTGTGCTCTTTTTCTGAAACTAAATTCTACATGCTGTTCTGAGCTCATAAATAAGTAAGATACCTGCTAGGCCAATGAGTAGCATACAAAGGAGCTGTTGTACGTCTCTGGCATCATCAGCAATGCCTTGCTCTGCGGGGCACTAGTGTCTTAAGAACTTCCCAGTTCAGTCCTTAGAACTAAAAGATGTGTGCTGATTGGAACTCAGGGATCTGTTTTATCTTATATTAAAGCATGCCAGCACTGACTTCAGATACATGTGTTATGAAGTAACATTTGTATTAGTCAAAGCTGAGAAATTTAATTAAGAATAATGTCTCTTGTTTTTTTTTTCCCCATGGAAGTATTTACAGGACTGAGCGATTTGATGACTAATGAACATATTTAAAGGGCATCTGGTACTGATCATGGAAACCAAAAAATAAAGTAAAATTTGTTCCTGTTGGCAACTTGCTATTCCAGTAGAATCATATGCTGAATGGTACTCCTGAGATTTTTTTAACATAAATATTCTATAGTTACCCAGCCAATTTTCACTTGCAAGGGGAAAATACTTCAAATTGGCTACATATTAAAAAAATGAGTCCCAAATAAATCCACGTGCAGAAAATACCACTCAATTTGGTATGCCTTGGTAATGAAGAGATCCTTAAAAAAGAAGGAAGGAAGGAAGGAAGGAAGGAAGGAAGGAAGGAAGGAAGGAAGGAAGGAAGGAAGGAAAAGAAAGAAAAAGAAAGAAAGGAAGGAAAAGAAAAAAGCAACTACTATGTGTATATCAGAAAATGGCAAAATCTATGCTATGTGTAGGGTGAGGTGTACCTTCTTGCAGAGAAAGGGTATACCTCTGGGGCGCCAACACAGACGATTTGAGGGTACCGTTAGTAATGATAATGAGCAAGGCTGGACAGGTGTTAAAAACAAAACAAAATAAAGACCTCAATGAATACACAGACAACAACTGTACCTTGTGCTGGGTGGCAGTTAAAATAACCACTCCTAACTCTGGAAAACAAACAAGGGGTGGTGGAAAGGGAGGTGGGTGGGGGGTGGGGGTGACTGGGTGATGGGCACTGAGGGGGGCACTTGAAGGGATGAGCACTGGGTGTTATGCTATATGTTGGCAAATTGAACTCCAATTAAAAAATATGTAAAAAAAATAAAATAAAAAAATAAAAATAAAATTAAAAAAATAACTACTCTTGTCCTCAGGATCTGGGATAATAGGGAGCAGTGGGGACTGTGGCAATCTGCAGACTGCTGGCCCTGCCTAAAAAGGAAGACACTACTTGGCTCAGTTAATTGTTGCCATATGGAAATGTGGGTCCAATGATGCCAGATTTTACAGTTCTTCAGAAGACACTTTTTACGTGAAAGCTTTTCATTTTGAAATGTTTTCTCAGAATTCAGATTCAGTTGGGAAAAGTTCATGCAAGCCAAACAAAACCTACACTGGGGCCAGATTTGGACGTTAGTCATAAATCTTCAATTTGTCCTTCCTGAATTAGCTGAGTAATATTAGTAGGCTTGCAGAGGAAATATGAATGCTTCCTAATATGTGAATGAAAAAAAAAAAAAGACTAGGTTACCTTGATAACTGAATAGTTAAGTGTGGCGTCAAATTGCCCGTGTTAAATCCCAGCTACGTACCCTGGGCAAATTACCAGTTCTCTTTGTGTCCAGCTTCTACTTTGTAGAATGGGAATGATAATGGTGTGAACTTCATTTGAGGATTCAGTTGAGCTTTATTATTAGCACAGTGCCTGTCATGTAATAGTTACTCAAGAAACATTGGCTATTATTTTATAATAAAATGATATTCAGAGGACTTGCCCTTTTGCACTTGAAGAAAACACCACCTGTGAATAGAGAGAGTCTTTTTTATGTTGAAAAACAGGGGCTGAGAGAATATATTCCGGAGTCAACAAGCCAGGATCTGAATCCTTACTCTACTGCTGAGGAACCAGAACAAGTTAATTATTTTTCTAAGGCTTAGGTCCATCATCCATAAAATGGGAATAGTAGCCTGTGCTTCAAAGTCATAAGAATTCAGTGAGATAATATGTATAAAATCAACCCCTGGCACATAGGTCAATAAACATTACTTGCTTTTTTGATTGTTATTTTCGAAGTTCCATATCTGCAAGTTTTTTGGCAATTTATGCCTCATATATATTTGAAGGGAATTGCATGACATTTGATTTACAAATTAAGCTTCATCTTAATGAGCCATATGACAACACTGATCCTCAACCTAGGTGATTTTTACCTTCCAGAAGACACTTGGTAGTGTTCGAGACATTTTTCTTGTCCACGACTGAAGGAAGTACAGCTGGAATATAGTGGGTAGAGTCTAGAGATGCTGCTGAATGTCCTGTAATGCACAGGCCAGTCCCCTGCAACAAAGAAGTATTTGGCCCAAACTGTTGCTGGTACTGAGCTGGAGAAACCCTGCATTACAGCTATAAAACCACCATAAAATTTAGTTCGTAAGGTGATTGCCAAGAAAGGAGAGTCATTTGTTTTTCAAAGCATCACCTAGCTCAGATAGAAATTAACATGTAAATTGAAATATATAGCTTCACATCCAATAAAATATTTTATAATGCGTATCTACATCCATATGTGTATCTGTATTTTTCTGATTACAAAAAGTAATACAAGCTTGTAAAAATTAAAAGACAGCAAAAGCATATAAATGGAAAGTGAAAGTTTACCTTTCCCCCCCACTTATCCCCGTAGAAAAACCATTGGAAATCCAACGGAGTCATACTACTTCAGATTTATAAATATATGTGTATACTGTTTTATAATGTGATTTCTTTTCTCTTTCTGGACATTCCAGTCCTACAGCTGTTATGTGGGGCTGAGCAGGATAGGCATTCAGGAAGGGCAGCCGGGCATAGGGTGTGGAACGCACCTCGGGTTAGGAGGGCATCAGTGTGGAGCATGGGACGGGATGTGTCATAGTCCAAATGAGGTAAAGAAGGCATCCGTGTGTGGGGACAGCCCACTGTAGGATGTCAGCAAAGTCCAAGGGGGAATGAGGAGCACAAAGACAAAAGCCTCATGTGGGGTTTTGAACCCAGATGGGAGAAAGGGCCAAAAAAGCCAGAAAGTGCTGAAGGGATGATGGGATGTGTCAGAAAGATGCAGAAGCTACCTTCAAGAGGCCGCAACTGAGACAGTTGGAGCATCAAAATAAATAGTGTAAATACATGGAGTTAGTAAGAGATTAAAACCCACTGAATAAAGAAACAATGAGTCCCTAATGGTGTAATAAATAACTGAATAAAATGAAAGTCGACTAAGAATTAGAATATTTAGGGATATTTAGGGGCGCCTGGGTGGCTCAGTGGTTGAGTGTCTGCTGGCGGCTCAGGTTGTGATCCCAGGGTCCTGGGATTGAGTCCCATAGCGGGCTCCCTGCAGGGAGCCTGCTTCTCCCTCTCCCTGTGCCTCTGCTTCTCTCTGTGTGTCTCTCATGAGTAAATAAAATCTTAAAAAAAAAAAGTGAAACATTAAAAAAAAAAAGAATTAGAATATTTATTAAGTCAAAAATGACTTTTCCATCACAAAAACATTAGCTACCAAGGGAAAAATGATATCTTTATAGTGGAAAAGCCTGGAAGACACCACCTTAATCAAAAGATTAAAATTAACATCAGTAATGGAACAAATCAGAATTGCATGCCACCTCATGAGATGCTGTTGTAGCCAGGCTTTGAGAAGATAATCCTTGCCTCTCGGTTTTCCTGCCCTTGGGTCGCCTTTGTCCACGCTAGTGGGGCTGACCTGGTAACACAGCATGTTATAGAAGTGATGGCATATGACTACAGATGCTAGAGGCTAAAAGACCTTGCTCACTCTGAGGGAAGGCAGCTGCCGTGCTGTGAGGGTCCTTAAGTCGACTTAGAGAGAGGGCTACAGAGTGAAGAGAAGCTGTTTCTGGCAACAGCCAGCGCTGACTCACCAGCCCTGTGAGTAGGCCACCTTGCAAGCAGATCCTTCAGCCCCAGTCAAGCCTTCAGATGACCGTAGCCCTTGCCAACATCTTGATTGCAACCTCATGAGAGAATCACCCAGCCAACCTTTTTCTTGTCCACATGCACAGAGACCATTTGAGGTAATCTTTGTTGTTTTCAACTACTATGTTTTGGGATGATTTGATATGTGGCAAAGGACAACGAATACAGAAAATTGAGAAGAACATAGCATTACTTCTGTGATATTCCTCCCAGAGAGGCATACCCTGAATCTAGTCCTTATGAAACAGAAAACAAATACTAATTAAGAGGCATTCTACAGAAACAACTGGCCTGCAGTCTTAGAGTCAAGGTCAGAAAAGATAAAGACGGAACGAGAAACTTGGAATGAAGGCAACTAGACACGCAACAACTTTACACACAACGCTGGATTCTGAACTAGATTCTTTTGCTATAAGGGATATTGTAAGGCTAGTTGGCAAAGTTTGGAGCCTGAGGATTGGATGGTAGTAATGTGTTAATGGAAATACGTTTATTTTGATGGCTATCTTATGATTGTGTAGTGGAATATAATTTAGGAAATGCACACTGAAGTGTTCAGGGATGATGAAGCACCACATCAGCAACTTACTCTCAAATAGTTACAGAAAAAAAATCCTTTGTACTTGGAACATTTCTGTAAGTTTGAGATAGTTTAAACATGTTTTTTTTTTTAATTATGGAAGAAGAAAAAACATTATGTCCTCGAATATGACCTTTCCTACAGAAAAGAGACGCATCTTGTCCTTTTTTAAAGCGATGCATAGGATTCAAGTTTTTATATCCAAAAAAAATTTCTTGCCAATCTCCCATTGATGAGCATCTCAATTGATTCCAGTTCTTTGCTATTATGAACAAATGGTTCTTTATTATTATAAACAGTGTCAGTAAATATCACTTTAAACACTTTATCAATTTTTGCCTAAGAATAAATCCCTAGAGTTGAATCGCTATGATATGCAGCCTTTCATCGGTTTAATCATAAGTCATTGTAGGAAACCACATAAAATCGCCTTAAAGGAAGATGAAATTTATCATTTGGTAGTTATTTCCATTGTTTTTTTTTTTTTTTCCCTCCCACTAGAAAGTAAAGACTGAGAACTCTCTCTCTTGCTCATCACCATCCCTAGCATTAATATACACTTAGGCACTCAATAAATACTTGTTGCAAGAATAGTAATAGCGAACATGTATTATGTGTCTGATACTGTTCTAAGGATATGAATGCATGCACTTCTTGTAACAGCCCTACAGGTGGTGGGATCATTCATTTTACTTTTGAGGAAATTGAGGCAAAGGGAGGCGAGGCACTTGCCCAGTTTCACAGGGCTATTCAGGGATGGAGCCAGGCGTCCGGGCAGTTTTTCTTTGGCTTACAAGCTCTCAGCCACTATGCTATCTTGATTCTCTCTAGTTGAATAAATGAATTTATGAATTAGTGACCAATATAGTTATTTGATTCTTTGATCAATTACAAATTTCAACTACCTTCTTTTTAAAAAAAAAAAACAAAACGAAAATTGAGAGGAATGGAATGCTTGCTTCATGAAAGCCAAATTAGTTTTACGGTCCTCTGTACTAGGCTGTACTTACTACGTAATATTACTGTTCCTGAAAATAATACCTGTACTGCTATCAACTATACATCATCCTTCCTAAGAATTTGTGGATGTAGAAACAATTTTTGCTTTGTATTACAAATGAAATAGTAAATCTGCACTTGCCCACCACTTGGGCTCTATCACTTGGGCTCCTCTGCCCCTGCCGTTCCCTGAACCTGAAGTATACACTGCTCATCTCCCATGGTGAAAACCCAACCCTCCTGCTTCCACTGACAACCACTTTACCATTTTCTTTTTCTTACTTTCCTCTTGAAGGTTAAAATGATCTTTTCTTCCTCAAAATCCCAAGTCCTTTATATAGTACTGGAGTGTAGGAATACTACATTCTAAACATAGTTTCTATTAATTGTGTTAAGTCCTCATCTCCCTTAATAGACTATATTCCCTTTCAGTTTAATTCATTTTCTAAAACCCAACAATATTTTGAACAGAATACGATACGACGAAATAGGTTTTTTTGGGTGAGGGAGTGGATTATCTCAAGGAACTGTATTTTGAATTTTTAAAATCCTGAGTCAATTGGCCACTAAGATTTGAATATTGCATATTCCACAATGATCAAGAACTATAACAAATGAAATGGTGACTCATGATTTTTTTTTCCTATGGTGATTGGTATTTTGTCTTTAGTTTACAAGGCATGGAGCACCAAGAAGCAAAATTAGCTTTCATTTCATTTCATAGGACCTTCTGTTCAGCTCATGGCTGTAAATATCAACTTTGCTTCTACCCACAACTTCAGTTCTTTATCTCTTAGTGGGTGTTTTAGGGACATCAAAGGTAATAAAATCAATCCGAGATAAGTGGGATATTTTTTTCAAAGGCTAGTGCTTAAGGATGTGTTCCTGTTAGAGAATTTTAATACTAAATTTGTTTCAAGTGTTTGGTCTAATACCGTATCTCCCTGCCAACTGGAAGGACTGTCCTTGAATCCTGTTCTGCATGAAATAATAAAATATAATCCCTTCTTCACATATATTGGAAAAAAAAAGGAAAAGAACTTCAGGGAATGTGAGGTATTGTCATGAGACAGGATTATATTTTGTCACAAAGGCAATAGTATATATAGCCTTCAGGCCAGTTGTTTCTCTTCCCCTACAAGGACTTCTTTCCTTTACCCACAGGATTCAGACAAAGTTGAAGGTTTTTGTTGCTGGAAGCTCAAAGAGCAAGCCAAAGACAAAATTCAAACAGATATCATCAGTCTTTTAAAAATGCCATTGCTTATGTAAATTAACTGTGGTCTTTGGGAGCTGGTGGGCCCAAGCACCCTTGGATTGGTTGGATAGTCAGTCATGTGTTATTTGTATTTGATGTAAGGCTTGTTTCTCCTAGAAAGCATTGACCATGAAGTTTTTTTAATTTAATTTAATGTTCATGCTTTTTTTTTTTTTTTGCATATTTGTTTATTTTAGATTAGCCTCAATATACTGTGAATTCCAAAAGATATTTTAGAGGCTAATGTATTATTATGATGCACTTCTGTATGATCTTCCTGATTTTTGGTTTTTACTTTTATTCCCCTGGCTAAGGCATTTATTTGAGATTTCCTCAAATCATGGTTAATTATCATTAGTGATTGAAATAAAACTTTCAGACATATGGTTCTTTGAAACTATTTTCATATTATGAATGATACATCTTAAAATAATATTTTGTAACTAAAAGTCACAAACTTGATAAGTAGCCTGAAGCATATTCCGAAAAATAGTCAAGTCAAAGCGAGCCTATTTCAAAATTTAGCTTCCTTGAATCTTCTAAAATCCTGAGTTCTGCATGGCTTCTCATGTATATTAAATTCTTGATCATACCTTTTGTAGATAAAAAATTCGTTTGGGGGCCGGCCGAGCTGCTTGCTCCCCACTGTTTGTAATTGCATTGCATCCGGAATCTCCAAACTTTTTTCAGCAAAGACTCTCTTTGGGGATGCATGTGCAAGAAATTATTACTTTTGGGTATCCAATAAGGATTTTTAAGTAGGCATTTACATGCCAGATACCACATTAGCTGTAGGTCCTGGACCTGTTTTAAAATCATCCTGAGAATCCCAGAGACCACTTCTTGGGTGATGATCCTTGACCGGGGGAGGGGCCTTTCTCCTTAAATCTGCGGCGCGGCCGGTGCACGAGTGTGAACCCGCCTGTGTTCAGTCTTTTTCGGTTTGGTCACTGTTGAGCGCAAGGGCTCCGTCTCTGCCCCCCTTGGTTGTGGGGTCCCCCCCCGCCCCCGCGCCTGAGTCTCTCGCGTGCAGAACTTTGCATTGAGCGGAGGTCCTGAGTGCGGTTTGGGTGCCGGGAGGGGGGAGGGAGGAGGAGGGGGAGGAGGAGCGGGAGGGCGGGAGCGGGGAGCCGGGCAGTGGAGCGCGGGGGGCGCGGGGCGCGGGGCGCAGAGGCGCAGAGGCGCCGCGTGGTAGCCATCCGTTATCCGCTTCTGTTTTGCAGGTTCCGAGCGATGCCCGACGCGGGTGGGAGCGAGAGCCCGCGCGCTCCCCGGCGGGCCTGAGCCCTGAGGGTGGCGCGCGGCCCCGGAGGCGGCCCCGGCCCCGGCCCCGGACCCCGCGCCCCGCGCCCCGCGCCCCCGCCGCCGCCATGGGCCGCCCCCCGCGCCCGCTGCTGCTGCTGCTGCTGCTGCTCCTGCTCCTCGGCCTCGCCCGCGCCCTCGGCTTCCGGGGCCCGCTCTCCGTGTGGAAGAGGTGGGTGCCCGCGGCTCCCCCGACACCCCCCACCCCGGCGCACCCCCGACCCCGGACCCCGACCCCGAGCCCGAGCAGACCTCGAGCCCGGACCCTGACGCCGAGCAGACCCTGGACCCCCGACCCCGAGCAGACCCTGGACCCCCGACCCCGACCCCGAGCAGACCCCGAGCCCGAGCCCGAGCAGACCTTGAGCCCGGACCCTGACGCCGAGCAGACCCTGGACCCCCGACCCCGAGCAGATCTCGGACCCCGAGCCCGAGCCCGAGCAGACCCCGACCCCGACCCCGACCCCGACCCCGAGCAGACCCTGGACCCCCGACCCCGAGCAGGACCCCGAGCCCGAGCGGACCCCGACCCCGAGCCCGGACCCCGAGCAGACCTCGAGCCCGAGCCTGACCCCGGACCCCGACCCCGAGCCCACCCCGGACTCCGAGCCCGAGCACACCCCGAGCCCGGACCCCGAGCCGACCCCGAGCCCGACCCCGGACCCCAACCCCGAGCCCACCCCGAACCCCGAGCCGAGCCCGAGCCCGGACAGACCCCGACCCCGAGGAGCCCAGACCCCGACCCCGCCCCCCACCCCCCGACCGAACCCGGGACCCGGAGGAGCCTGGGCCCCGACCTGGACCCCGAGCAGACCCCCGACCTCGACCCCGAGCCCGAGCCCGAGGAGCCCAGACCCTGACCCACCCCCCCGACCAACCCGGGACCCGGAGGAGCCCGGACCCCGACCCCGACCCCGACCCCGACCCCGAGGAGCCCGCCCCGCCCCCAGCCGCGTCCTGCGGCCGGCGCCAGCATCCTGGACTTTCGGGGCTCCCCCTGGCGCCCCGCGGAGCCGTACCCCGTACCCCGTACCCCGTGGGGAGCCCCTTGCAGAGCGGCCCGCCCTGCGGAGCCCAGCTGCCCGGCCGTCCCGAAAACTCCCATTAAAGTTGCGGTTTCCCGCGCTGTCCGCTCCCTGCTGGGTCCTTCAGGCCCGAAGCAGCTCCAGGGATGAAACAGCGACACCGATACGCGGTGGGGGAAGGCGATGGGGGGCCCGGGAGAGCTGGGAGGGACCCCTGAGCGGGGCGCACGCTCCTCCTAAGCACCCTATTAAGTATTCATGTGCTTGGACATTTGTAATTCACACAGCAGGCCCCCGCCCCCCCGCCCCCCCAGCTCTGCCTCCTAGCGATATTGTGGGTGTTTTGTTTCTGGTTAGTGATGCTGGACACTTAGGAAATAGTTATAAAAATCTCCCTGGGCTTTGGTTAAGGTTTATGCCATTAGAAAACTGGCATGCCTGTGTTAATTTCTAATTTACCAATATTGCATTTTCATCAAATAGATGTGGACAAGCTTTTACTGAATCGAGTTTTAAATAGAGCCTGCCTGCTTGCTTTGGTGATATTTTGCTTCCAAGTTGGGCATACGTGGCTCCTAGACTAGAAAATGCAATTCTGAGGGTTTAGAACATTATATAGTCATTGTATCTTGTAGAGATGTGTTTGGATCTAAAGCAATAATCTTTCATCTAAAGGTCTTAGGATTCTTTTTTTTTTTTCCTTCTCGTGTTAAGATTCCATTATGTAAGTTCAAGGATATTGAAACGTTCCTCTTTTTTAAGGTTTAAGGAAAATACCAGGTCATTTTCCAATGAATGTCTTGGTACCACCAGACCAGTAATTCCTATTGATTCATCAGATTTTGCATTGGATATTCACATGCCTGGAGTTACACCTAAACAGGTGAGAGGAATTTTCTATTTCCTTATCCCTTGTTCTGTGTACTGTGATTGAAGTGGGGAAACTGCATTTACCGGGGTAGTAACTTCTTTGAAAGTACGCACTTGCTTTCAGGACTCCTCAGATAGGACCAGAATAATTGAATTTCTATAAAGAGGAGTAACTCTTTCAAGGTAAATCTTTCCTTTTAAATTTCTTGTTAAAACATTTACTCATACTATTATTTGTGTTTTGAAATGGAACCTTGGAAATCCATGTTTTGGAACTCTCAGTGGACTAATAGCCTTTGTAATACGGAGCGTAAGGATGTATTAAAATATGAAAAATTATTCTAATAAAGGGAAATGATATTGAGCAGCTGCATCTGAGAAATACCCTTCTATCGCAGTCACAAATTGAGAAATAAAAGCACGTGTTTACTGCCAAGAATTTGACAAACAAAACATTGCACACTTTTAAAACTTATGAAAAACTCTTCAGACAGGTGGTCGATTGTGAGTTTTCTTTGGTGTGTTTTGCTTGTTATATATAAGAGGTCTATTTTGAAGAAATAATTGGCAGAGCTCATACAGTTGTGACCTACAGAGCATTTTGAGGAGAACTAGGTTGTTGCTAAGGCTTTCCCTGTCTTAGAAGAAGCTCGAACTCACTGCTGTCATGTGTGCAAGGTGTTTCATTAAGCATAAAAAGGCCAGAATTAATTACGCTTTGCAGCCAGGCACTGCAGGGATTTATGTGTGTCATTAAAAGATAGTCTTCTCCTTTTGAAGGGCTGTGGAGACAGGGGAAGACCGGGTGTTGTAGAGCTGCAGTGGCTGATGTCATTGTTGCAAATAACATTGTATTTTCTTTCTTTCTTTCTTTCTTCTTTCTTTCTTTCTTTCTTTCTTTCTTTCTTTCTTTCTTTCTTTCTTTCAAAGACAAAAGTATTCTACTTATTGTAGAGAATTCCTTGGAAATTGACATCCAGATGCTCTAAGAAAATACACATGGTCCTTTTGTGGGGACTAAGGATGGACATTCATTTCTCTGAAAACCTGGGTATTATCTAGCTATCTATAAATAACTACTTCACTGTTGTAGTGAATTCCCAAATAATCAGGCGATGACTTTTCTGTACATTCAGTTGTTTACTATTCTGGCCTTTACTTCCATAAGCTCTGGATTCAGTATTTAGTCAGAAGAGGTGTAATGAGATTGAGAGTGGGAGAGACCAGTGATGGTTCCTCACCTGTGAAATGTGCTTCTTCTCATCTCTTCTCACTTTTTACAAGTGGTTTTTTTCACCTATATTTGCTTTATGTTAAAACTGACATTATAACGCTTTTAAAAAAAAAAAAAATCTGGGATGCCTCAGTAGTTAAATGTCTGCCTTTGGCTCAGGTCATGATCTTGGGGTCCTGGGATCGAGTCCCACATTGGGCCCCCTGCATGGAGTCTGCTTCTCCCTCTGCCTGTGTCTCTGCCTCTCTCTTTCTGTGTCTCTCATGAATAAATAAATAAAATCTTAAAAAAAAAGAATTCTGCTAATATGTCATTAAACACTTTTCCCACAGGAATGTTAATATTTTTTCGAATAGTCATTTGTCAGGGTTCATTATTATTCTGTTATTTTTTCTTCTAGTTATTTTGCAGTAATAATATTTAAGTTATTTAACAGTAATAATAATAGGTAACTGTGTTGGAGCCAGTATTTTCAGAAAGAGTTCCTAGAGGAATTGATTATTAAAAAAATAGAGAAGCTCAATTTTCATAAATTAAAATGTGCTTAAAATGTTCATGAATTAAAATTTTTTATGATTTTATAATTACCAAAACAACTCCATGGCAAAAAGAACCCCCATGAAGTTACAGCTCGTTATTTTCCGCCATCTGCATACAGCTTTGCCTCACGCAATGGACATTTGCCTGTTGCCTTCCCAGCAGACACTTCCTCATTGCTCCTTCTCTTTAAAACAGGTGGTTTCTAGGAGCTTCCTAGCCAGGATCTGGAGGTGACGCACGTGGATGAGGATTAGGAATCACTGCCCCCACCTCCCCTTCCATGCCCATGGGTTCAGAGGAAGGTGTGTGACCTAGACCAGTACCATTAAATCTTAGGACTTTTGCTAGGAATGCGTTGTTCTGTTGCATGTGTGCACAAGGCATGTAGTCCCCGGGTCCTGCCATGTTCATGAGGATAAAACTAAATACTGTACAAGGCAGTGTAGAGACACTGAAAGAACAGATGTTCTTGGTGGCCTTGCTACCTAGGGAGTTTTCACTTATGTTAGGCTTTTTTGTCTCCACCAGGGTGAGTTGGGTTTTCCCTGACTTGTAACTGAAACTACCTAACTGGGTACATGATTCAGTTGTGCGGCCTTGTCAGCTCAAACTGTTGTTTCCTCCATCACGTAAGTGCCAGGAGTAATTTACTGACCTGATCCAGCCCGTCTATAGCTCAGAAACCTTCATGAGAAATGATAGTCATACTGCCTGTGGGGTACAGCCAGGAAGAGATGGGACTCGGAAACCCACTTCCCTCCTGAACTTGGCATCCTTGGTGACGAAGATGCAGAGCTGTGGTAGAGTGTGAGGACTTTGGGGGAAGAAAGTATTCTTTTTGCAGAGCGCAGATGAAACCAAATTTAACACAGATCCCAAAGAGGAACAGAGAACGCAAGACAAGAAAAGAAAAATGAGACATATTAGAGGAAAGAAATAAAAGATAGAAGGGAAATAAAATGAAGTGGTTCTCCTCCAACCCCTCTCCCCCTAAATCCAGGAGAAGAGAATGATCAAGGACAAAAATAAAGAGCAAAAGAAAAAAATAACTATAATCTGAAGAATAGAATATTTAAAAAATCGTATAAAGGGGCACCTAGGTGGCTCAGTCAGTTGAGCATCCAACTCTTGTTTTCGGCTCAGGTCATGATCTTGGGGTTGTGAGGTGGAGCCCCATGTGGGGCTCTGGGCTCAGGTCAAGTCTGCTTGAGATTCTCTCTCTCCCCCCCTCCCCCTCTGCCCCTCCCCTTGCTCACACACACTCTTTTTCTCTCTAAAAATGAATAAATGGGTCTTTAAAAATAAATCAATAAAAGATCAATTTTTAAAAATCTTGCAAGAAAACCAGGAGTAAGAAAACCTAAAATCAAGTAAAGGCACTGAGTTAAAATGTTTTTTGTTTGTTTGTTTTTTTTTTTGTTATTTTTTTTTGTAACGGCAGGAGGTCAAGAAGGAAGGAACTGAGTTAGTAGTTGAGGCAGACACGTTGGTCAAAGAGATAGGTTCACTCAACAGAGTTTTTTTCTAACACATATCGTTAAGTTTTGGCAATAACGAGGCACAACAGTGAATCTGCTCTGAGTCCTTGCCTTGGGAGATGTGAGATTGTTTTTTTTTTTTTTTAAGATTTTATTTATTTGTTCATGATAGTCACACAGAGAGAGAGAGAGAGACAGAGACACAGGCAGAGGGAGAAGCAGGCTCCATGCAGGGAGCCCGACGTGGGATTCGATCCCGGGTCTCCAGGATCGTGCCCTGGGCCAAAGGCAGGTGCTAAACCGCTGCGCCACCCAGGGATCCGGAGACGTGAGATTGTTAGGTAGGCTTGAAAAGAGAAATAAGCAGATGGAGGACAGAGGTGGAGAGCATGTCGCTCTCGTCCAGATGCAGTACGAGGAGCTAATTTTGCTGGTGGGATCCAGGTCTAAATCAGTGTCTTACCACCGGGTATCCAGTCATGTCAGGCCTCGGCGCTGCAGTCCATTCTGCTATATCACAGACTTCAGAGCAGCCTTTAACAATTGCTCTCATTAAGCCAGCTCTGGAGAGTCTGGGGAAGGTAGCATAATTATCTCTTGTAATATCAGTTTTATATTCAAAGTAAGCTCACTCTCTTCAGTGACTTGAAATTTCAAAAAGTAATTTCTGTCCTCTTTAATAAATTTCTCCTTAATCAGTGTTTTCTCAGGCTTTGGGAAGACAGGGAGAAGAGGAAGCAGCTAAGTAGAGTAGACGTAAAGGAAACAGAATCTTGTGTCAGATGGCACGGGCTTCAAATCCAGCCAAGCCACGGACTGCTGGTATCTTGAGGCTCATAGCCTCACTTTTTCTTCCTCATTCGATTCCCTTCTTCATCAGAGGCCCTGTGAGCTTTTGCTATCACCAGTTCATTTCAACGAACAAAACAATTGGATAAACCGCCAGTTCCTGGTCTTCATAAGGTGCAATCATCAGTTTGATGTGTTAACTATCCTGTGGACGTTTGATCTTAAAATGAACGAGGTGTAATTATGATGATTTTTACATAAAGTCTATTGTCTAAATCTAAGCCAAATCTGGTGGGTTGTATGGGCTTCAGGGCCAAATTGAGAGCATTCGTGGCCTAGCTCTTGCAGTGTCAACTCGGGTATCGTTTTGAACCAGCTGGTTGTGCTCCTTCATCTGTGGACAGAATGATAATAGCACCCACCTGGGACTGTGTTGGGGCCTGGGCCGGGTCATCCCAATGGCACGTTGAGTTGCCCTGAACGTGAGAAGTTCTCGTGAGATGTGAACTCGTATCATTATTGTTATTTTGTGTGCTGAGGACAATGTGAATGAGCCGTAGGATGAAAAAGAAATGGCCCACCTTCATGCTTTCAGAAATAACTTCCTGGAGAAGGTAAGACATCGTAATAATTTTGGAAGAGAGGGAATTTAGCCAAATGAAGAACGATTGACAGTAAGAACCTGGGCAAGAGAAACCTGGAGAAAGTAAGCAGGGAATGTGCTCATTCCTCAGTAATTCCTATTAAAAATGACTCTCCTAATCAGATAATGAAGGGACATTGAGAATGGTTGTTTTTTCTCAAAGCTACTACATGTCTTTCAACCTGCTTAGAAAAGAAAGTATCAAAAGTCGTTTCATCAGTCGAAAGCGTTAGTGGTTTTTTTTTTTTTTTTTTTAACATTAGTTTGAAATTAACCTGGATTTCTCCACTTTGCTGGGAACTTTGTATAATAGCCTTATTAAAAAATTCTCATCTAACGTAAGTCTTTAAAGATCCTAGTTTTTTTTTAAGGATTTATTTATTTATTTATTATTTATGATAGACACAGAAAGAAAGAGAGAGGCAGACACAGGAGGAGGGAGAAGTAAGCTCCGTGCCCGGAGCCTGACGTGGGACTCGATCCCGGGACTCCAGGATCGCGCCCTGGGCCAAAGGCAGGCGCCACACTGCTGAGCCACCCAGGGATCCCCAGATCCTACGTTTATATAGCGTTTTATTTGTTATTTGTACCACTGAGATCCTCTTCTGTCTTGGCTCAAGGACTTACTAATGTAAACGAATTGGTAAAAAATAGAATTTTATAGAATCAAATATTTTCTCTGAGCCCAATAACTCGAAATCGTGTAACAATTGAATGTGTTTCCATTAGGGTGTGTTAGGCTGTCGTTCATGTGGGGTTTCCCTCCTTTATTTTGGGAGCATTTTGAGAACTATAAAGGAATATGCCTTTTCCTTTTTTGAACCTCTTGCAGATTCTTGTCTCATTCTGTATTTGTCTTTTGAAGAGTCACAGATTATGCTTTGAAATCAGAAAGCTGCCCTTCCCCTGTGTTCCTGAGCACAAGCGTCTATCCCCAGGAACACCAGGAAATGGAACCATTCTGAGTTTAAAGATCACATCAGATATCCCTGAACAGCAAGTTGAAATACCTTGAATTAGAGTCTTAAGTTCTCACTTATTTTACAATAACCCTGAAAGAATGTAGCTTGGAAATTTAACCATAGGAACAAAGTACTCCTATGACATTTTCTCAAAAGCTTCCCACAGTGTTTCTCTTTGCTTTTTCTCAAAAAATGGACAACTGTTAGAAAATGTTTACTGATAAATTTTAACTTTTCATTTTCTGACATCAAAAGGAAGAGATTCCCCTTGCTTTCCCTGCGCATATAAACATGTAAGAAGAACCCAGCTTTCACACGTGTTTCCTACTGCACCTGTTTAAAAGATCAAGCCACTATCATAACTTCACTCATTAGTGGCATTTGCTTCTGGAACCTGTTTATCAGAAGTAGTATATGAGGTGAATGCGGAGTTGCTATGGTGCCTTGATTTTCTTAAGTTCAAAATGCTGATTAAATTAGACTTTTTCTTGTAGTTGGTTAGCTGTACAAAGTTAGGCTTATGGCCTATTTGGAGGATATTATGTTAAATACTTATAATGTTATAAATGCATAACATTTATAATGTTACAATATTTTTAATCTAATCATTACAGTGGGGGGGGGTGGAGAAGAAATCCCAACCAGTGCTTAAAAATTCAGGACAGAATTAGCAAGGATACTTCCCCCGCAAATGGGTTTTTACTGGAATAGTTTTTAATTCTTTGGGGGTTGTGATTTACTTTCTTTCTTTCTTTTCTTTCTTTTCTTTCTTTCGCATGAGACTAAAAGGAAGGGAGATACCCCATATCCCATTTTAAGATTAGTTTGACTTTCAAATTAAGCCTTATTGTGTAAGGGCAGAAAATTAATCCCTGGGTACTGGCGACCTTCTGGGCACCAGCGGTAGGTTATCTGTTATACTCATTGGGGAGAATGGATTCAGGCTCTGCCCAGAGCAGCTGGGTGATTGCTGGGAACTGCCCAGATAGATCTCTACCCGACTCTAGAGTTTGTGTGTCTGGAACCCCCATAGATTCCCTGACCACCTGTGTGTGGTCAGTGGCCATGTCCTATCCTACCTTCTCTAGTCATCTGCCTTTCTGTTGCTGCATGCTCATTCTCTTCTGACTCAGTCTGTACAATAGGACAAATGGCAAATGGGTTTCTTTTTGAGGCAATTCCGGTTGATTGAGAGGAGCTGCCTAGAAAAATGTTAAGAATAGTGAGGCCATGAGTGTAAAAGACAGTAGTAGTGGCTCTAGTAGCTGGTTCTGTACCAGCACATTTCTTTGCTAGAAAAAAAAAAATGGATCAAGGGTAAAGGTTGATTGCATTAAGTCATTGTCTTACGATGAAAAGAACATGAGTCATGGCTTTTAGCATGTTTTAGTTCTTAGTTTTTTTCTCCCTCCACAAAAAGATTAAAGGAATATGGTGGTCTTGCGATTGAAGAAGGAAAATCGAAAAATATCCTAATTCTGGACTAGTATTTGCTTTTTATTCAGGAAGACTTAGGCAATGTATGTAAAATTTCAAGATTTAGAGGAAGAGCAACAAAACAGATTAAAATGCTATACCCTTCCCCTTCCCCAGACCAAGGGAGTAATATCCCAACGAGAGGCTAATAGCGAAGAAAATTCAGTGATTACTAAAAAGAATGGTCACCAGACCCTTGTTTTATTTATTTAGTAACCCAAATTGTTTTTCCCACTTTCTTTTTTTGAAAGTTCGGGATTGCTGTCTTTTAAGATGCTACATGTCACGTTCATTGGTTATTTATTTGTACAATTACCCCCTTGCTTCATCAGCAAGGCTCAATTATGTGAATTAAACAGAATACAAAAACATTAAATGGACTTGTAAACTGCAAATTAAAGTCATATGTAGTTCATTGCTAATTGTTTAGATTTAAATCATGACATTTCCTCTTTATTTTTACTAAGACCTATGTAATGCCCACTTAGGGAAGTTATGATTGAGCTATTAAGAGTGTTTTCTTCCACGAGAATAATCTAAGCATGTCATATAAATCTGGGTTCAGAGCTGTAAATGCACATCGACCATTTTTTTTCTTTCTTTGTTGAAAATGAGAAACAGAAGGGACTTTTTTGTTTTTGATTATTTTTTGACATTTTTATATCAATATGATACTTGAAAATAATTTGAAAAGTAAATATAGGGGGATGGGGTAACTGGGTGACAGGCATTAAGGAGGGTGCATGATGGAATGAGCACTGGGCGTTAAATGCAACTGATGAATCAGTGAACTCTTTCGGAAGCTACTAAAACACTAAATTAATAGAATTTACATAAAATAAAACCTAAAAAGTAAAAGGTAACTACAGTCCAAGAGAATCCCTTATGATCACCTATTTTCTCAATAAGATTTTGAATTCTTTTTGTTTTGTTTTCTAGTAAATATTTCAAAGGAGAAACTATATTTGTTGAGTACTCATTATATAACAACATCGTACTAGACACTTTACAAACATTATCTTTTGAATTCTCATAAAAACTTTGTGTTTAGGATACTAGTATTCTCATTTTTTATATGAGATATTGAAACTCAGAGATATTAAATAACCAGTGTATTGCCATGTAGCCGGTAAATAGAAGAACATGGACTTAAATACAGGATTACTTGTATCTGAGACCATATTTACTTCATAGTTCTGTGCTGCCAAACTGTTAACGGTCTATATGCATTTTCCAGAAAACATTTCTGCATATTTTTTATGTTTGCATATGTCTGTGCACTCAAACCTATATTTTTTATTACATATATCATAAAATACAAGCTTCCTTTTGTTATACAAACGAAATATAGATCCCTGGTTCCATCCTAAACCCTTGAATGACTTTTTTCTTTTTTTTTTTTTTTTGACTTTTTTCTTATATTTCCTCATGTCCATCCAGAAGGAAATGTCACTAATCTGAGTTCTGATCACGTATTTCTGATCACCTGGCTGTTAAAAGACACCTGGTTTGTAGTCAGCCTCCTTCAGTTTAACCCAATTTTGGCTTATCCTTCCCTAAATCTAAGAGATGAGCAAATGATTTCTCACAGCATCAGACAGTAAATATTTTCAACTTGCCAGCCATCCGGCCCCAGTCATAACTGCTATAGTTAGAAAGCAGCCCTAGACAATATGGAAATGAGCGGCTTGGCTATGTTCCAGTAAAAAAATTTATTTACTAAAACAGGCAGCCACCCATGCGCTGTAGTTTCCTGATCCCTGATCTGAAACCATTGCATATGCCAGTTAGGCTAATAAATGGATTTAACCTTTGACATCTCATGAACCCTGTCTTCTGACTTACAGAACAAGGAGAATAAAAATACCGATGCAAGGTGAGCCGAGCTTTGATCTTTGTTCCTTAGTTACCTATTTAGTTTTCATGAGGTAAACGGTCATGCACAAGGGCTTTCTTGTTTGGAAGACTGTGAGTTAGTCTTCTCCATCCCAGTGAATAGCAGTCCCTGTGTTAATATAGTTCCTCTGGGCCAAACAGCCTGGAGTCTTTCCTGGTCCCTCCTTCACACACCCCGTGGGCCATATGCCAACGACCTCTGTTGGTCCTCCTTCCAAATATATCCAGAATCCAATCCTTTCTCACCACATCCACCTTTCCTACTCTGACCCATGCACTGTTCTCTCTTTCCTGAATTATTTTACCGTAGCTCTCCTAACTGGTCTTCTCGTACCCTTGAGTCCTAGAGTCTGTGCCCCATCTGGCAGACATCATGCGATATCATTCTATAGAACATTGTGCAGTAAGTGAAAGATGGAGCTAGGTCCACGTGCGTTGCCCTAAAAGTATTGTCCTTGCATGTTAAATGGGAGAAGCAAGCTGTAGCCATATGCAGAGTGAGATCCCATCTTCATAAAAATTAGTAATAACAAAATCCTTATATAAGTGTGTGTCTGGTTACATATTTTTGTGCAGCCATGGAGGAGGTTACGAGGCACATTAAGCTGTAAACACAGGCTCCCTCAGAGAAGTAGCAGTGAAGGAGGATGACAACAGATTTTCTTTCACATGCATCAAAAGTTGTTTTGTCATTAAAAAATCATTTATTATTTTGTTACGGATAAAAATTAATAAAGAAACAAATAAGCAGCATCACCCACAAAAAGAATACAAAACGACAACAACAAAAAGATCTACCTTTCTGACATAAACTCTAATGTTCTAGAAATCTCCAGAGGAGTTTTCCACACAATGCCTCTAATTGATAAATTTTTAATTCCTTTTCCTCTGCTTTGCAACAGTGCTATTAAGAGAGCCTTATTAATTAAGAATTTAGGAAATTGGTACACTTTTAGAAACAAATAGAGCCAGATTTGTAAGGGGGGGGGCATTCTTTTGGTTGATCTGAAGATATTTGTGGAAGGCAGTCATGCATCTTTCCACATTAGCAAGAAAAGTGATTCTCTTTGCACTTATTAGCCACCAGAAAAATCCTCTTTGTTTCACTTATTTTCAGCTTTGTGTAGTCTGGATTAATATTTCAATAACCCCGTTCAAGAGGAGCATTTGGAACCATTCCACGTGAATGTTGTGTTCTTAAAGCAAAAGTGCAGAACACAGTCTTTCCAGGCACAGATTGCTTTTCACAGATAATGTATTCTACTTAAGCATACATAAAGGGACAAATCTGAGGCACCCATGAAAGGGAGAGCCTTGTCTTAGCGTGCAAAAGTCACCTCATCCAGCAAACCTCAGTGCATTTTTAAAGAGGAAGGTGTATAAAAATAGCCAGTACATTTCTGCTGTACCTTGTGTCGTACTCCCGCCCTCAGCTTATCCAGTATTAAATGAAAACATTTGCCATGGCAACATCGATTTACAAAGGGCAAATGATGTTTCTGAGAGGTTGGAGTGTTTCCTTCCGTAGACTGCAGATGTGCGCGCAAGTTAACACTTAAACATCCTTATTTAATAATTTTTATGTGTAACTGAAAAAGCCTTACGTGAGGATTTTTACATGTCCTAATTTGGAAATAGAATCTAAAACAAAAACAATAAACTCTCAACAAGAACTGACAGCAAGTTAAAGACAAGCTGGAAGATACCACTGAACTATTGCGGCTTTCGCTCTTTGCGGAAACCAAAATTATTTCACGCAGGAGGCCGTGCTGAGCTATGGGTAAATCATCTGCTTGCAACCGAATGAACATTTTGCTATGAAAATGCAAATTATCTGTTTACCTCCCTTCCTATAATTGATGTTGTTAGTTATAATATTTAGCCTCTGCCGTTTGGACATGTTAAAATATTAATATTATCTCCCTTAATGTGTTTTTCGTAAATGCTAAGGCAGTATTCCCAGATATTTCACTGTTGTGGTTTCATCCACTTGCCTCACACTTCGAAGGCAGACACGGGAGCTGTAAGAAGCAGATGGATGGGTAGCCTGGGTAAATGCAAATATTACAGAGGTGACTGGAGTGGGGTCAGACGAGTTTAGAAGTTAACAAATAGTCTCGGTATTGTTTTTCCACTGTCGTAACCAACTCTGTTATATAAAATGGAAAAACTGTGCTCAGGGGTGAGGAAATTAAGCTCCTGCCCTAAATAGCTCAGAGCTCAGGGTAAAAAATTCATCTTACTCAACAGGAGTTCTTTGGCTCTGCCAGAGGTTGAGCCTGTTCTATCTTACACCTGTCATTGGTTCAATCAGCACAGCGAGTTTGGGCCTAGAAGCCCACGCTGTGTTGGGTGTAAGGGGACTTTCAGTCCCTCCATCAATTATGGTGGGAGTCAGTTGAGATAAACAAGGTATTTCGTGCGGTTCCTGCCCACAATAGTCCCTTTTCACTTTGGTTTGTGATGACCTGAAAACCTCCTATAATAGCCAAAGAGATTTGAAGTACCGCAGAAGCAAATAAAAGCCAAATCTAGCTCTTTTTTAAATGCCTTCGAGGCTGCTGCTGGGGAAGGACCCTAAGTTTGTTGGAAGACCGTGTATCATTTATTTCCACTTGCATCACTTCCTCAACATGTTTTCCCCAAGATTCAAAAATGTCAGCTTGCCCAAAAGAAGTTTACAAATACATGAATCAGAAGTTGTTTCCTTGCCTTTAAAACAACAACAAAAGAAACCTTCCAGAACCCATTTATCATTAAGAACTTCATAGAGAGAGAGAAAAAAAAGAACTTCATAGAGAACAGAAATATGCAAACCTGTGAAACACCGTGTTAGGAAGGAGAACGTTAATTAGAGGACAATCTTGTCACCCCATTGTGACAGTCAGCTTAGGAGAAATCATCGACTGCCAGTGATTTTTTTCTTTGAGGTGTGTTCAGAGCTAGTAAATTCCAAACATATGCTCCTATACACATTCGTAGGATTAATTCAGAAACGTGTCTGAAAATGTTTTAAGTAGTTTTGAAATGTAGACAAGACCGACGAGATTTTGCCAATTCTTTCTATATCCGTGTGCCCAACCATTTCTCCCCCAGGCTCTTTATAAAATAATCCCCTGTAAAACCACCGTGACAGCAGCATCCACCTGTCGTTACAATATACCTATTGTGTCTGGTAGGTTTAACATACCTAATATTGTAGATATTCCTGTGAATACGATTGTCCTGCTAGCTCGCCGCTCTTCACACAATTCCTTCCATGGGTCGGGGGCAGAAGTCTGAATTCCATCTGAGTGGCCACCACTCAAGGAGCCAATCTCCACTTCATGTCCATCTGTTGAAGAGAATAGAAGTGCCTTGAGAGAAGAGACCTCTCTGTCTTGTTCCCTCTTGCATCCCCTGGGCCCAAGACCATGCCAAGTGTCCAATAAAGATTAGTTGAATACATATTTTTTTTTCCAAAAGAGGATCTAGTTACCTTCACACTAAGAATATTCCCTGCTGGCGACTTCCCTGACTCAGGCCACCCTCCGAGTCATGGAACCTCACCCGGGAGCGCTCCCCATTAAAGCACTCTCGAACCTTAGGAAAAAAAAATTCACACACACACACACACACACACACACACACACACACACCCGTACCCGTGACTGCCTATTGTCTATGCCTCTACCTGGATCATATGTCCCCTGCCTCATGTGAGGCTCCTGCTGCCAGGTTCTTAATATGTAAGAAATATTCTTCAGCTCAATTTTTTTTTCAACTGTTATCTAACGTTTTACCCTTGCATGATTTTTTTCCCCATTTTTATCCGCTTACTTGAGATATAATTTACTTAAAAATTAAAAAAACATTCACTGATTTAAAGCGTACAATTCAGTGAGTGCTGACAAACATACTGCAGTGGTGTAATTGCCCCCTGAGTCATGGTAAAGAACATTTTCATCACCCCCATGGGTGATGATCCCTGTGGGCTCCCTCCCATTCCTTCCCTGTCCCCAGCCTCTGGCACCTCCTAGTCTCTCTGTCACTAAGGTTTGGCCTTCTGTAGATTTACATATAAATGTAATCACAACAGTACGGAGTCTTTGGCGTCTGGCTTCTTTCACGCAGCATGACACATCAGCGACTCATCTGTGACATTGTGTTTATACATAGTTTGTTCCTTTTGATGGCGAGGCATAGCCATGAGGGAGTCTGGAGTCTTGACTCAGGCAGGCCGGCTCCAGATCCTGTGCTTTTAACTGTTAGGATGTTTTTCAGTCCATATAATCTTAACACTCCTCTCTGATAATGCTGTTCTCTTGCTCAAAACTCTACAGCGACTCCTCATTCTGAGCAAATGTGTTTCCTGGTCCATATCCAGGTTCTTAAATTCTCTGTCCTGGGGTCCCCATCCATGCCACCTGAATTCTTATCCCCTGCAATGCTCCTTCCTGACTTTTCCCATTTTCTGCCACACTGAGCCTGTTTGCCATTCCTACAAGAAGATGCCCTCCAACTGATGCTGTTCTTTCTGCCTTTGCCCTTCTCATCCTCACCTATTGAAATCATCCCTTATTAAGTTACAAGAGTACCAGCACCTCTCCCTGTGACCCTACCTACCCCCTTCCCTCAAGCCCATCTGATGTGAGTGCCATAATTCTGTAGACCACCTCTCGTAGACCTCTTGTATTGTCACAGTGACTCATTCTCACATTTCAAATCTCTCCCACTGAAGGGTCTTTGAAACCAGTGACTGCATCTTATTCATCATTGTGCATATTTTTGTCATGCCCAGGCTGAACAGACACACATCACAGTCTGTATTTAAGAGAAACCAGCTCATCCCTGTTGTGTAGACCAGATATTTTTTTTTTTTTTGCAATGTTTTGTATTGTGTCTTGCACCTACAAGGTACTTGTTGAATATTTGTTGGTTGATAAATCTCCCTTGAATCTGTGCCCAGCTATTCTGCTCTTGGGTCCATGTAGGAAAGCAGGTTGGCTGATGACTCATAGGATGTAATAGAGATAGTCTGTCTGGTTAAGGCTCTATTCCCAGTGCCTTGCAGAGTGCCTGATAAATATTTCTTCAGAAGAGAGATTTATTTGTTGCGTTCTTTGGTCAAGGCACGGAGCGCATTAGCAAATATAGACTGACGAGGCAGTTAAACATCTCATCTCCTTGGTTAAAAATGGTTGGTCTAGACATCTGTGGTTCTTTTCATGTCTTCCTTTGAAATGTCTTTGAGATTTGTCCCTTTGCCTCTCTGTCCCAGTGACACTGGTTTCCTTCATTGCTTGTGCTTCCCTCTTCCATCTTTGTGCTTTGCTGTGCCCTACCCTGCTTGCTTCTTCCTCTCTCTTTACCTCGGATAACATCCTCCCAACTTCCCACCTACGTATCTTGGCCTGATCATCACTCTTTCCGAGGAGCTTTTCCTGACCATCTTGCATTCCCTCCACCCCTCCTACAACCCTACCCCACCTTCCAGAGGGCCGCCATAGCTCTCGTAGTTCCTCGTGCCTTTTTAGGAGCTGCGTCCCAGCTTCAGTTTTACACTTGCTCGTGTCACTACTGCCCACCTGCCCCTGTGTGCACGTCTGTAATACTCACCAGTCTGGCCCTAGTAGACTCAATATATGTTTGTGGGATAGATAGATACATGGGATGCAATGGCCAGATGAAGGGACAGATGTCACTGCTACTGTCCTGTTATAGACTTGACCTGGGTTGAGAGCAGCATGCCCTGGTTTGTGTCCAGACGCCACTGCCTTCCCCTGCCATTGTCTCCTCATTGCTTATGGTCAACATGGTTCCGTCACCATGTTCTTCCTAAAGGACAGTGCTCCTGATTTCATACCCTCACCCCTCACTCACTTGCCACAACTAACATCACATCTAAACAGATCAAATCGAAATTCACCTCGTCTCCCAGGCCCTTTCCTTTGCATAGGCCCTTTCCTAACTGCACTCACATTATCCAGCTTCCTTTCGCAGAATTCCCTGAAATGTCCCCTACATGCCTCTTCATCCAGTTCACCACGCTGCTTCTGCTTCCGCCACACTTGGTCCCATCTCGGGGTTTTGGTCAAACTAATTGACAGCTTACAGGGTCTTCCTCTTACTTTTGTTCATCTGAGTTCTTCCCTTCGTCCACAGCGACTCAGCTTCTCTGTCCAGCCCAGAAGCCTGGAAAGCAGCAGGAAGGTGAAGGCAGGGAATTTATTTCCTTGGCTCTTTCTCTGTTGGGCAGCAGGTTGGCAGTGACAGACTTTGTCTCCCTCTGCCATAGTTGCTATTATCTCTCAGGGCTAAAGCAGTTTCTGGGTTGACAAGTCCTCCTCTTCTGGCCTTCTGTGTCCTCGGGTGGTAACAGCTTGCTACTCAGCAGACCCCTAGAGTGTTTCCACATCACCTCCATGCTTCCTCTAACCCAGCCCACAGCTTTATTCTTGGTCCCTTGGTTACATTTTCCTCAGTTGTCCCCTTTATTTTGCCTTCTGTCTCCTAAAGGAAACTTGACTGATCTATTTTAATATTAAATATAGCAAATTAGAACGTTTAGTATAGAAATGGTACAGTGCCACCCACAAGAAAATGACAAGATTTGTAAGGATTTGTAAAATATGTTAAGTCTGTGAATTTTAAGTGGTGGACAAGCTGAAATTTGAAAGGTAAATGCCGTCTTTTCTCTCTCTCTCTCTCTGTCTCTCTCTCTCTCTCTCTCTGTCTGTCTCTCTGTCTCTCTGCATAATCTTGCTAGGAGAAAAGGTGCTCCAAATGTTAGTCCCAGCTAGAGGCCCTCCTCCCTGTCCCTGGACTGGTCTGTCTAGGATCAAGGCATCACTTGGCAGGCTTCCCCTTCTCTGGGCTCCCCTATCACTCTTCTCACCCTTAGCAGTAACCTTGACACTACACTCTTTCCTAAGGGTGGGTTTTGTCTTCCTCATTAGATTTCAGAGTTTCTGAAGGAAGAGAGAATTATGATTTTTTTTTGAGAATTATGATTATCTCTTTTTACGTCCTAGGATCAAAACATTTTGGAATTAAGATACGTTTGTAGTTCAGTTTGTTGGTTATTGTGTAAGATACGTTTGTAGTTCAGTTTGTTGGTTATTGTGTTAAGTTGGTTGATAGGTTGGTAGCAGATTCTCAGTGACAAACTGTATCTTTTTAATATTTTGAACATTTTCAATGGAAAACTTCTAATATGCACAAAATTAAACGGCTCGTATAATGAACCCCCACATACCCATTCGCGATGATAAGCTCATGGTCAGGTTTCTTTTATCTGTAGTCCCCCAACACACACTGCATTCCTCCCCCAGCACACACACTGAGTTATTTTGAGGCATCTGCTAGACATCATTTCATTTCAGTGTATCTTTCAGTGTGTATTTTTAAAGACAAGCACAAGTACCATTATATCTAGTCAGTGTCAAGTTTCTCTGTTATATTTTTTAAATGTTGGTTTGTTTGCAACAGAGTCCCCATGGTACATCTTGTTGATATATTTCTTTTATAGGGACTCTTGAGATTCCTTTTGTCTCTTTTTTCCCTTGTAA
This sequence comes from Canis lupus baileyi, assembly GCF_048164855.1. Taxonomy (NCBI): domain Eukaryota; kingdom Metazoa; phylum Chordata; class Mammalia; order Carnivora; family Canidae; genus Canis; species Canis lupus. Next base: position 9,372,197 of record NC_132839.1, on the reverse strand, counting down.
TTTATTTGTGAAGAAAACAGTATTTGTCCTATTAAACCATAGGAAACATATAACCTCTGATTGTCTTTCTTCTTATGATGTAAATCCTACTTATTAAGAATTAGGAAATTAATTGACCCAAAGTTTCTTATTAGCCTTTCACCTATTGGTTTTAGCAGCCATGAGTGTTTACCATTGCCTAGATTCATTAGAAGTTGCATACAATGAGTATTCATTTCTTCCAAATTTGTCAGTGGAAATACTTTTATAGAAAGAAACTTTCCTCCAGACAAACTCTCTCGTGCATTGTTGGTGGGAGTGTAAATTGGTATAATGGCTATGGAAAAAGGTATGGGGGTTCCTTTAAAAATTAACAATAAATATACCATATGATCCAGTAATTCCACTACTGGGTATTTACCCAAAGAAAATGAAGGCACCAATTGGAAAAGATACATGCACCCTTAAGTTTATTGTAACATTTTTTTTTTTTTACAATAGCCAGGTTGTGCAAACAACCCAAGTGTCCATCAATAGATAAATGGATAAAAAGGATGTGATACATATACCTATGGCATATGTATATATATATACCATAAAATATTACTCGGCCATAAAAAATAATGAGATCTTGCCATTTGAGACAACATGGTGGATGGGACTAGAGAGTATCATGCTAAGTGAAGTAAGTTAGAGAAAAGTGCCGTATCATTTTACTTATATGTGGAATCTAAAATACAAAGCAAGCAAACAGACTTTTAAATGCAAAGAACAAACTGGTGGTTGCCAGAGGGGAGAGGAGGCGAACTAAATAGATAAAGAAGAATTAAAAGGTACAAACTTCCAGCTTAAAATAAGTAAGTCATGGGGTGCCTGAGTGGCTCAGTCAGTTAAGCATCTGCCTTCAGCTCTTGCGGTCCTGGATCAAGCTCTGCATTGGGCTTCCTGCTCATCAGGGAGTCTACTTTCTCCTCCCAATCCCTCCATCATGCACTCACTCTCTATCTCAAATAAATAAATAAAATATTTTTAAAAATAAAAGTAAGTAAGTCACGGAGATGCAAAGTTCAGCATCGAGGATGTAGTCAGTAGTATTACGATAAGGTACTATGTGACAGATGATGACTACGCTTACAGTGGGGAGCACAGAGTAACTTGTAGAATTGTTGGACCAATATGCTGTACACTTGAAATTAACACAGTATTGCATGTTGATTATACTTCAACAATAATAGTAAGAAAGCTTTCCCCCCAAACCATTTGATCACTCTTAAATTCAGTTTATGATGTTTATACAGGTTATGTTTTATAACTGCTGGATAGAAAAGGTCAAATTTTCTTGTAATACCTACCAAGGAATACTGAGTACATAAACCTAATTATATAATGATGACAATTTGAGATTGTTCCATTTTGTTCTTACTATGCTGTGTGTGTGTGCGTGTGTAAGTCTAAAAAAATGTCAAAAACTGAAGCTGATTTTAAAATACTGAGTTTACTCTTTCATTTAGAATTAGGTATTTCTCTAATTTCCAAGCTGGCTTGAAAGAAGGACAATAATAATGAAGTGCAGTGTTTATGTTTATAATGCAAAATCTACTGATGACAAGTAAAAACATATCTGGAAAATGGACATTCTACAGCTATTTGGTTCATTATAATAATAACTCCATTAACTATATGACAAGTGTCCACCCCTGGGAGTTGAGACACAAAGAGAAGACAACCTTTGTAGAGTCATTCCTTTTCTTGAATTATTAATATTGTCTTTCAGTGGAAGTTGGAAAATTACAGTGGGATAAATTTGGTTTGATAGTCTTTAAAAAAAAAAAAAAAGCATAAATAAAATCCTAAAAGGAAAAAAATGACTCAGTGCTCTGGAGCTATTTTTGTAGGAATAGGCCCTTTATGAAAGGGTATTAGTCATGTAGTTTAAAAGAAATTCAACAAGCAAATTCAACCAACATTCACTGCATACCCAGTTCTGATGCCAAGTGGTCTTTGGGAATATAAACAAGAACAAATCAAGGCTTCAGCCTTTAAAACACAATCTAGTAACAAGAGACAGACTAGCAAACAAGGAGCTTTGTTCTAACTGCCTAATGTTGAAATAGAGATGTTTATGACGTGCAAAGGAAAAACAAAGAGCATTCCAAAGAATATTTTTATATTTGATTTTATAGTTCGTCTTAGAAGTTCGAGGCAAAGGATGCAAATCCATTGTAATGTTTTCTTTATGAGCTGGAAGTCTAAGGAAAATGAATAGGTTGCAAAATCACTGTGAGGGACGTGGAGAGAGAATGACTTTGCCCTTGATCATTATAGTTAAATAGATGACTTCATCATTAAACCTAAGTACCCCATGCCTGCGGTACCTCTTCTTTTGAAGAAAAAAAAAAAGCGCATTTTTCAGAAGGCACAATTGTCTTTTCTTAAACTTAGGATTAAATTGACTTTCTATCTCTTATTTCCCTCAAGATCATCAGGTTTGCCAAACTGGGAATTTGGCATTTTACCCACTCGTGGCCTCTAAATCTTAATGTATTTTGACATCTAGTTAAGAGATGGAGCAGAAAATGTCTAATTGAGTATACATTTAGTTGACATAATTATTTCACTAGAAAAGAAGGCAAGGATTTAAAAAATTCTGAACATCACAGATCGATACATTGGGATGGATTGTCCACCACTGATTAAATTTAGAATTATGAGGGTTTTGGGTTTTGTTCCTAGGAATATTGTGTCAGGACCTGTTGGTTGCCTACATCACAAGCATTTTTCTCCCTTTCTTTGTTGACCTTCCCTAGCCCAGAAAGTGACCTTGGTTAGACTAAGCCAATCATGGTGATTCCTTTAACCTTAATATGATTGGGTTAGAGATGGCATGTGATACAGTTCTGGCCATTTGGGTTGAAGGAAATTCTGCTGGAAACAAGTGCTTCTGGGAAAGCTTCACTATTTAAATGGAACTGAAGGAAGAGACTTTACTTCCTTTGGCCTTTGGGAATTAGTTTCTGAGACTATGATACTGGGAATTAGTTTCTGAGACTGTGGTTGCTCCTGCAACCATTCAGTAATCATGATGGAGGAATCCTACAGTTGAAAGGCAATATACTGAATATGGTAAAGCTGATAGATGGAAAGAACCTAAGCCCTTGATGACATCCCTGAGTTGCTGGATGAAATAACAGTTCCTGCATCTCTCCTACTTTTGGACTTCACACCCCACCTTATGTGAGAGACATCTCTGTTTAAAGCCATTTTGAGTTGTCGTCCTGAAGTTTGCAACCCAATGTCCTCTTAGTGATCACAAACATGTTCTTAAACCTCTTACATATGGTAGATAGTATGCATTTAATATGGTCTTTGTGATAGGTCCTGGTGGGTTTCTCATCATAAGGAGAAAAGGGCTGTTTCTGATCAACACTTCCATAGCCCTTACCATGCATTGCCATTTTGCTTTTTTGAAATGTTTGTACCAATTTTAAGTACTAGCATCAATGAAATAAAAAACCATTCATCTTTCAGGTCAGAAATTCTGCTAATCATTGCCATGAGTACATAAATATATTTGAGCCTTACGATATTATTTGCATATTTTACACCTCTTCCATAGGAAATTTATCAGGTACTGGTATACCATACAGATGCCATTTATTAATGCATAACAAATACCAAAAAGTACAAATAATAAATTGATAACATTCATTTACAAATTGGTCTTTATGTATGTAGCAGAGTCACAATTCACACACTACTCTTCAAGTATGCAAAGAAAAATAAAGATTTTACTTTTAAAAAACTGATCCAATTTAGCTTCTTAGACTCCTGGCCCTCTGAGTAGTAAGGGAAGAAAACTTTAAACATATCAGTTGAGGGCATCCTGCTCCTTTTAGGTTCAAGCAGTCACCCCAACTTTTGATTAAACTTTTCCCCTTCTTCCTTCCTTTTTTATTTGTCGAGATAATATCTGGGTATATGAGAAGGAGTGGTCTTAACATGAGTAGCCTTGGGCACTGGAAAGGCTTTCAAATGAATGGAGTTCTTGGGCTCAGTTCTCTCCATTGTTAACAACTCAGACATCTCATTTCTGACTATGGTGTTAACTTTCTCTTGGCCAGAGATGTGTTTTCATTTCCTCCTCCTGTCTAGAAGAATGTTCTCTCTCTTTCCTAGCCAGCCTTAACCCTGCCTCCTTCTTTGGAGCCATACTAATAGAATGGCTTCTTGGGAACCAAATGTGATTTATTTGGGAGAGAAATGTGACTACAACAGCTTCATATTTTCACAGTATTAGTCTCATTACAAATATATGATACTGGACGACTCAGAACATTTATACATTTATACAAGTGTGCTGGATTATTACTAAAAGTTGCCTATTTTAATATTATAATGCTTGTACTTCTCTAATTTTTTCTTATGTACAAAGTATGTACTTTTACATTATATCATCTAACTAGTCCTTACTAGATGACAAGAAATTAAGGTCAGCGTGCTGAAGAGGCATTCAGATTAAATCAGGCATTCAGAGTCCTAGGTTTTGTTAACATCACTAGTCTGTGGAATAGAAGTCGTTTCTTGGGTGGAAATCAAGCAGGTGTCGAGAGATTCATTACTTGGTGGTAGTATACTCGGTTGAACTTATGTAATGCCAGTATTGCTTCAAATAATTTCCCTTATATTGTTTTATTTTGAATATTTGGAGGTTTTAAGTTGACTTTATTGACCCATCTTTTTCTTCAGCCTTCTAAATCTATGTTTTTTGTTGCTGTTGTTACTTTTTTTCTTTCTTTTTCTTAAGGTTTATTTTATTTTTTAGTAATCTCTGTACTCAACGTGGGGCTCAAATCCATGACCTTGAGATCAAGAGTCTTGCGCTCTTCCAACTGAGCCGGCCAGGTGCCCCTGTTTGTTTTTTTTCATTTTCCTTGTCACTGATGTCCTTTCTCGTTTCCCAAGTTGGTCTAGGCCCTGTGACCATCACCAGTGGAGCTGGTGGGACAACTTCGTGGTGACTCTACTGTGTCCTGTTGCTGTGGGCATTTCTTTATTGGGAGGCAGTGTAGCTGGCCAGCACTAGAGGGTCTGGGGAATTTGGATTGTGAGTGTGGTGGGAGCTTTATATAGTCCTGAGAAGACCTCAAGTCATGAGACCAGAGTATCCAGAGTCATCGTCCTTGTAGGAGGAACTACTAGACAGATCTGGGTTCCTTAAAGTAAGTTAGAATATTAACACACAAAAGAGGACCTGTCCGAATGTGTAACTATTGACTTGTAAGCATCCCTGTGAGAACACTGCTAATATATGGATTTTAAGTAGGGACATTGTCCACCACTTCCTCCTCCTTGAAACCTTCCCCTTTTTCAGCTTCTGGATAGCACACACTCCTGGTTTTTCTCTAACCTCCGTGGGTGCTCTTTCTTTGGCCAGCCACTTGGCAGCTCAGTTGCTTGTCTCTTCTGTTTTCTACTCTCACAAAAGAGCTTCGTCCACACCATTTACCTTACATGTGGCATGAATTTACACTTCTAGGCCTTTCCTCTCAAAGGAATTTTGGCCCAACTTCCTATTTGACATTTACTTATAGATTTTTCAAAAACTTCTTAAGTTCAACATGTCCAGTGCCAAATCTGTCTTCTTCAAACCTGGTCTTGTGTTTTATGTCGACTGCTACTACCCGGGCATTCCGTTATGCACACCAGAAATCTAGGAATCATCCTTGGCACTGCCTCCTTCCCTTCCATTCAAATCCACTCCCAAGTCATGTCTGTTATACCATTTGTTTACTTATTTATTTATTTAAGGTGTGTTTTGTTTTGTTTTTTGTTTTTTGTTTTTTAATTTGAGAAAGAGCGAGCACCAGCAGGGGGATGGGAAGAGACAAGCAGACCCCCACCGAGCTGGGAGCCAGATGCAGGACTCCCTCCGAGGACTCTGAGATCATGACCGGAGCCAAAATCAGGAGTTGAACACTTAACTAACTGAGCCACCCAGGGGCCCCCATGTTACCTTTTAACTATCTCTAAAATCTGATCTCTTTTCTCCTCCTTTAGTGCCAACACCCAGTTTCAAGCTGATAGCAGTTTTCTGAATAACTACATGGCCCTTTTACTCCCCTCTCTAATTAATTTTTTCCTCCATGTCAGTTTCCTACAAAAAAATTCCACTGGCTTTCTGTTGCTCTCAAGAAAAACAAAATAGGGGCACCTGACTGGCTCATTTGGGAGAGCGTTGAACTCTTGATCCCAGTGGGGTTGTGAGTTCAAACAGCGTGTTGGGTGCAGAGATTACAAAAATAAATAAACTTAAGAAAAAGAAAAAAGGAAACAAAACCAAACAACCAGAGTCCTTAACATGCACTACAAGGTTTAGCAGTGTGTACTGCGTCGTCTTTTCCAGTCGAACTTAACTCATTTCATTTCCCCTGTCTATACACTCTGACTTTTGTTTTCTCAGCCACATCAAATTCTCTCCAATTATAGGACTTTTATTTTCAATACTATTTCCTATGCCTAAAACTTTGCTAATCCTCCTTCATCTTGGCTGTTTCCCCTGAATTCCTGGCTCCTACAGCAACCTTTACTTCTCCCATGTATTATTAAACAGCAAGAATTTGACATTTATTTGTGTGATTATTTGTCCGTTCTGCTGGCAGACTGCAAGCTCTGTGAGGAGAGAAACCATTTTTGCTCACAGTTTTATGAGAGTTGCCCAACAAATATGAATGAATGAATGGCTGGGTGGAAGAATGGATTTCTACCCAGACATTAAAAGAGATTTAGAGGTAGGCAAGTATTAATGAGATGACTACGACAAGACATGAAAGGAACAGCCCCAGGAGGAATGGAAATTGTGTAGACCACTTTGTTTTCTGATGGTTCATTTTTAATTTCAAGAGAGTAGAATGCAGCTCAACTAGTAAAGTTAGTTGACAGACTTGTTCAATTCTGGAGCTTTTCTCCCACGATGCCATATTGTCCCAGAATCAAATGTAAGCCACTTAGCATAGAAATACGGTGCTTGAGGGTATGGGTTGTGGGGACTTTACTGTTCTGAAGTATCTCCAAACAGATTTGATGTAGTCATTTTCCAATCTGCTGCTAAAAGAGAGGAAGGAATATGGGTGTGACTAGTGAACATTTGCACAAGGTTCAGAAAGCTTTCATTTTGGGGAAACTTTTTTTTAATGATTTTATTTATTTATTCAGGAGAGACACAGAGAAGCAGAGACATAGACAGAGGGAGAAGCAGGGGGAAAGACTGATGTGGGACTTGATCTCAGGACCCCAGGATCACAACCTGAGCCAAAGGTAGACACTCAACCACTGAGCCACCCAGGTGGCCCAGGGTCACTTGATGAAAGGCATGAAAGCTTGGGGAAGGTACATAGTAGAGGTCATCAGCAACCTCTCCCTGTTCAGAACAGTAGTTTCCTCTCCTATTGCTTCCCCATAATCAAGAATCCAAGGAGGATCCCTCCACTGTCACCACTTGTTGTGCCATAGGTGATTCATTATAGACTGTTATTAGAATGTCCCTTTCTGCCTTTTCTTAAAGTGTGTGAAAGCTCTAAGACAGATGTTCACTCACCAAAATATTTTTTTCCTTCATCATTTGCTCATACAGATTTGTAATTCCCAAGGAAGAGCCCTTGCCAGGAAGTAGCTTCCACTTGAGCTACTTGGCATTAAGAATCTTGTCATCATCAGCCACAGTGTGATTATAGTTTAAAAATGCAAATGGGATTCTGGGATGAATCAACTGAAGGATAAAATTCATATGAGAAAGGGATGCTGTATAAAACCCTCATTAGGTAGCGTCTATAATACAGGTTTCAGTTCGGCCTTTCTGAAATTGTCAGTGTTTTGCCACCAAAGGAGGAAGGCACATGCAAAGTTCAGCAAATATTTAGAGAGCTCCCGGTATGTGCTAGGCATTATTCTAAATGCGTAAAATGCAAGACAGACGTTATTACAAGATTACATTCTAGATTGGGCTAAACATCCAAAAAATTGGTGGGGCTGGAGCTTATAGCTTAATGGTTAGGACAAGAGTGGAGTGTTTTGGAGAATACTTATTTTTTTAGTCAATTTAAGAATGTTTTATTGTAAAATCTTAACTATAATGATTTCTTCCAGAGCCTAATGAATATAAACATAGGTATGTATTGTTTATATATTTGTTAAGGGAAAGACAACAGCAGAGGGAAAATTAGGATAAACTACATGCAAAGTGACAATTTAAGGGATTTTATCTGTAAGTATCTTAAGTCCTGGTTTTAGAGAGGTAGGCCTTTTTTTTTTTTTTTTTTTGGAATTAAAATACTTTTTGTTCCTCATTTTCTCCCACCTTCGGAGCATAATTATGTATTGCTGAAGAAGTTTAATAGCCTGTTACGCTTATAGAATACAACATCTAAAATAGAAAGTCTTATTTTGTTTCTTGATTCTTTTCTTCTTTCAGGTTATTTTTTTTCCTCAGAATATTTAAATTCCAGTTAGTTCACATGCAGTGTAATAGTGGTTTCTGGTGTAGAATGTTGTGATGCATCCCTTACATACATCACATCCAGTGCCCTCCTTAATCTCCATCACCCATTTAGCCTATCCTCCACCCACGTTCCCCCTCCAGAAACCCTCAGTTTCTTCTCTATAGTTAAGTGTTTATTTTTTTGGTTTGTCTAGAGAGGTAGACTTTTTATTTTATTTTTTTAAGATTTTATTTATTTCTTAGTGAGTGAGTGTGCCCATGTGGGGGGAGGGACAGAGCGAGAGAATCTCAAGCAGACTCTCCACTGAGTGTGGATCCTAGAGCCCAACATGGGGCTCTATCCCAGGACCCTGAGACCATGACCTCAGCTGAAATTAAGAGTCAGACACCTAACCCGCTGAACCACCCAGGCACCCCGAGAGGTAGACTTTTGAAACCTGACGTTTTTGCTCCTAGAAAGCATTTGTGCTCGGCTATAATTTCCCTTTGCTTTAGCGTTCTTTTATATTATGATGGTGTTGCAAATACAGACCACGGTGTCCATTTAAGCTTCATAAGAATGCATTAAAATCACTTTGGGAAATAGCAACTGGATTCCATTTTCCAACCAGATCAATTCAAAGAAAAACTTTGGAAAACAATTTTCCGATTGCTTTCTTTCTCTCCTAATTCAAACTCCTTGCCAAAGAGGGTTTCCACCAGTTCTTTGCAGAACTCAAGTTATTTAAACCCAAAGTGGGTACTGTCTGCAGATGAAGGGCTTTGTGGATCCTCCACAGTTGGTCTGGACCAGATTTAAACTGTGCGTGATCTGGGCTGATGAAGAGATTACTCCTTGCTCTGCAAGCAATGACTCAGAGGCACAATGTCACAGTTGCTGCCGTGAGATGGTTTCTCTGCTCTGATTACTGGACAAGGGATGGCTGCGAAAAGTTGCCAGAAACCACGCCATACACAATGTAATATCTCTACAGGTTGTGGCCTATTGACAGAAAACAGCCAATTTGCTAATAGCCGCAGAAATCACTATATCCGGGTAAAACTGGGTTGTGTTGTCTATTTGTGTCACCACATAGGAGGGTCTCCTTGAGAAGGGTGGTCTGCCGGGAATCCTGTAAGTCAGTATGAGGGCAGGGAGGATGTTATCTAATCCAGATAAAATCCTAGTGTTCAGCACTAGAATCCGAATGGTACCTCTGGCTTCCCCAAAACAAAAATGACTGGTGTCCTGCAAACAGATGGTTTTGCTTGTCCCATATTAATTAAAATAAGCAGTTGATTTTATTAGCTGCTTGTCCCATGGAAACCACTGCCTCTCTGTCTCACAAACAACTAAATGGAAACAGAGAACCCCTTTTAAATAAGCAAGGTGTTACTGAACCCTATTGTCTACATGAGAACTCTGGGTTTAATGTGGGTAATAATAGGGACGCCTGGGTGGCTCAGTCAGTTAAGCATTTGCCGTCAGCTCGGGTCATGGTCTTGGGGTCCTGGCATCGAGCTCCCTGCTCAGCAGGGAGTCTGCTTCCCCCTCTCCCTCTGCCCCTTCCCCTCGCTCTCTCTCAAATAAATAAATAAAATCTTTTTAAAAATGGGTAGTAATAGAATATAATAGGAGTTCTTTAGCAATAAACCCTTTTCTCTCATGTCTAGCATACTTCTTTTGTCGGAAAAAAAAATGTGCTTTTCTTGGATAGTTCCCAGTAGCAGCAGTAAAGAGGCATCAGCACTATCCTATCCCTCTTGATTCAGATTTGGCTGATGCGCCATAACAGAGCCCTGGGAAGCATGGCTATGTAGATTCACATTATTTCTCCCTTTTTGTACATCTGAGCCTTCCGTTAGCAGTTTGAATCCACACTATTTTACAGACAGTCCCCTGGCACCAAGCTCAGATATGATGTTCTTCCCACAGAGAGAAAAAGAGGATTCATGATGATGATATATGGAAAATTGTGAAAGGTTGTACTGGTAGTTTGGGTTGAATTATGGGAAGCCTCCTTTCTGGGACGGTGTGTTCAAATGAAGAAACTATTATAACGGACAGTAAGGCGCTGTTTTTGTGTCTTCAGAATGTGTTAGGGAGAAATGTTGATCTGAGTTATGTATATGCTTTCAAATAGCTTTACTTTGCAGAAACAAAATAATGGCAAAATTACACTGCTGCGGTTCTAGTCTAGTTCTTTGCAGTTTGTCAACAAGCTTTCGTGAGATGCTCTCAGACGCTATTGGAAATGGAGGGGACGTGGACTAAAACTTCTCATTAAATTTTGTGTGCCTTTGATTCCTTTATTTCTCCCCTTAATCGAGTAGACAACTAACGTTGTGTCTAAGAACTGATGTTTTCTTTTCAAATACTAGAGAGATTTGGGGAAAAAAAAAAGCCTTTTTTTTAATAGTCTTCTAGTTGTGGACAGAGAAGCGTGTTAATGGGCTGTGTTCAAATTCCATTTCATCAGTTTTGAGAATTTTGTTTAATCATAAACAAATGACTTATCTGTTTGGACTTCAGTTTTACACCTGTAAAACAGTGTCTCTAACACCCACCTGGCATGTTCTCGTGGGAAATAACTATGATGGAAAGCTTCTAGAATAAAGTAGGAGGCTCAGTAAGTGCTTTCCCTTTGACAAAGTAGCATATGCTTAGTATTGATCGTATGTTTAAGTCCCTTGAATTTGTTTGGTATTGTTGAGTGATGGGGGTGGGATATCAGGATACTGATAAGTAGTGTTCTCAGTGGTTACCTGCAAAAAGGAAAAACATAACTGGTTAAACTTGTTCGTATCAGTGATATCATGGTTTTATTACTTTGAGAAATGTGTTGTGCCAGTTTTCTTAATATTGTTGTCTCAGGAGGCTTTGTTTTTGTTTTTTTTTTTTTTCTTTAAATACTTTCTTGATCACAGTGTTAGTGGTAGTTACCATGTGATTACATGTTTTTACAGCCTTAAATTCTTACATTGGCTACTGCTTACAGCATGGAGTTTAAATTTAAAGTAACTGTCTCTTCTTGGTGACCTGCTATAGAAATTAACCTATATTGATGAAATGGTAATTTGTAGTCATCTAAATAATCTTCCTTTCCCTGTGCTATAATGAGTTCATAATAGTTTGGCAAAGGCCATTGTCTGATCTATTCTTCAGCAAATTACCTGTCTTGTAAAAAAAGAAAAAGTTATTCATTTACTTATGAAAAGCCTTACATTTAATTTAAAATATAGGATTTAGTATCATAGAGAAAAAGAGGTCTGAGGGTTCAAAGGACTCTCCAGGATCACAGTTTAACTAAATTAAAATGGCAAGAAACTAGATTAATGGCCAGAAAGTGACAGGGAAGATACATGGTTATCTCTAATCATCATGAAGGTGTAAACTTGAGAACTTTTAATCCTTATTGTGACACCGACTACCTGAATGGCCTTAGGTAGACCCATAATCTTTCTATGAATCAGTTTCCATTTCTGTAAAAAAAAAAAAAAAAAAAAAAATCCAGTGCCTGTTAGTTCTATTCACAGCATAATTGTGAGAAGAAAATGAAGTAACACGCACACACACACACACAAACACACACACACACAAAACAGTGCTGCTCAGCCAGCCTAAGGGAGACAGAGCTTGGCTGAGACCTCTTCAAGATGTGGCTTCTCCAGGTAAACCCTGTAAATGATCCTTGGGGTCATACCTCCCTTACATAGATCTTGAGCTCTCAACTTAATTGCAGGAACCAAGCTGTTTTACCAGAATACTGTAGAACAAAAGCCCTGACACCTCTTACACTTGGAGAGAAAAGAGTTAAATTCCTTCTTGTTCTTCTCTGTTCTGCTGAAGCCCTCAGAGCTTCCAGCTGAAGGCCGTTGATTGGCTACACACCATATTTTTTTAAGGTGCTCATTTTTAGAAAAAGAAATATTTTACCTTCTTTTCTTCTGACAGAATTATTATCTTGAAAAATGGGGCATCAGTAAAGTCCTAAGTCAGAGTATGATGGGACATCATTGATGTGATATCTAATACAGACTTTGTTTTCCCAAAATAATTTTGCCAAATACTATTTATTCTGCAGAGGATCTCCTCCTTCTGAAGGAGATCTCTTCTTCTTTTTTTTCTTTTTTTCTTTTTTAAGATTTTATTTATTTATTCATGAGAGACACAGAGAGAGAGAGACACACAGGCAGAGGGAGAAGCAGGCTCCCTGCAGGGTCTCCAGGATCACACCCTGGGTCAAAGGCAGGCACTAAACTGCTGAGCCACCGGGCTGCCCTCATTTGTTTTTTCTAAACTGGCTTCAACAGAACAGAAAATCATTGAAATCTGAATATATTTGCTTTATCAGAGAAGTTATGAGCCAAGAAATAAAAATTGGTAGAAGGAAGACATTCCCAAGCGCCTGGGTGGCTCAGTCAGTTAAGCGTCTGCCTTTGGCTCAGGTCGTGATCCCAGAGTCTTGGGATGGAGCTCCAGATCACGCTCGCAGCTCCGTGGGGAGCCTGCTTCTCCACCTCGCTCTCCCTGCCACTCCCCCTGCTGGTGCTCTCTCTTGCTCTCTGTCAAATAAATAAAATCGTAAAAAAAAAAAAAAAAAAGAAGAAGACATTCCCAAGTTACTCTGTCCTTTTACATTGTGCAGCTGCTGCTAAGAGTAAGAATACAATATGGATCTGATCATTCTGAGTCTAACAGTAGTTTCCTATATTCTGTATATTGTGCTTAGTTATTTCTTTTTAATCAAAAGAACCAACTTTTTGAATTTCATATGTGTGTTCATTACTATAACTTAACCATTCCAAGAACAACTTGAGGTGACTTGTAACAAAATGAGAGAGAAAATAAAACTGAAAACTCAAGTCCAAATACAAAAGAACTTTTGTTTGGCTTGCATTTCATTTCAACCTTTGATCCTTTCTTATTGTAAATATGTACTTAGCTACTTTAAATTGATTTTTGTTTTTATATGTCCTTTTAAGTCATTAATTGTCCGTATTGCTTTGATCGGTAATGCATTAGTCAGACCTCTGCGCTTGTTAGTGTCAGATGGCAAACCAGGCGGACCTGAGTTAAAGACAGATGTTCTTCAGAAATAACCATCTTGATGGGATGAGCACTGGGTGTTTATTCTAGAAGTTGGCAAATTGAACACCAATAAAAAATAAATTAATTAAAGATAAAAAAAGAACAATAAAAAATAAATTTATAAAAAAAAATAGCCATCATGGGCAGCCTGGGTGGCTTAGCAGTTTAGCGCCGCCTGCAGCCCAGGGCGTGATCCTGGAGACCTGGGATCGAGTCCCACGTCGGGCTCCTGGTACATGGAGCCTGCTTCTCCCTCTGCTTGTGTCTCTGCCTCTCTCTCTCTCTCTCTGTGTGTGTCTCATGAATAAATAAATAAAATCTTTAAAAAACAAAATAACCATCTTAATAGCGAAGGGAGCCTAGTGTGAATTGAACTCAGTTCTGCCAAAACACAGGACCGAAGACCTTTGAAGTCTGGGAGGTGCTCAGGGGAAAGCACTGAGGAGTGTTCAGGGGCTTGGTGCCTCTACTAGGCCGTCTGGGTTTGTTCGTTGGCACCTACCCAGAGGAAAAACAGGCTCCTCGCATCTTTATGACAGGAAGCAGTGATGTAAGTTAGAGCAAGGCATCCACTGGCTGGGACCCAGGGCAGAACGATCTCACTGAATGTGAGAAGACAGTTCTGGGTTATAGAAGATTTACATCTCACAGAGGCAGAGCAAAGATTTGCAGGCGGCAGCTTTCTGAAGCAACTGCACTAGAGGGGATTCAACAGCCTACCTCCCTGTTGCCAGGTTTGGGCTAGAACAAGCAGAAAAGTTACTTAACCTTGATTTCCCCATCCGTAAAATGGGGAGAACAATAGTATTATATCATAAAGCTGTGTTTTGAGGATTAAAGAAGTTAATACCCATGAAGCGTTTAGAACAGTGCTGGCACATAGTAAGCTCTCAATAAATGTTAGCTCTTATTCTTACTGTCTTTAGAGTGGAGTTTGTAAGAGTATCTACCATGTTTGAATGTTTTAGTTATTAAATGATATAATACGTTGAGAACTATGCCTGGCACATAATAAGCATTGAGTAGCTGTTGGCTTAGCGATAGTAACGGTAGCAACAGCAGCCATTAGTGGCACTAAATATCTTCTAGTTCTGAATTACTTGTAACTCAGGATGGCCAAATAGAAAAGAATCTTAAACTTATTATTATTTTTTTTTATGTCACACTGGAGCTTTGTGACAGTGGTAATTCAGAGATTGGAAAAATATTTATGAACAATCTTGTACATGATTATAAGATCTTTAAGCATTATTTTGCCATTGGATTTCCCAGGTTCTGGATACACGGTCCACATTTCCATTTTTTTATGTACCTCAACCTCCTTACTGCACAATCTGAAACATTTTCCAGCACATTTCCTTCTTACCAAATGTGAATCTAAATAATTATGAAGTCTTTTAAGAAACAAAACAATTTGCTCAATTGAGAAAAAATGGCATATGTAAAGGTAGTAATGAAGACTGAATCTTATTTCTCTAACTTTTCAAAATTTAAGATGGTTTGAGGTGTATTTGAACCTCGCACCCAACATAGAATTTTAAAAGAGGTACAAACTTCGCAATTTTTCAGTGCCAACCAGTAGTAGGTTTAGAGATAATGCAGATGATCTCCATCCGTGTTTATGGAATCTCTTGATTCTGGCACTGTACAGTAATAATCCATGAAGTGTGAATTATTAAATGAGTTTAGTCTATATTTGTATTGCGTATGTTACCAACCATGGCATGTACTTCACTGCATAGGGTCTTCCTCTAAGGAAGTGGAATGCAGAGATCAACAGAAGCCCATTGTCAAAAATCTTAATGTTTCAAAAAATATTTGATGGTGGAAAAATGCCCATTTAGATAAAAGACTGCTGGAAAAGAAAGAGTAACTTGAGTTAAAGTTGATTTCTTCAGTGTACTGCCTAAAAATATTAAAGTAAGAGAGAACAGCCAAATATTATATTTTAAGACCAACTTTTATTCACTGTACTTCTCTAATTAATATTTGAGCAGTTGTAAAATGATTCAGGAAATTAAGTATTTAATTATGTATATAGCAAAGATGGTCAATACTAACTCGTCCCATTTTTAAGTCAAGCGCATTGAAGTGTTTCCCTCTTTTTATAGAATCATGTGAAAATGTTACCTTTTCATACGGTAGTACTAGAAATGTCACCCGTGACAACTGGTCTTAGATATAATATTTGAAGTCAATTAGGAAAGAATCTTAGAAAACTGTTTGGGGTACCTAAGTTTTATAAACTGGGCCTGTCCATTAACTTGGTCATACCCAGTTGGCAGAGAACTTCACCTCCCTGGGCCAGTAGTTCTTTTTCAGTCATACAACCCATGCTTTACTAGTTTTTTTTTTTTTTTTCTTCGTTTGACTAGCAGCAGATTAATTCGGATTTTGTACCTTTCTTTCTCTAATAGTCTGATACATACCTCTGCATGTCAATGCGTCTGCCGGTGGATGAGGAAGCCTTCGTGAGTAAGTATTAATTGGATGGTGTGCTGGGGTGGGCGGTTGAAGGGAGGGCAGCTATTTGAAGTCAGTGAAAGGTTCTCTGTGATGGTTATGAGCATATTAATCTTTTACTGACAGTCTCTAAAATGCATTTATCATGCCTAATGCAGAAACAAACTAGAGAGAGCCGCTCAGAGACAAGATTACAAACTGTATCTGGAGAGATTCATGAGTAATAGTAGTTAAGGAGTTGCATGCAGATGTCGATGGTTGCCAATACCATGTGGTCCCGTTTGTATAGTATCGGCTTTCTGTCTGTGGCTCGATGCTTAATTCCGCTCCACTCAACAGACTGTTTATTTACCTGCTGGTTCATGCTATAAATCGACTGTACTTAGACTCAACATCAGGGAATTTCAGATTTTACCTGCCAAACAGTAGACGGATAGAAAGGAAGGAAGGAGAGATTGAGAGAAGGAGGGAGAGAGGGGGGCCAAGGAAGGAACATTGGTCCTATCTGTTTTTTTTTATTATAGGATAAGAGGCCCTTCCCCGGCTGAGACTTTATATGAGATAGGAGAAGTGACAGCCTGCCATCTGTTTTCATCTAGGTTGCTTTCATTGAAATAACCCTATGACAGACTTTTAGCTATTTCGGGAGGAGGTGTGATTGGCAAATTATTCGTGGATTTGTTGTTGTTGTTTTTTTTTCTCCCACTGCTTTACTTGTCTGGTTTGAGATGTTGATTTTGGAGAAAGTAATGGTAATGAGAGCTGTGCGTTGGTCCCATGAAACTAATCTTCAAGTGGGCTGTCTGAAATGGCTATTATGTGAATTATACAATGTGTACAGTCTCTTTAGGGCCATCCGAGAATGAATTTTCATGAGGTGTTCCCACAGGAATATACATTATAGACCTGAAAAACCGGAGCAATGTGCATTTTTTCCCCCTCCATACTTTAGTGGCAACCTCACCAGAAAATACAACTTCTAACAGCCCTCTGAAAATTTGTTCCCATAGTTAATTCCTAAGATTGAAAGTCAGACCTTGGGAAGTTGGAGTGTTGCCTGCATGTCCTTATTTTGTATAACAATTGAATATTACCGAGGGAAAAAAAGTAGAAAAGACAGTTGCTCCCAGATCCTGAACTTTAAAGACAGAAAACTAAATTCCTGATTGTAGTGCCTCACGTAATGCTAAGTGTGATTTAGGATACAAATTCATCATTAAAATACCAACGGTAAAGCTTTCCTCAGTTTCATATCCACATTTTTGGCAGCTTAGGAGAAAATAATATTTACTCACTGAAAGGCGTTTTTACATGAAGTTTTTTTCTTCACTGACTTTATATTTTCTTTCCAAGTTCCAAGAGAGTCTTGATTGCTCCTGTTTCACATGTGCTTGGAAGAGAAGGCCAGTCTCCATCCCTGTATAAATATGACAGTCGTGTCTCACAGAAACATTACAGGTCTCATATTAATAGGTTACTGATTTGTTTTCTTGATGAAAACAAGAGTGATGGTAGCATATGGTTTCAGAGCCGGTGACTCTAAGGACTGTAAATATATATCCCGGAAAGCATTATTGCTCTCCTAATATAAATGTGTTTGCTTTCACATAAATTAAAATTGAAAAGCACAAGTGAATATATTCAGTCAAGGAAAATATTCATAGGAAACTCATGAAGGGCTGCATTAGAACTAGGGGACTAAACGTCTCTGCGTTTTCTCAGGCACTTCCCTTCTACGATCGAACTGTTCCCAGTTCTAAGGTCCTTAACGGAGCTTGTAAGATTAATAATTATTTCCAGTGTTTTTTTTTTTCCTTTTCTTTATTGCTGGGAGGATTGCATGAATACTAAAGATTTTGTCACTTGTTCAAGTCCTTTTTGGTACCAGCCCCAGGCGACGTGTGGTTACCATCAGTCTGCGTAAGCCAGCAACCACAGGTGTTTAGGTGTAAGCAAATAAGAACTGGAAAATTGCAAAAAAAAAAAAAAAAAAAAAAAAAAAAAAGAGAAATACCAATCACTTATATAAGGGAATAGGTAAGGGGAAGTTTGCGTGTACTGTCTCATTGTTAGAACAAGCCTGCAGGTAGTCCCATTTTATAGTTAGAGAAACAAAGACAGGAACATCTCTTTCTTTGATTTAATCAAATAGTAGGGCAATAGTTTATACAGAATCCTTGCTCATATCATCAGCTCATTGCTACCTGTTTACTAAGGGCTACCAGACACTAAGATACTTAGAGCTCTCTCTGTAAGAAAGCCGTCTTGTAGAAGAGGAAACAGAGGGTGAGAGAGATCAAGGAACTTGCCCACACTTTTTACTAGCTATGTGTTACTCTACCTGTATGCTGTTATAAAATCACAGTAGATTTGGATGTGGGGATAGTGAATAAAGGAAGAAATGAAAGAAGTCATCAAATGGATAGATGGAGCCAGAGTACAGCAGGAGCACACGTCCGCCTTCCTCACATCAAATTCAATTATTCTTCCATTCCCTTACCTTCGCTCCCTACTGAGGACACTCTGGTCAGTTTTGACAAAAAAAGACCAAAGCTCAAACCATCTTACAAAATGAAATCCAGTACGCATGAAGATTAAAGATATGCAGAAGGAAGAGGGTTTGGATGCATAGGTTGTATGTTGGGGGGCGGGGGGTGATAAGGCATAACCAGATTCCCAAAGTGAAAGTTTCGCTAGTGGTAACCGAGAATTCACCAATGAATGAAGAATATGAGTTGTCCCAATTTCTAGGTCTCAGGATGCCTCACTGTAAGATTAGATATGGTTAAAAATGAGGTCTTGTGAAGCCTTTAATACTTTATCTTTTTTTTTTTTTTGAGACGTGTATCAATTTTATACTTTCTGCTTTCATTATCTGTGCCTTTTCAGTTTTTGAATGCCAGCAGGACGTGTGCACCTGGGTATGGTGGGGACTCAATATCGTTAGCTTAATACCTGAGTGAACACTAAACAAGTGTTTTGCTTGGCCAATTTTATGGCAGTATATCATATAGTAGACAATTTACCTTTTTGCCTTTAATTATGCTCTTATTTGAATATAAAGGAATAATTATTTTTTAACAAAAGCCACTTGTTCGTAATTTCAGCAAACTTTAAAAATTCTGCTGTGTGCCAGTTCTTGGGCAAGGCAGTGGGGATGTGAGGTCTGATACAAAATCAAAGAAATTATAGCCTGGCAGGATTCTAGAAGACAAGAATACAAATATTATAATGTCTGAAAAGAACTTTCTCCTTTGGCTTTTCAAATTTCTGAAGAAAATCACAAAAGGCAGAGTACAATTCAGACTGCTTATTAGGACTAAAACAAACCCTCTTGATGGTGTTAAAAGCCAAAATTGCATTTGAATAATTCATAGCTTTGGCTCTCTGCTTGTGTGACTAGTTAGGTAATTCATTTTAGATAAACACACTTCTTAATTTTGAGAAGAGACCATCACAGTTGTCGTAGAATTTATACGTGCATACGCATGCCATATCTACGTATGAGCATACGCGACATCTTTGATGCATCTGTGTGTCTCTACTGAATTATTAAATGTGAATTAAAGTTGTTGTTTGGGGAAATACTCTGATGAAGTTAAATATAATTTTTGTATTTTGAACGAAATCATAGCTTTCCCTAGAGCATTGCTTTTGTTTATTGTTTTAATAAGAAATCGCAGATTGAAGTGGGTGAAGGTATGATAAAATCTGCATTTGACCACTGAACTGTGATGCTGTCTAAAAGGTGTTTTACAGACACTCAGAGGAATTGACTCTGACAGCAGCCCACTCAGCCAAGAAATTTGACTGTCATCTTCATCCACTTGCTTTCCCTCACATGGATGACCAGTAAATAAATGTGTCTTTTCCTTAGTGAATGATGGCAGGTCCCTATCTATCAAATTGCACTATACAAATGAGATAGAAGCCATTGAATTTAGAAATAGATGAAATTAATCTAATGATTCATTGCTTTTCATTTTCTTGGGCTTCTCTCTTGAATGTAGAACAATGTCTACTGCAGCACAGCCCAGTTAGACTTGAGCATTTCCAAATGTGACCTTTCCTAAACAAAGCACATGTTCATGTGATATTGGGTTACTTCAGAAAATACAGGAACAATCTCATTTGGATCATGCTTATGGGTCATTACATAAAGTCATTATGTGACTGTAAAGACCAAGGTCTGGCAGGATCCAGTGCTCGGATAATCACATTCTGTGGCTCGACAGCAGTAAATCGAAGGGTGTGAGTTGGGTGCATGTGCCCGTGTACATGCCGTGAGCCTCCATCCCCATGCAGGCACTCTGTCACCTTTCTGCTCCCCATTAGTTGACTGCACATCCTTTCCTTTCTCTCTTCACCTAGGATTTTCTCCAACGTGAGAAAGGTAGCCTGTCTCTCCACAGGACCATTGGATACCTCCCCCCCATTGGATCCCCTCGGAAGCTTTTCTAATTTCTTAGTGAAAGTTACTTGGACAGAGAGCACAAATAAGGGCTACACTTACAGATGATGAGCGGATAAAATCTGATTTGCTTGGTCATAATTGGGAAGGAGACGCTGTTGCTGTCTGGCTTGTCTCAAGAGTATTTCTAGGATGCCCTCTGTGGTTTGGTCAATCAAATGCCACATTTCCAACATGACAACCCCTGTAAACCCCCAGGGTATTTTCAGGTGATAAAAAACAAAGGGAGAGGGAGGAGTAGGAACCATCTCATTATATTTTATAAAGCTGAGAGTTAGGAATGCCTTCAGTTAGGTACATTTGGAGATCACCAGAAAGTCAGTGACACGCTGACAGCGCTGTTTTACAGTAGTGGGGTCAGAATGCCACGAGCCCCCCCAACTCTCCGAGGAAAATGGCCAATTCGGAAAGCCCAGGTCTGAGTCTGATTTGATGCGTGAATGATGCTTTTTATTAGCCAGGGGTTCATGGCATTTTGACAGTCATTCTGAAGTAGTCATTTCAGTGGGGCCGACTTCAGGGGCCAGCTCTAAAAAAGTGAGTCATGAACAGTTCTGGTCACACAAAAACATCATGTGAGAGACAGGGAGGAACTCTGTCTACATCTGGGAAGATGATCTATTTGGATCTGCAGGGGGAAGGAGAATATTCCAGTAGTCAACAGTATGATCAGTGAAGAAGCACATTGGGCTCAAGCGTGAGCCTTCCCACCTGCTGGCCACATGGCCATATGCATGTTGCTCAGCTTCTGTCCTCAAGGCTGGGCTGTTTGAGAGGAAAGGACCAGACCCCTAGGGTCACTGTGAGTAGTAGGGAGCCTGGCATGGGGTAAGCCCTCATACATGTGAATGGTTTGGGATGTGGAGATGTGGGTTACTAAGTGGAGAGGGCCGCCCACCGGGGTGCAGAGTGGGTGTAGGGAGCTGTCATGTGGAAACGTGGTGGGCTGGGAGACGCTCACTGTTACACAGGGCCCGGAGAGGCAAGAAGGGGCAATGGATTTCATTCTGTAGGAAATTAATAGGGGACTACTACAGGGATGACATTACAAATGCAAGGCTTAATGAAGCTTATGCTATTTTATCTTGCACAGCCTGGCTGATAAAAAAAGTCTATGTATTGATTACGTAGTTGGTTCTGACATATACCAAGAAGTTCCATTTTAAGAGGTACGTCGCCCAGAAGTTTAACTCTTGTTTGTGCTTCAATTCCTTTATTCGGAGGCAAAGGTTACTTCATTTCAAACTTGTGTTTCTCTTAAAGGCTTGCTCGGGTGTCTTACGTCTTGGTTAATTTGGCAACAGTGGCATCAAGCCCTCATAAACTGTGTGAAAGACTCTTTCCGAAGCGTGTATCATTGTCTATGCTAGCGAGAATTAACTACAATTTCTCTATGAAACTTTCTGATTAACAATGTTCAAGCCGGAGGTCTTTATTTTAGTGTAGGATTGCTTCATGGTTTTGCAGGCAGCCAGCAGAAGAGAACACAATATGCAGGATTGCTGTGGATTTTTAACATGCCGCTAAATGGGCTTTGCTGCTGTGAGCTTCACATGTATCTGAACATTTCGGACCCCGCTGCTCGAAGACGAACACTGAGGATGATCCTATCCTCCACTTACATGACAATTTACAGCATTATCTTCAATTTCTTTGGGTGGATTTTTGAAAGATAATCTTCATTTTGGGGAAGACAAAGAAATGTTGACAGAAGTGATACTAAGATCTGGGGCCTGTCATTTTTTTTTTTTTTTAAATGATAGCAACTCTTTTACATAATTATGTCTTAAACCTTACATCTCTCTGGCCTCTCAATATTGTGTTTGGCTGCAAAGCACTAGTCAACACGGACACTGCACAGACATAAGCGTAAGCACCCAGGCTTACCCGGGGAGCCTGCTTCCAACCTCAGCCTTAAAATGACTTGAGGTGATAAATAGGAAAGCTGCACGATGATGCAGAATTCCACTGATCTCTTTCCTTAAAACGATTCTGATGGATCAACCAGTTTTACCCTCAGAAAACGTTTTTATAAATTTATTTTAAAAGAACCTTTGGTTTTACTGTTTGTCCTGTATGTTTAAGAGAGCAATGCAATCCAAGCTAACTAAGATGAGGTAACTGAGCTCTAAGCACACTCACGTGATACGTATTCAGCCAATAAAAATGTTGACTGGCGTCAGAATCAAACTGGGTTTCATCTGTGAAACTTTTCACATGTGCACTTGCCTGGAATGACCACCGAGATTTACATGAAATATTGATGGAGGAAGGTCTAGGACTGATCCGGGATTGACCTTAAGCATCTGTATTTTTAATAAGCTGCATAGGGTAATTCTAATGCACAGCACTAGATGAGAAAGAACCACTGACAAAATTGTTTAATAACATATAAAAATATCCACAGCATAGGAAATAAACCGTTTACTAGGTATAATATGATTCTACTGGGAGAAAAAGGAAACAAAGCCAACAGTAATGATCCCTAATGATATATATGGGCAATAATTCCAGAATGCCTAAGTTCTGAAGATCTAAACTTGGATTTACAAGTCTGTTCTTTTTTTATCTGATAGGTTAATTATTCATGGTCTGTAGTATTCCTCTAGGGCAATATATTTAGCTAAAAAGGGTGTTTCTCTCATGTGCAGTGGTAATTTTGGGTTGATTGTATATGCATGGATATCTCCTAAATCTCTAGTTCCTACACTTGGCTACGTGGGTTCTTCAAAATCTTTCCACATCCTGCATCTGGCAGATATATCAAAATTTGACATGCAGACCTGGATATCCACTTGAAGAGGAAAAATGGAGAGAAAGCCAAATGCTAAATGAAATTCTATCCTAGGTCACATTCTTAGAGAATTTTATGGCCCTCATTGTAGTCTAATGTTACCTAAAAAAAGCCATACATTTCAAACAACCTCATGCAATTAGTACAAATTTTCCTTAGAACTCCAGAAAATAGACCTCAGTACCTCTGCCCAGTATGTCACCCACACGGACCCTTTCAGGTCTTTCATTTCAGATGACATTATCCTTTGAGAAATCCTCCAACCCGTGCACTTTCAGCGCCCTTACATCCCTTTAATTAATGTGCCTGAGTTACCATTTCTGGAGTCTTGGTCCTTCAACAATATTTGATTCCCAGGACTTAGACTTAGGTGCCCATAAACTTTTCCCCGATCTTATACACCAGGCAGCCCACTGATACTCAAGTTCCATTTCCACATAAGCAGCTGCCATCCTCTTACTGAGTTGGAAGAGTCGGTGGCACTTTTTAATCCTATAGGATGTAATATTCCCACGCGTTCTCACAAGACTGTGCTTCTGCGCGTTGGTCGCCATCCCAAGGCTGCCTTTGTTTACTCAGCCTGTCAGTTGTTTTCATTATTATCCCCTGGCTCTCTCCCCTTGGATCCTTTATGTCTTTGGTGTATGATGGGGGAAAAAGAAAGTAGGGGGAGAATTTCTTTTAAGATGTGACTTGGAGATACTTGCCCGTATTCTTTTTGCGTAGCGTAGAGTTCTCCAGCGTGGTCACAGGTGCAGCTTGTGCCCAACAGACTTCATTCTTTATTCACCAGGGGTGGGATCTTGTTTGGCCAAGCTAGGGGGTAATAAGTCGGAATGGGACGAACCCATCAGCCTAATCTTTTCCCAGTTGGCCCCTCCCTCCCCACCACTGGCAACAGGCCCTTCAGTGAACTGGTCCAAGGCCTGCTTTGTTTTATGGCACCTGCTATTTGTTGTAGATTTACATTTTGATATGACCTTCCTTCTGCAGGCAGTCTTTTTCAGCTCACAGTGGATTTTACCTGGAGCTGTAATTATATAAATACTTGGATATTATACCCGCTTTAAGATGTGAGAAAGATGGTTCTCTACCTCTGTGTACCAGTGATTTACTCAGCATTCCAGTTAGATCTTGAGATTCTGGAGGAATGCGTGAGTCACCGAGAGTAGTTTCTAAGAGAGGGAACTCCCAGGAATGTTCTTTTACTACCTCTTCAAGATACTGGCTTGTTTCTAATTATAGAAACTACAATTAAATGCTTAACTGTTGAGAGTTCAATGTGGAGCGAATAAGTGGTTTTAAAAACAGTATGTCAGAAGGAGAAAAAAAAAATCAGAAAATGGATAGAGAAGTTACACGTTGAATAACTTTTGCCCTTTATGGAGGACGGTTAGAAGATCCTCTTGAATAAGCAGGGGCCCCGGCAAAACATTTGGCTTTCCTTCCGAATGAAGAGCCACAGAGATTGTATGTCTTCATGATCTATTTTTGTCTCAACAGGTCTCCTCCCTGTCCTTCCCTGAGTCTTTTGCTTGATACTTCATTTTACAAATTTAATGACAGCCCACTCTTTTTTTTTTTTTTTTTTGCCTTGTTCCACAGCACTACACACACAGCATTAATATTTTAACAAATTGCTGGGGCCTCCTGCATGCTGAGCTTTCCCTGACACTGTGTCCCGAGTCTTTTGTTCACCCTCCTGGCTTCAGGGTTCAATTTTTGAGTGATTCCCAGATGCCCAGTTCTCTGGCCTCTTTCTTGAACAAGAGTAACAGAATCTCAATTTCCTGCTCGGTATTTCCACCTGGATTTTGAGCTGGCACTTGAAATCCATGTTGCTTTAAACCCAGCAGTTTAATTCTTGACAAAATGCACTTGGCCATGTTGGCTTATTATCAAAATTCCCAGAATGACTCGAACGTAGGAAGAAGTCCACTAGTATAATATAATATTAGTCCACTAATATGTCACTCGTAACAAATGAATTTAAGGGGAATGGGAACCATATGATCATCTGCATAGGTTCTGAAAAGGCAGAGGAGTTATCCTCTTGTCTGACAAACCCTTTGTGGATATTGAAACCCTCCACAAGGGATTGAGGGATATTGTAAATAGAGAGTGGGAGGGGAATATAGTCAGATCAAAAAGTTAGATGTCCGTGCAGTGATAAAAAGCCATTTGATAAAAACAAATATAACAATTTTGCATCACATACTAAAATAAATGTAAAGTGATTAAAAAACAGAAGCCTGGTACTCCCACCTTAGAGTTTTTTTCAAATTTTCTTCTGCAAGGGATGATACCATGGGAGGATTCTGGAAGGGAGGAAGGAAATCCTGCACTTGAGAGTCAGTCTTTGGAGATAAAATCCTTCTTGTTCCTTCTATTTCTCTTGGTAACAAATTTAGGCTTGTTAACAGTAGGATTTCCTAGGATTTGTGATCTGCTGTTACTCCCAATTGATTCTTTTCCTTCCAGAGTATCTCCTTCAACCTCGTAGGCTTACTGTATTCTCTGACGGTTGAAGACAAAGCCTCAGGTTATTGCAGGTCCTTTTTTTTTTGCAGGTCCATTTTCCAGCCGTCCTCTCTCTCTCTATTATTAGCCTTTGAAATGGTGACATAAACATCTTATGATGGGATTTTTAGGCTTTAAATTCTAATTTTTCTAAAATTAATTCTAATTTTCAGTGCAGGAAGTGAAAGACTTTATTTCCCCTGAAAGTTGGGAGTCACAGTGGCTCATAACAGGCTCCCTGTGTTTTCTAATCAGCCACACTTTGCACTGTAGTTTGATGTAGACCCATCTTGTATTTTATGAATACTCACGTGCTCAGGCACACATTTTAGCAGTAAATGATGTTCTGTTAATTTTATCAGACGGAAAGAGCTAAAAGATGCAGCTCTGCACGCCACAGAAACTTAAGATCATTTTTAGACTGTTCAGCATTTTTCTATGTGAAGGTGATTCGGAAACTGCCCTCATAGCACGGCATTTTGAATGCAGGCAAAAGTAGGTGAGCCAAACTCAAACCAGGAAAGGGGAGCTCATGCTGAATATTGACCACACATACTAGTATAACTTCTCCATAATTTTTTCTTTGTTTTCTCTCCGAACTCATTTTTGTTTATTTTACTATCTTTCAGCCACTATTATTAGGAGAGAAAAATGAAGAAATGACATTTCATAAGTTCTAGATCCCTCTAACAAATGCACAGTGCTCATCGAGGACAGTGGTTTTCTCTCTCCGGTACTTTTGTAAAGACACATTTAAAAAAAAAAAAAAAGATGCATTTTCCATTTTTATTTTATTTTCTAGTGAATCATCATACTGTATCCTAGTGGCTACTGTTATTTAGAGATGGTAATTCATTTGTGTTATGCATCCTTTTGCTCACGTTCAGACCACTCACTGTGGTTTCTGTTCCGCGGTGTTTTATGGCACTCGGCATCCTCCTGAAATCTGGAAGGGAATGTATTGTGGACACATAGCCGGGAGCTTTCATTCTGTACCCGCATACTGCTCACAACACTTTTTTTTTTTTAAAGGGGTCTTCCCTTAAAACGTGTGTGGCCATATGTGGAGTTTCAGCCTATTATTACCTGCTCTTTTCATTATACAAATTGTCAAGTCATGCTCATCTTAAGGAATTAGATCATCTATACGTCATCAGGGCCTTCTATCATAAGAGCAACAGAACTTCTTTGTCATACAGCTGTTGGAACTGTTGAAAGATGTGGCCTCTTGTGACAGTGTGTGCACAGAAGTGTAACTTGTGTTCACATCCCCGTGTCCTTTTCTCTTAACAGTTGACTTCAAACCTCGTGCCAGCATGGATACCGTCCATCATATGTTACTTTTTGGATGCAATATGCCTTCCTCCACTGGAAGTTACTGGTAAGGGATACTGGGCCCACAGTCAAAAGGGGTGTAGAAAATGTCTTTTTGTTTGTTTGTTTTTATAAGCGCGGATTGCATCTGTGCGAGTATTTTATAGCTGATAGATAAACAGGAAGAATATTTACTTATCAGGGAAGAACACGGTTCTTCTGCATCACGTGGTTACCTGCACAGCCTGATTATCACCATTATTTAGTCTGCTAGGGAGCACATCCATCAGTCTTTGACGCTGACTTAATAAATTTATGTCTGTTGTCATAGCGTAGCAAGGTACAGTTTATAAAAAAAAGACTGACAATTTAGATAATGGATGCTCCAATGTTTACTTTTGGAAGATCATACTTCGATCCAAAGAGCACCATGGCTCTGTTCACCGAGCACTCTTTTATCCCAGACACTGTGCTAGGTGATCTGTATATGCCATCTCATTTATTCCTAAAGTTTTTGCAGAGCAGTTACCACTGTCCCCACTTGGCAAACAAGGAGCCTGAGCCTCAGAGAATCAGTATCAGGCTTCAGCTAAACTTGGCTGGTTGGTGTCAGACCAGAGCCTTGAGTTGTCACGTTCCAAATCCAAATTTATTTCCGTTTCACCACGCTGCCTCCCATTGATTCAGGTAACCGTTGTGGTCTTCAAATTTATTTTAATCACTGGGATGAGTCTTAAGATCATGTTATGAATGGTCAGTAAACATCGACTGAATGCCTGTTCCATGCCAGAATGATAGCAGAGGCTCTTGAAGATTCTGGAATAGATAGATGTGCTTTATTTGTCTCCAGAAGCTCACAGCATAATTATGGCTTAAGATCTGTCCTTTCATTTTGTTCCTTGGCGTTCACGAAGATTGGTGAGTTTTGAAAATAGCCATGCATTTTAAGCCTCCCATTTTGCAGCAAGAGCCAGCATCCCGGTTAGGTATGGAACAGTCCAGAATGACTAGTGTTTGCTTGCATTGGAGAAGGGTCTGTTTGGTGCTCCTGTCCCTGCATAACCACATACCCAGATAATCCTTTCTCCGTGCATCCCCATGTTAGTCAGGCTGGCACAAGGCACACAGCAACTGCAATCTAGTTGTTTTTATAACAAACAATTGTAATATATATTTGGAACTGTTAAAAGCACAGGGCAATTAGTGGAAGTCTCCAGGGACCAAGTAGCATCAAAGCATTTGTTAATAGGCTTAAGTTATTTGATGAAAGGAGCCCATCACATAGGAATCCAGTGCACATGACTGGGCTTATGTAAAAATGCAGCCAGGAAAATCACAATTAATACCTCTTGCTATCAACATTCCAGTTTTGGCTCTTTGGTAAATTTTTGTAAATAAAATTTGGGATTAAAAGATTATTCTGTGACAGCCTTTTCTGACTCTTATTCACCAAATCACGTTCTCTGGCTTTATGTTTTAAAAATATTTCTTCTGAAATTAGTAATATTTATTTCTAGATTAGAATTAGTGAAAGTAGCTAGAAGGGATGTAAGCTTTTAAAACCTGCTTTACCTTTAGCTTGGCTAAAGAGAATGAGTGAAAAAATAAAATATCACTACATGATATTATGGTTTTAAGAAAAATCTTATTATAAAATGAACAAAGCCTCGTTCACTGTTCTCACATCGAGGGAACATCAGAGCAAACATTCTTTTGGGCCCATAAAAATATTTATTAATATTCTTAAATATACCGTTTTGAGATTAAGTCTAGTTAAAATCTGTTTTTCAAAAGACTTCCAAATAGGGGAAAGAGAGAATTCAAAGAGAATGTAAATGAACGTGGAAATAGCAATTTTGAGTAAAGTCATTGCTACACGTATTCTTATTACTTGAAAGGCAACATAGTAGAGTGAAAGAGTCGTGAACTAACCAGCCAGACTCCCTGGGTAAATTACTTATTTCATGTGAACCAGCCTCAGTTTCTTCATTTTAGCAAGGGCCTACCCCTAGATCCTGTATAGAACTCCTCCAGGCTCTAAAATTCCATAATTCCATGAATACAAATTCCATGCAGATGCTGAGTCAGACTGGAAAGTCGTCATTATAAGATACGTGCACTGGTGGACTCGCCTCAAGCAGGCAGCCCGCTGCATTTTGCCGTTCATTGGCATCCCTGAGTGGTTCGAGCTCTAAACGGCATGATCTGTGTGTCATTTTAAATGGATTTTTAAAATCTGCCTCGCAGCACATGTTCCCACTTCATCTCTAGGTTTGTTCTGAAGGACTTTATAACCGTACCAACCAGGACAGTGATTGATGGTGATATTTATCTCCTTTTAGCCAAACCCAAAGCAGTCAACTAACATTGAAAAGTAGCATCTTTTTAATATGTACGTATCATGTCTTTTCAATACGTAAACTGAGAGGTATGCAGTGAGACTGTTCTAGTGACTCTGACATTCTAGTGACTCTGACATCTCCCATCCAGTCTTCGTCTCTATTTAGCGATGGTATAGACCTTTTTAGCCCCCCACTATTTGGCAAGACCCGTGCTTCTTTAAAGCATTGGAGCTCAACAGGATCTTTCATGGACTAAACTTTTCAGTTACTTCACCGAAACATCTCGTGCTCCCTGGCCCCAAAGCCACACAGGCTCAGCCGTGGAAACAGTCAGCGGATGTTTTCCAACCGCTCGGCCTCTTATCCTCCCACCTGAATTACGATGCTAATAACAAAAATCTATCAGTGTCAAAGGCTTGCGTTATTTTTTGAAGAGGTTTGAGTCATGAAATTTATCACACTCATTTTACAGCTGCAAATCTATTCTTCAGCTGCTCCAAAATGTAGACAGTAGTTAAATTAAGATCCTCAAACTTTCACATATATTTTTGGCTGTGATACGTATAATGTTTTTTGATGCCTGAGAATATCAAGAACTCGTTCACGCTCTGGGGAAATCTTTGCGGGAATACAAAGCTGTTCTAGCGAAAGACGAAAAAGCTAATAGGATATCTTAACACCAAAACGTCAAGCTTAGAGTTCCTCTTTTTTCTGTTTGTTAGCAAGGATTGCCCCCCTGTCTTCACTCGAGTGTTCTATTTTCATTGCCAGCAGGTTGGCAAATAGGTATGTGTCTCTAATAAAGTAAACATTTTCCCCCTGAAATTATGAAGTTATAATTCTTCCCCTGTCTTCAGGCAGCACTTTTAATTTGAAAGCAGAGAGCTCTTCTGATGATGTTTCACTGTTGTGCTGCCCTCCTTTGCTCTTTGTAATTGCCTCTTTCTACTGTTCATTAAAATATATTTACAGTTATATTAAGTTTACATGAAAATAGTAGACACAGCATGAAGCAGTTTTCATTATGTAGTCATTTTAATTTTGAAGGTTTTTTTTTTTCCCCTACACATATTCCAGTCTTTTGTGTCTCATTCCAAATTAGCAGCTCACACTGGTAATGTGTCTAGTTAATTATATGCATGTGCATTTAAATTGCATACATTGATGTGAACCTTTTAATATACTATGGGGTGGTCCCTTTATAGTTAGAGTGGGCCTGGTGCTCAGTTCCAAATTAACATACCTCTCGAGGATGCAAATAAGGACCAGCTGGATGGAAAAGCAGCAGCTCTGCTGGCCCATGTGAAGAAGGCAGCAGTACCTGTCAGATGTAACCCTCAAACCTTCTTTCCCAGGCCTTTATAGGAGGAGACGCTTAACTGTCTGGGGGGGCGGGGTGCACAGAAAGTAAGAGTACCAAGAATGGAGAGAGCATAGCAATAGGATGATTTGTTGGATTCCATTGGTGCTTGCAGACTTAATTCAAAGCATAGCAGTTCTAAGTTCCCCAGATTTCTTGGCTGACTATGAGCCATAAGTGAGTAGTAGATGCTTTGGGGGGCTTTTTTAGGGTAAGGAAATGAGGTGCTGAAAACTGGGTAATTTAGACATAAAACATACGACAGCTCCTCACTAAAAAAAAAAAAAAAAATACAGTTTAGGAGAGCTTAGAAACCGACATGCTGCTTTTGTTTATTCTATGAACAGCTTTATTTTTATTCTAACCATCAGTTTAAAAAAAAATAATGCATGGTTGGCCATGGAGAGTATTTCAGGCTTTGAAAATCAGGATGTTTTGTTCACACAAGTTCTTTGACATTTGGGGTGATTCGGGAGCACCGCTTTTTGTAACATGAGTTTGTACAGGCTGTGTGCACTTTTATCTGCTGAACGCCGGACTTAGGGTTTAAAGCAATTTATGACTGCCAACTGCAAGATTGTGCGCCTGCAATATTGGGTGATTAAAGCGGTTGGGCTTCTTATGTAGCCTGCCTTGTACTTAGGCATCATCTTCTGTGCATAACTAACATTATTATGTTCAGTCTAAGCAATTAATATTTGACCGAGCACTCTTTCTAATGATGCTTGTGACCGGCTACTTTTTACAAATCAAGGATGGCTTCCACAGGTTGTTTGATCTTTTTTGGAAAAGAGGAATCCCAGCTGGTTAAATGAGGCTCTCTCCAGCTGTTCCAATGTGGAATCATTCTCAAGCTAAAGCAGTCCTGCTTTACCATCCTATGAAGCTTTAGCTTAAATCCCTTTCAACTGCTTCTATTTATTAACCACCTGCTGTGTCTTTTTAAATGCCACCGTCTCCACAGAGTTACAGATGCTGATGAGGGGAAAGAGAAGAGGAGCTAAAACATATCAATATATCTACATAGCAGCCAGTATGTGAGACACCCTGCTTGGTTACTCATTTAAATGACTGTTTTTTTTAGGGTGAGATTACGTCTGCAGCTTTGCTGCCTCCCTCATGATGATAACGATTCTTTGGTTGAGAATGGTATTTGCATATGCTGCCTTCATGCACCCTCTCCATCACCACCGAGCTACCTGTCATCCCTACCCAGTTTATCTTCTGCAGCCCCCTCTGTTTCTTCTGCCACAGCCAGACTTCTAAAGTCAAACATACCAACAGCCTTGTTGGTATAAATAAAAATAACACAATCTCCAAAACCTGTGCTTTACCTTGTTCTGAACGCTATAAAATGTGCCTTTGATTATAGTAGAAAATTTTATTTTTTTCTTTTTAAAGGCTGTATTTATTTATTCATGAGAGACACAGAGAGAGGGGCAGAGACAGAAGCGGGCTCTGTGCAGGGAGCCCGATGGGGGACTCCAGGATCTGGCCCTGAGACGAAGGCAGACGCCCAGGCGTCCCTATAGTAGCAAATTTTAGGTATAAATTCCTGCTAGGCTGAAATTGATTGTATCCATTTTCTTTTTCTACTGTAATATTATAATACAGTCATAGGACAGTCTGCATCATGGTAGTATGAGGGATCTTTGTTTAAATGAGATACACTTGGTACTTATTCCCCTAAATCCTTGGCTAGTTTTTTTTTTTTGTCTTTATTTATTTATGAAAGAGAGAGAACAAGTGGGGGGCAGGGAGAGGGAGGGGGTGAAGCTGACTCTCCGCTATGCAGAGACACCACCATCCCCCCAACCGATCCTAGGTCCCCAGGATCACCACCTGAGCTGAAGGCAGACACTTACCTGATGGAGCTGCCCAGGTGCCCCTTCTTGCCTAATTTATAGAAACCTGCATTAGCACCATTGGTAGAGATTCCTTAGCAACTGACCAATTCTTTTTTTTTTTTTAATAATTTTTTTAATTTTTTTTTTTTTTATTTATTTGTGATAGTCACACAGAGAGAGAATGAGGCAGAGACACAGGCAGAGGGAGAAGCAGGCTCCATGCACCGGGAGCCCGACGTGGGATTCGATCCCGGGTCTCCAGGATCGCGCCCTGGGCCAAAGGCAGGCGCCAAACCGCTGCGCCACCCAGGGATCCCACAACTGACCAATTCTTAGTAGATTAGGGTCAACTTTTAAAGTGGCATGACTGTAACCATTTTTTTTTTAAGATTTTATTTATTTTTTCATGAAAGATGCACAGAGAGAGAGAGACCCACGCAGAGGGAGAGGCAGGCTCCATGCAGGGACCCCAATGTGGGACTCGATCCAGGGTCTCCAGGATCACACCCTGGGCTGGAAGCAGATGCTTAACTGCTGAGCCACCCGGGCTGCCCGACTGGAACCATTTTGACAGTTCCAACGGAAACAAACATCTTTGAACACTGGCTCTTTCCTGGCAGACTAGTATTTATGTTAAACAGAATAGCAATATTCTAGCATAGTGCTGTAACATGTAGCATAGAGCCAGTTGTAATAAACATTGGTCAAATTATTTATCCTGCATTGGTCTGTTTCCTCATCTGTAAAATGGGGCCACTAATCCCACCTAATGGGGCCATCGTGAAGAGTGAGCGGAGGGATGTAGATAATGGCGCAGTGCCTAGCACGTAGATGTGCTTAGTACATGGTAGTTGTTACACTTGTTTAATTAGTATAATATTTCTTAACCATTGACCATGTGCCAAGCACTTTGTTAGGCACTAAAAATTTGGTGTGAGCAAAACAGACACACCCTCTTTTTTATGAACTTTATAGCTTCTTTAATCTCACTGGGAAAGTGGAGTGTGGGGACCCCCCAGGTGGCTCAGCAGTTGAGCATCTGCCTTTGGCCCAGCGTGTGGTCCCAGCTTCCGGGGATGGCTCCCTGTAGGGAGCCTGCTTCTCCCTCTGCCTGTGTCTCTGCCTCTCTCTCTGTGTCTCTCATGAATAAATAAATAAAATCTTAAAAAAAAAATCAAGAAAGTGGAGTGTGGACAAGTGGAGTGTGGACATCATAGGGATGTTTATCAGGCTGGTGCCTTTTAATCACCACTCTTACTTACCTTTCCCATTAAGTATCCTTGTAATTACTATGTTAATAGTAATACCTATTGCATACCCATTGCACTGACATTCATATAAGATTTGTCTGAATTGGGAAGCATGTTCTGTGGGTTTATGGAGAGTTAATGAAATTTGAATTCCTGACCCATTCCTGATGCAGTTTTGAATGATAAAGATATTCCATATATGCCGCTGATTATATATTGTGTTTCTTAAAGAAATGTTCTCACTTTGGATTAATTTTCCTGGGGTCCTGATACTTAATTTATTAAAATTGGAATTTAAGGCTGTATAGACTTAACTTGAGGGCATGACAATTTTGTTTTAAAAAAAAATTTTTTTTAGACCAAAGAAGAAATGACTTGTCAGTTCTGATCTTCCCTGAGTAACCGTGGATTTTAAATAGCCTTTAACTGATACAACTAGAGAGTACTTTAACAGTCAATCATGGTTTATTTGGATAATTCAAAATGACAGTTTAGCATTTTTCAGTGCTTGGCATAGTTTGAAAATATTCATGCCATCTGAGTGGTTTCCCCATAGATTATAGGTGAAAAGGTTCTAAAACAAAATTCCAAGAATCCAGAATATTTTTCCTTTTAAAAGTTAATTCTCATCACTTTTACTGCAAAAACTAAGAAACCACAGGGAGCTGTGTGAATCTTCTCACAATTAATTGGCTTAATCTGGAGGAGCCTTTAGGAGAAGCTGCTAGAATTATAGGACTAAGAAACTTGGTTGATGAGGCCTGAAATCACAGCAGCCATTGATCAAGGGTTACATTGCTTCCTAGCCTGAAGACTTTTCTTATTAATAAGAGTTGTGGGATCCCTGGGTGGTGCAGCGGTTTGGTGCCTGCCTTTGGCCCAGGGCGTGATCCTGGAGACCCGGGATCGAATCCCACGTCGGGCTCCCGGTGCATGGAGCCTGCTTCTCCCTCTGCCTGTGTCTCTGCCTCTCTCTCTCTCTGTGTGACTATCATAAAAAAAAAAAAAAAAAAAAAAAAGAGTGGTAAAAATCCTCTCTATTTTTATAGTACCCTTTGAAAAAACAAAATACCATCTTTATCCCTTTGTCCCTGTAGTCCTTTTTTTTTTTTTTTTTTAAAGTAATCTCTATACCCAACTTGGGGCTTGAACCTACCACCCCAAGATCAAGAATCATACACTTGACTGATGAAGCCAGCCAGGATCCCCTCCTGTTGGTCACATTATGTAGAGAAAATATGATGTTATTTTTCACTTAAAAGGAAAAATAGGAATCTGAAAATGAAAAGGTGCAGGGAAAAAAAAAAAAGTGCAGGGAATTTGTTCAAATGCTCTTTGCCACTTTGTAGTATTTTCCCATTGTACTACTATCTGTTCTAGAACCCATTTCTCTGAGCCTCTTCTTTTTTGTTCCTCTCCTCATCCTCTCACATAATAAGTTTTAGGATTAGTTTCAATATCCCAGTGCCTTCCTGTGAGTCATTCTTTACTGTCTTGAGTTGAATAACTTTCTTAAAAATTATAAAATAGGATTTTAAAGAAAATCAAAGTTTGCCTTTGGAGCTCTTCTTTGACCAGAGCTGATAAGAAAATAAAATGTAAAATCATCGTCTCCTCTTTGTGAATAAATGAAAACAATTATCTAGAATTTGTTTTTTTTTAATTATCTGGAATTTGATTTAAAATTGTGTACACTTATTGCAGCTTAGTTGAGATGGTATAGTAGTGTAGTCATCAAAGCTTATCTTCATAGGATATCATTTTCTGCCCATAAATCAATCTCATGAATTGAGACAGAAGGGAGTGTGACAGGCCGAGCTTTGACTCATAACTTGAATAGGTGACCTTTGGAAGTTAAACTCTCTGAGCCTATTCAGCTGTAAAGCACAACCTATTTGCAGTGTTCTTGTGAAAGCTGATTCCTACGGAATACCAGGCAAATAATCATTCAGGCTCACTGTTATTTAGATATTTTAGTTAAAACTTCTTGAGGAAATTAAAAACAAAAAAAACCTTTTTATTATACTTGGCAGCACAATAAAATTTAGGCCAATTCAAATCTTTAAGTGTTTGTATATTGAAAAGTTTAAGACCTACTTGGAAGTTAACTTCCCCAGACATTTCTTGAATATATACTAAAGCCAGGCAGGCGTGCAGGTGCCGGGAGTGTATTAAACCACAAAATACGCACAGTCTGGTTGGAGAGGAGATAAGGAAGCTGAAACGTAAGATGAGCCCTCTGGTTAAGGAGTGGAAAGTGGCTGGGATGAGGGGCAGAGAAAGTTTCCCTGAAGAGGAAGCCTAAAGGGAATCTTTTCTTTCTTTTTTTTTTTTTTTTAAGATTTTATTTATTTATTATTTACTTTAATTATTTATTTTAAGATTTTATTTACTTTATTATTTTAAGATTTTATTATTTTAAAAGATTTATTTATTTTAAGATTTATTTATTTATTTTTTTATTTTAAGATTTATTTATTAGAGAGGCAGAGACACAGGCAGGAGAAGCAGGCTCCCTGCAGGGAGCCCGATGTAGGACTCGATCCCAGGACCCCGAGATCACAGCCTGAGCCGAAGGCAGATGCTCAACCGCTGAGCCACCCGGGCACCCCTTGAAGGGTATCTCGAAGGGGAAAGTAAATACAGGTTTGTCAGGCAGAGAGTTGAGGAAGGGGTGTTGCAGGCAAAGGGAATAATATGGAAGAGAGACTTTATTTTTTATTTTTTATTATTTTTTTTTATTTTTGGAAGAGAGACTTTAAAAACTGGCAGAAACTTGGCACGACTAAAATGGGATTTTTTTTTTTCTGATCTATAAAAGGTCCCAGATAATGAAAAGCCTTATGTGTTATGCTACAATGTTTGGATTTTATTCTCATGTTATTTTTGGGAGGCACTGCAAAGACCTTGTGCCAGCAAATGACCTAATCCAGCATGCAGCTTCGAAAAACTTACTAAAGCAGTTTTCTCTGTTGTGTTTCACTCTGGTTCCTTCTAGTCATACCCTGAGTTGACTTCCATATCAGAGGAAACAATTACCTTGTTTAACCCAAGACTGTCATCACATTGGTGTGAGGCCCTCTTGTATATTTATGATCTTTGTTTGAAAGCTGTGAAAATTGCTGCCCAGATCTTGAAGTCTTCGT
Organism: Canis lupus baileyi; assembly: GCF_048164855.1. NCBI lineage: Eukaryota > Metazoa > Chordata > Mammalia > Carnivora > Canidae > Canis > Canis lupus. The sequence continues at coordinate 9,335,146 of NC_132839.1, read as the reverse complement.
AGCTCACAGTAGTGCGATGCAACGTTCATCCCATCGGACAGTCTTTCTTAAACAATCGTGGCACGAGGCCCGGGAGGAGAACCTGGCTGTGGGGCGCTGTCCAGTACCCTAAGCCGTGCAGCGCGATTGGCACAAGGGTGTCGCAGACATTTGCTCCCACGCACAAGTGTCCCAGGATAATGATCCTTCACCATGAGTGTATCGTTCTTGACAGTGAGCACGAAGGAGCCCCTGGTCCATGGGTTTTACACTGCGCAGGACCCAGTTTCCTTCCACATCCTGAGTGATAGAAGCAGAAGCATTTGCTAAATATGACCTTATGGGGACCTCCTGGCTCCTGGTCCCCCCTCCCCCTTCATGCAGACGTAAGACAGTTGTCTGTCCTACCGCCTGTGCCCCCACCCATTTCTGGCTGTGAGCAGAAAACATGTTAGGGGTCCGTGCCTCTGAATTGGAAGGTACGTTTTACCGGTGATTTTCTTCTCTGTGACCCGGGTGGTGTCCAGGTTTCCGGCCTCAGTCCCTAACCTGTTCAGGAAGCTTCCATGGCTGTGGGCAGTGTCCTCTTTCTCCTGCATGAGCCAGCCTCCTGCCCAAGAAGCTGTTTGTCCCTGTCCTTGTCCTTGGTAGCGCTCAGACCTTTCAAGCCTTCCCAAACTCCTGCCCCCAACCTTGCTCGCTGCCACTTTCCCCAAACACAAGCAAGGAGGTGCAACATAGAAACATCACCGAATGGTGTTTTGAGCAAACCCAGTTCTAGAACAGAGCAAACTAAGAGATCTAGAGTAATGGGGAAAGGAAAAAAAAAAAAAGCGGTACGGCTTGGACTGAGGAAGCTGCCGTTCCTGAAATGGGCTCCCCCGGTGCAGGTGCCAGCGTGCCCGTCGCCGCGGCCCGGGCAGGTCGGCTTCCGTCCGGGGCCTGTCCACGGGGCAGGGGGCTGCGGGGGGTTCTGGGGTCCGGTCCAGCTGCGTCTGTCTGTCTGCCTGGGATCCTCTGACCGCACAACCCCGCTTCTGCGTAGTGAATCTCTAGGCGAAGCGAATGCTTTCAGGGCGCTTGGAGGTTTGTGAAGCGCCCCCACCACTTGCACCTCCCTCGGTTTACAGAATGACCGTGAGGTAAGTGGAGGTAGCCCTGTTTGTACAAGAGAGGAAACTGAGGCTCGGTAGATGAAGGGACTGGCTTGATGAGAGACCCCTCGGAAGCGGCGCAGGCGGGGTCACAGGCGGCCGTGCGGATGCCCAGAGGGAGATGCCGATGGCGTGTCCTTCAGGCCACTTGCAGACCACCACGGTGTCAGCGTTGGTTCCTGTGCCGCCCCCATCCCACCCGAGTGCGCAGAGCCCGGTCCGCGGGGGAGCACGGCCGATCGGAGCCGCTGCAGGTCGGCCCCACAGGACGGTCTCCCTTGGCGTCTCCTCTTCTCCCATATACACAGTCCTTCTCTGCTCTAGGCCTCGTTGGGGTCTTTTTTTTTATAATAGATTTATTTTTATTGGTTTATCAGTTTTATTGGTGTTCAATTTGTCAGTATACAGAGTAACACCCAGCGCTCATCCCGTCAAGTGCCCCCCCAGTGCCCGTCACCCAGTCACCCCCACCCCCCGCCCTCCTCCCCTTCCACCACCCCTAGTTCATTTCCCAGAGTTAGGAGTCTTTATGTTCTGTCTCCCTTTCTGATATTTCCCACACATTTCTTCTCCCTTCCCTTATATTCCCTTTCACTATTATTTATATTCCCCAAATGAATGAGAACATACAATGTTTGTCCTTCTCCGACTGACTTACTTCACTCAGCATAATACCCTCCAGTTCCATCCACGTCAAAGCAAATGGGGGGTATTTGTCGTTGGGATCTTAAAGCTGGTGTGGCTACGATCGGGACCCGGCGACTGATGGATCTACCTTTTTCTCCCTCCCCTAGTCTCTCCTCCAGGCCCCCAGTGAACACTGTTTGCATTTTGCTGTTTGATTCTTCGTTTATGCCACTTTTTTTTTTTTTTTTTGTCTTCAGGTTTTGTGATGAAGGAACCTGTACAGACAAAGCCAATATTCTATACGCCTGGGCAAGAAATGCTCCCCCCACCAGACTCCCCAAAGGTATGTCTGAGGCCTCTTGCGTGGCCTTCTCTACAGCTGTTTAGTTTCTGACTCGAAACTACTCTTTATCATCTGTCCTTTCCACAGTCGTCGACAGCGTTCCGTTTTGTAATTTCACGCTAAAAATTACCTGTATTGCTCGCTCTGTATAGAAAAGGTTTGGCTTAGGTAGTTAACTCTTTGGCTGCCTCTCTCCGCTAAGTAACTTGCCCCCACAACAGCTTAGAGAGAATTCGAAGATGGACAAGTACACCTCGAGCCACCTTTGGCCTATGGCACATTGGTTCTCGACAGCAGGAGCATCTCGTGAGCCAAGAGAGCTAGGAATTAAGTAAATTGCTGTTTCAGCAAACAGATTTTTTTTTAAATTTATTTATACATAGAGACACACAGAGAGAAAGGCAGAGATACAGGCAGAGGGAGAAGCAGGCTCCATGCAGGAAGCCCGACGTGGGACTCGATCCCAGGTCTCCAGGATCACGCCCTGGGCTGTAGGCAGTGCTAAACCGCTGCGCCACCAGGGCTACCCCAGATTTTTTTTTTTTTTTAATAGCCTTGGTACTTGGGTATTTGATGTAATGCCAGACCTCAGCTGGCTTTCTGACATCACTTGAATCTGTTCCTCAGCTTCCAATGAGTGCATGAATTACCAGACTCTTTTATCACCTCGCTGGCTCTTAACGTCAGAGGGAATGTGCAGTTCTGTCCCAGGATACGTCTGCCTTGGTCCGAGGCTGGCGTCTTGTGATGCACGTGGCCCTCTTTTGCCTCCCTACCTTTGCAAGTTCTCATCGATATGTTTTGCTTTGCTTCAAATGAGCTTCTGAATCCTCTCAACAGTTTAGCAGGCAGCTGCTGCTAAACAAATTTAGAAACTATTGGGGTGGTGGGGTGGCAGGGCGATGGGGAAAGGCTGTTACAGATTCATTGACATTTTTAAGATTCATTAGTTGAGGCAGGAAAAAAATGTTTCTCTGCTTGTAAATATTTTCTCTCTAGATTTTTTTTTTTTTAGCTTTCTAGATAACTCTATAGAAACCCTTTGGATTCCAAAAACATATTGACACGCTGCACTTTGTAATCTCACTGATAACCGATTTCTACAATAACATTTTTTTAATTTATATTTTTATTTATTTATTCATGAGAGACACAGAGAGAGAGAGGCAGAAACTTGGAGGGAGAAGCAGGCTCCATGCAGGGAGCCCGAGGAGGGACTCGATCCCTGGTCTCCAGGATCACGCCCTGGGCTGAAGGCGGCCCTAAGCCGCTGAGCCACCCAAATTGCCCCTCTCAGTAACATTTTTGCAGATATATGTTTTCATATGGAAATAAAAGCATGTCCCCCTAGATGCTCCTAAGAAGTCTGTTTTCTGTATTGAATCAGAAAATAAAAAGGAATGTGAATATGTCCAAAGCAAAATGAAAGAATGGGCTTCTGTATGTCTGTTACCTAATCAACAAGGATAGAATGCTGCTTTCTTCGATTTCCCCCTTAAAGTGTATGTGGTGCCTCTGGTTCCGAAATGGGAAGTAGGAATAGAATTGTATCAGAGCTTTGAGAAGGAATGATAGATTATATTAGAAATTATGTGTTGAATGCCTGACTCATGTTCGTTTTCATAGAACATAGCTTCGTGTGTTATATGCTATTTTACTTCCCTTTGGATTTCATAGATCCACGACCTGAGATTAAATGCTCTACTTGAGACTGATTTCTAAAATTCTGATTTACCTTCTTTATGGATCTTTAGGTGTTGGCTTCAGAGTTGGAGGAGAGACCGGCAGTAAATACTTTGTACTCCAAGTGCACTATGGGGATATTAGTGCTTTCAGAGGTAAGTTTTGAAATGTTGGAACTAAGCACAACTTTAAATACTACAAACATATAAACTATATGTGAAAAATGCAAAATGTACATACTATAGACCTCACTTCCTGCCCACCTGGAAATGACAATTGCTTTTGTTTCCTTTAATTGGGGGACCGTTGAAGAAACAACTTTTACTTCGAAAGTTATATTCTCTTATCCGTCCCGTGTGCTGCTTTCTCTTATTCTGACGTCAGGGTTCTTTTGCTTTCCAATGTGTCGCCTTATCTACCTCCTTCTACTGGGGGATTGCTTCCAAGGAATGTTATCAGAGGAATAGGGATTTAGCAATGTATTTCCGTTACTATAAGCAAGGCACGGGGAGAGTCAACCTGTTTTGCAGTACCGGGGAACTTCTCAAACACTCAGGCCCGTGTCAGTGCTTCATCTGTGATCTACGCTGACCGCTCCGTGGACTCTTCCATCGTCCACTGACTGATGCACACACCCTGCCTACTCCTTTGAAACTGCTAAACACCCTCCCCACCCCCAACAACTCACTGGTCTGCCCATGATTACCATATGCACTTCATATTTTTTTTAATTGACGTACAGCCAACATACAATATCCTGTTAGTTTCAGGTGTGCATCACAGTGATTCAATATTTTTATATACTCTAAAATGATCCCCATGATAAGTCTAGTTACCATCTGTCACTATACACAGTCATTACAATACTATTGACAGTGTTCCCTATGCTGTACATTAATCCCCATGACTTGATTTTATAACTGGAAGTTTGTACTACGTACTACTCCCTTTAAGTCCTCCTCTTCTTATTATAGAATCATTAGCATGAGAAAGGGGCCCTGTTCCCAAGGCAACCCACACTGGTACTTGGTCTTCCTGCTGTATTTAGTCAAATTCCAACCGCCTCCCAGGTTCACACTGCGGTGTTCACAGGAGTGTAAATATTAAGCAATCTTCTCTTTGGCTTATCAGCTTTTCCACTGTGTTTTGCTGACTTACATGTATTGCCCCGAGTTCTCTAACATTAGATTTCTGCTAACCAACCTGATACATTTTCCTCTCCAGACACATTAGCTTTCCATCCGGCAACTAGGTCTTGAAGCACGAGTCCATCTCTGCCTATAAAGTATCCTCTGGGGCCTTTGCGGAGAGTGCCTCATGTGGTGATGGGGGCTCCACAGATTCTCAGTATTCAGGACTGGGGCAGTAAATACAGTCCTCCTCTGGAAAAATATATTAGAATCATTTCATATGATAGAAAGATTATTCTGAGCACTGCAATCAGATATGTTATCAATTAAACAAGTCCCTGTGGACCAGCCCATGAACCCAACTTCCAAATAAAACCTGTTTCTATATTGAAAATAAGAGTAAAAGGGATCCCTGGGTGGCTCAGCAGTTTCACTCCTGCCTTCCACCCAGGACGTGATCCTGGATCCCAGGATCAAGTCCCACATCGGGCTCCCTGCATGTAGCCTGTTTTTCCCTCTGCCTGTGTCTCTGCCTCTCTCTGTGTGTGTGTGTGTCTCTCGTGAATAAATAAATAAAATCTTTTTAAAAATAATACTAAAAAATAATAAAATATAAAATAAAATAAAAATAACACTCTGAGTTATAGTATACAAACAGCTGTCCATCTTGGGAACCGAACCTGAAACCTTGTTCGCTGTAGTGTGAAGGCAGTTTCGTTGAAAACAATGGAATAAATGTTTGCGTTGGAGGAACAAAGACAGAAATTCTCTGCTCTAAAAATTTAACACATTGGATTGGTGTCATTGGAACAGACAGGTGCCAACACTGCTGACTTGCAAAGCATTGGCGACAGTCTAGGAGACAAGGAAGGCCTTCCCTGACCACCACAAGGGAAGTCCCGGTTGTACCCATGCTCACTGCCCCCCCCCCACCCCCCATCCCTCCAAAGAGCCCCCTGGACTTCCCTTTTCAACCGGATTCCTCCTAGCTTTGTAGTACATCCTAACAGATACCACCTCGACACCCTAGGGAAGATGGATGATACAGACTAGTTTTAAAATCTATTACTGTCACGATTTAATTTATCACTGGAGAGGAATTCATTTTGTTTTGTAATTTATGTTTAATCTAGGGACAATTTAGAAGTTCTGAGATTTAATATGTAAATACATAGTTATTCTTTACTGTAAGAGACCGATGAGCAACTTTCATAGGAATTTTGCATTTTTCATTTTTTTTGAGAACCATTTTTCTTAAAGAAGGTATATATGAGGCATGAGTTAGAAGGATTACTCGTGCTATAATTCCAAGGACCCTGTTGTAATATAACAAAAATGTGAACAAAAAAATCTCACCCGTGTAATTTTTTCGGTAGTATTAGATATGGTCTTGTGCCTTAAACCACACATGACTTACAAAATAAACACATGGGAAAATATCAAATCTCACTAAAATTAGAGAGCATTTTACATTTATTAAATCAGGGGTGAGTGGAGATTGCATTATAAAACCAGAACTGCCAGGGTTTGAACTAATTGGGCACAGTTTGGGAGCTTTTTTAAATGAGTGCAGTATTTTGAAAAGCAAGCTTGTCATATTATATGCATTTTATACAGAACATTAAAATCTCACTCAGGGCTTTTGTCCTAAAGAAAGAGTTGTTGTTTTTAAACGAGCTACCTACCCATGGTTGTTTACGCCCCATTAACTATTGATATGAAAAACTGGAAAGTTAACAAAGGTCCCTTAATAGGGGACTAGTTAAATAAATGGTATAATAACAAGTCATAAAAATTTATATAGAGTATGTAATAACAAATCATAAAACTCTATGTATGCTCACATGTTTCCAAGTATTATAAAGAACAAGAAAAAAAATAGTCAATAACATGAAAGTCAGAATTGAGTGATTTTTTTTTCTTTCCAAATGTTGTAATATTATCTTGATGTTTTTAAATCCTACAAGTAGGGATCCCTAGGTGGCGCAGCGGTTTAGCGCCTGCCTTTGGCCCAGGGCGCGATCCTGGAGACCCGGGATCGAATCCCACGTCGGGCTCCCGGTGCATGGAGCCTGCTTCTCCCTCTGCCTGTGTCTCTGCCTCTCTCTCTCTCTCTCTCTGTGACTATCATAAATAAATAAAAATTAAAAAAAAAATTAAAAAAAATAAATAAATAAATCCTACAAGTAGAAGTAGTATGTTAAGTCTTTCAGTACCTACCAGTTAATATGCTACATTCCCAATTATACCCTCTTGACAAAAAGCTCAGTATAACTCTCTACACGCCTGGTTTGCAAGGAGTGACTTAGACTGTATAAAGGTTCTATATTGTGATGGCACACTTGCCGCTAGAAGCACCTAGAAGTGAAAAATAATCATGCCATCATACCTTCTAGTGATTATAAATTATATATTTTATTGCATATCATACATATGTCTTACATACTTTATCTACACATACACACATAGCCAAATCATATTAGTGTCGGGCACAGTTTGAACTTGATGTTAAAACTGTTGATTTTTTTTTTAATGGTTTTATTTATTTATTCACGAGAGACACACACAGAGAGAGAGAGAGGCAGAGACACAGGCAGAGGGAGAAGCAGGCTCCATGTAGGGAGCCCGATGTGGGACTCGATCCCCGGACTCCAGGATTGTGCCCTGGGCCAAAGGCAGACGCTAAACTGCTGAGCCACCCAGGGATCCCAAACTATTGATATTTTTAAGTATAGAAATTAAACATCAGGGATCCCTGGGTGGCGCAGCGGTTTGGTGCCTGCCTTTGGCCCAGGGCACGATCCTGGAGACCCGGGATCGAATCCCACGTCGGGCTCCCGGTGCGTGGAGCCTGCTTCTCCCTCTGCCTATGTCTCTGCCCCTCTCTCTCTCTCTCTCTCTCTGTGACTATCATAAATAAATAAATTAATTAATTTAAAAAAAAAGAAATTAAACATCAGAAGAACACCAGAAGAAAGTTATGGCACTTATGAAAAGTAGGAAAATGTTTGGCTTACAGGTGTTGTGGGTATTTTTCCTTACAGAGAGTGTTTCTCCTTACATAAGAAGCCTAGGACTTCTCCTTAATAAAATGCCAACAGTGAAGGTAAAATTTGTTGGAATATGATAAAGTATCAGAAGCCAGATGAGTGTGTCTTGGACCGTGATCTAGATTAGTAGGAAAAAAAATTGAGCGTGATTTTCGAGGGGGTTCTGTGGGATCGCATGAAATATTTGTTTTGGTTTGGTCCTTGTTTGTTTTGGAAATTGTGCAGCATGTGAAGCCACTAAAGCATCATTTATAAACACCCATCTTTATTAAATGCCATGCCAATCACAGTTATCAGACCCATGCTGGGGGGCTGGGTGGTCTAACCTTCCTGCCCACTGGCATTTTGTATATGCTAGCTGGAGAGACAAGCACCAAATCTGCCTTTATAGACAGTACTAGAACTGCATACCCGATATGGGGGCCATGGAGAGGTGGAGCAGGGAGGGCCATGTCTGGGGAAGGCTTCTTAGAAGATGGAAACTGAACCAGGATTTGAATAGTGATCAGAGTCCCCAGGTGGGCAGAGGGAGGGGAAGACACGTCCCAAACAAAGGTAAAAGCATGTGCATAGACACAGGGAAGTGAAAAAGCCTCATGTCCACAAGGAACTTTCAATAATTTGGTACTACTGGAGTGTGAAATGCAAAGAGAGAGGTGGCAAGAAACGAGAACATTGGTGAAGGGTGGGGGCCGGGCCATGCAGAGCTTTGTTAGGACTTTATCATCCTGAAAAGCACTCCGAGTGCTTATTAGCTGGGCAGTAACCTGGGCTTCCATCCTAGGCTTGACTGCATGGAGAAACTACTAGCCTTTGAAGAAAAGATCGGGGCTTTTGCAGGCCAGGGTGACCCAGGGCTGAGGCTCCGGAAAGCCAGAATGAGTTCCTAACTTTGTATAAATTAATAATCCGTGGAGAAAATAATATAATATAATTAGAAATGATTGTCCCAAGGAGGCTGGCTGGCCTGGATGGTGGAGCATGCTATTCTTGATCTTGGGGTTGTGAGTTCGAGCTCCACATTGGGTGTCGGGGTTGCTTGTGGCTCAACGGTTTAGCGCTGCCTTCAGCCCAGGGCCTGATCCTGGAGACCCGGGATCGAGTCCCACGTCCGGCTCCCTGCATGGAGCCTGCCTCTACCTCTGCCTGTGTCTCTGCCTCTCTTTCTGTCTGTGTCTCTCATGAATAAATAAATAAACAAAATCTAAAAAAAAAAAAATCAAATATAAAAAAAAAAGAAATGAATATCCCATATAAGTAGTAGCCTCGTGCAGGGGTTAGGTGATCAGACCCTAAAGCTTGATGGCCTGGAGATGGCACTTGCTAGTTTTGTCACCCTCACAAAGTTTCTGGACCTCTTTGCCTTCTTCCTCATTGATAAAATGGAATCATGATGGTTTATAAAAAGATATCTGGTAAGTGCTCAGTACATGTTAACAGGCATCATTATAGTCCCTATAAAAGGCTTTAAGCGGACCTAAATTGCCCTAAATGCAACCTTTTGGTCATTGTTGCCCATAATATAAAGAGTATGTTGGTTGCTTTTTCAGGGGGTTAGAATTCCTGGTTATATTTTGAGACAGAGCTGTTCATAGCAGTCACGTTGCTGCTAGAAGTTTCCTAGTTCTGCTGTTTCCTGTTCTCCATGGCAGTTTTTATTATTCATAGTTCATTTATGAGAAGATAAACTACAAGACTGTCCCTGCCTTCAAGGAAATTAGAATAATGGGAGCTAGAGATTCCTTCTGGTCCTCTTTCCCCGCCCCCCCCCCCAAATTTTTTCAATAAAGTCTTGTTCCAAAGAGAAACAAAACTCCTGAGATTGTTGCAGAAACTATATTTCTTCTGGATATTTTGGCCCCTGGGGGAATCTTAAGAAAACCAGCTTTTCCTTTGCAGAGTTACTGGTATTAGCTTACTGGGTTTCAGCGTTAGCTCACTTCTCAAACTGGGAAAACCCATTTACTCACCAGCTGAAGTTGGAACTGATATCCTTGAAGTGGAGGTAAGGACGTCCGCCCAAGTGCATGAGTTCCGACTCCCTTTGGGTTGGCCGAGTTTCCGAGCTGGAAACCACTTACTGTCCTTCAGTTCTTGTTGCTTATAGGAAAACTATACCGGGTATTGTCAAAGATACGGGCCCCCTACCCCCCGACACGTGCTCACGTACACCCACGTCCAGGGCTTGGCTCCAGCCCTCAAAACACACATATATTTTAGGATGTTCCCTGCAGTGTTGCTGAAAGATTCATTTTCCTTAGAGGGGGGTGTGTAATCTTTAATTCTAAATCAGCTGAATGAAACCCCGGGGATCCTGTTTGCAACTCTTCCTTATGTGGACTCTTGGAAATGTAGCCTCCCAATTGCTGGGATCATAAGTAAAATCAGATCATGAAATTCACGTTAGTAGTAGCCTTAGAGAATTGATAAATCCGTTTCGATAGGCACACTTTCCAGAAAGCTTAAGCTTTTAACTCTGCAAGTACCGTAGCTTTACAACATTTTGGACAGAAATCTTTCCCAAAGATATTACATGTCTTTTGAAATTAAAACAGGCGGCAGGTGCTGAATGCCTGTAGTAGCTGTGTCCAGCATCGCTGACGGGCCTTAAACATTAGTTTCCCTCTCTACCCGCCCCCCCCCCCCCAGTCCCCCCCACCAGATTCCCAATTTGGGGATATCTTCCTGAATGTCAATGACTGCACACTGATTTCCCTCAGAATTTTAGGACTGCATGGAGTTTTTCTGGTACTGGGGCTGTGGCCTTCGTCTCTCTGCTTTTCTGTTTTCTGTATGTTCCTCTTTGCCAAGCTACCATTTCAGCTCCCTTTAATTCAAACAGAGCACCGTGTGGAGGCCCTGAGGGGTAAGCTCAAAACTCTGCCCTCGTGGAGCTCACCAGCCAGTGGCGGCAAATAAAAATAAAAAATAGCAATAATCATGTGAGTCAATACACAGCCCTTGGGGTTAGAGGGGATGGAGAGGCAGGCAAGACCCTACCCAGTTTAGACAGAGATTGATTCCAAATAGGCCTTGTTCTCCCTTGTTCTAAGTTGCTGAGTTAGATGCGGAATCTGGGTGGCTCCACTTCATGACTCAGAATTAAAGCCCTTACAGGGAACTTTTTGAATAAAATGGTGAGGACACCAGTGCCTGGACCTGGTGACATTGCGATTTACTTCTCCTTGTCGTCCTTGTGTTATTCCATCCTGTGATCCGTTAGGTGTGGCCTCTGAACAGCTTAGTTCCAGGCAGGTGGGTGTCCCTAGACACCGGGTGTGAGGTCAAGCCCGCACCCTCTACACTGGTCCACATTTCCCCCTTGAGGGTGCCCGGCTCACCACCACTGCGGGAACAGTGGGAAGAGCGTGCGGGATGGGAACAGCGGCAGGCAGGAGGGAAGACAGGGATTCTGACTCCACTGTGACTTCTGTTACATCTCCGTCTCCTACAAGACCACTGCCCAGAAGCTGTTGGAGAAAGCTTTGGCATTGTGAGCCCAGGAGAAGACCCCTTGTTGATGCATTTTTGTGCAGGATGGAGTGTAGGTCAGTGGCAGGGCAGGTACACTCAAAATTCTATGGTCCTGGTGTCCAGCAGGTCTCTGTGGCTCCAGTGCAAGCCTGAGAGTGCTCCTGACTCCCCGCTACCTGCTGGGGGAGACAGTGGGAAACTGTGGGGACGGTCACGCCCCACCACCTCCTCTGCTGTCTCCTCTAAATCCCACTCAGGGCCTTCCTCCTGTGCGCTCGCCAGCGAGATGCCCCATGCCTGCTTTTACTCCTCTGCAAAGTGAAAGATGCCGTGGGTGGGGTGTTCGAATCCCACGTAGCTTCTAGCATTCCAGATGGCCAGGAGCCTCCTCACTGACAGGGAGACCTAGTGGCACCTTACTAGCACTCAGCCTGGCCTTTCCTGAATAGGCCTCTGATGTACACGTACGTCGGGAAGCCTAATTGCCTTCCAGAATACAGGTCCTGGAATCGAGCCCCACTTTGGGCTCCCTGCTCAGCAGGGAGTCCACTTCTCCCTCTCCCCCACCCTGCTCATGCTCTCTCTTGCTGTCTCTCTCTCAAATAAAATCCTAAAAAAAATATATGTTTGTGGACACACACACACGAGGTTAGTTCTCAGCACGGTCTTTCATTCCAGGGTGCAGATAAGGTGTCCAAGTCTCACCACCAGGGACAGCAGCCCTGCTTAAACAAGCTTATCCTCAGCACATACAGAAATGTGGTTCCAAGAAGGATACGCTTTGCCTCAGTTTCTCTCTGCTCTCCCAAGGCTGCGATTCCCATGCCACTCAGCAGGTCTCCTCCTTTCTTCCCTCCCCCATGTCCATTTTTTATTTCTCTATTATTCCTTGATATAAGGGCACAAACTTCTACCCAAATGCTTTGGGCCACATGTGGTTTGGAAGTAAGGACTTTCAACCTGATAGAAAGGTACTCCAACGCAAAAGTTACGTATTACGTGATATCACCTTTGGGATTCTGGAGCAGCAGCCCTAATCATATATGCTTGTGTTCCTATGGAAAAATGTTCAAATAGTCACACTGCAAGGGATAAAGACCATAAATAGCATCACATCCGTTCAGACCAAATTTTGCTGCCAAACGTTTTTTTTTTAATTTTTTTATTTATTTATGATAGTCACAGAGAGAGAGAGAGAGAGGCAGAGACATAGGCAGAAGGAGAAGCAGGCTCCATGCACCGGGAGCCCGACATGGGATTCGATCCCGGGTCTCCAGGATCGCGCCCTGGGCCAAAGGCAGGCGCCAAACCACTGCGCCACCCAGGGATCCCTACCAAACATTATTTAAACTACAACAACCACCACCACCTTAGGCTTCCAGAGCTTTTCAGATTTCAGAGTTGCAATAAGTTCTATTAGAACAAAGAAACCTGAGTCATCAGTTAAAATAATAACAAGGATTGGAGGACTCTGGATATAGCTGAATATTTTCCCATTAAAACATTCTCTCCCAAACTTTCATTTTTCATCTTTTAGAAAATACAGGAAAACATTAAAAAGAAAAGTTTAAAACAAAAATCACCCACAATACCTTACTATTGAAAAATCCTATGAGGTGATGGCTGTACATCTCTATGAAAATACTAAAAACCAATGGATTATACACTTTAAAGGGGTAAATTGTATGGTATGTAGATTATGTCTCAGTGAAGCTATTGAAGAAAAGGCATATAGATCACAAAAAAGAATCTATAGCACCCTCTTCATTTCCAGCTCCCTTTCTCCCTGGACACCCCCCCCCCCGCCCCCTGCCAGGTAACTATCATTTATATCTGCCTAACTTTTCATAATGCTTATCCTGACTAATGTTTCTGTATAAACACAGAAACCACGGAGGTGGATATATGCACTTTTTCTTTTTTTGGACAAAAATCGGACCACTCGCTTCACAGATCTGCATCTGCTGTTGTTTTGCATTTACCAGTGTGCCCTGAGCATATTTCTAGGGCAGACCATGTAAAGCTCTTCCATTATTTATAACGGCTGCCTAGTGTTCTGTGGTGCAGACATACTATGATGTATATAGCCCGCTCCCTATTAAAGACATTTAAGTTCTGAGATTTTTGTGCTATCACAAGCGATGCTGCAGTGAACTTTAATGTAAGCAGTGTTTTAAGTAACGATGTTTTGCTACTGCAGGGTAAAGTTCTAGAAATGGGATTTTTGGTTCGTGTAGTGTTTAAGCCTTAACAGATTTCCACCCAATTACCCGACAAAACAGTTTTTCCAATTTACAGTCCAAGGGAGTGAGTGAGCCTCATATCCTTACCTCCACTAGATGTTTTCACACTTGAAAAATTTTACCCATTGTTTACTTAAAACAAAGAAACTCCTCTTATTATTTCATTAAAAGGATTGGAATTAGCTGAAAGGTCTTAATAGAATTACCTCTAAAGTACATCCTCTTTACTAAATTCTGGGAAAGTCAGGATTTCTCAGAATCTGATCTGAGGACTTGCACCAGAATCTCCCTGCGGTGCTTTTTAAACGGAAAATTCCTGGTTCGAACCAGATATTGAATCAGATTCAAAAAAGGTAGAGGTGAGGCACTGGTGTACTGGAGCTGGCTCATATGGACTCAACAATGCCCACTTGTTAATTTTCAGATTTTTTTTTTTGAGCTGTTTGCTAATTATAACCATCATTAGAAATGAAGGCAATACTCAAAAATTTTCATCTCCTAATTATTTTGCTACATTTTATTATCACTGCCCTTGAGTCATTTATTATTTCTCTTGTATCAATATGGTGGAAATACTGTAAAATGTTCAGTGATGACGCATTGCAGCCATTGCCTGAAATCGACCACAGTGGGAAAATTTACATTGTGGAAATTGACAAATGCTGCAGATCAGTGCTTGAGAAATTATTTTGTGGATTGTTTAGACTTTAAAAAAAGATAGAGGGGTGCCTGGATGGCACAGTCTGTTAAATGTCAGACTCTTGGTTTCAGTTCAAGTCATGATCTCAGGGTTGTGAGATTGAACCCCAAGACGGGCTCCACACTCGGCCTGGAGTCTGCTGGAGATTCTCCCTCCCTCTCCCCCACCCCTCCCCCTCATGCTTGCTCTCTCCCTGACTCTTTCTAAAATAAATAAATATTTCTTTAAAAAAGAGAAAATTACGGAGAAGTTGTTAGTGATGCATATTACTGTGAAGAGTCCAAAAGTTTGAGGAAGCATTTTTCCAGTATTAAAAACTCCTAACCAGGACAGCAGAGATTTTGCCCACATCACTGACAAGCAAATGCAGTCCCAACATGTATCTTTGTTGTTCCAATAAATAAGAACATCAACAAACATTCTTAGCTGAATTACTACTCATCGTTTAAAACCATACTTCGGCCATGGAAAAAGCTCGGCAAAAATTAAGGAAAGAATTCTGTGACATTCAACTGGTGATGGGGAGTTTACAGTAAAGAATATTATATTATTATTATTAATTGTGTGGTACACATCATTCATATTAACAAAAACTATAATCGATTCATATGTGCACGCACATATGCATTCTTTTCCCCAGACACAATGTGTTACCAGTACACCAGTGAGTCCAGAATTTGAAATTTTAATGAGCTGCCCTGTTGATTTTGATGCAAACTAAACTTTAAAAATCAAGGCTCAGGGCACCCCAAGTGGCTCAGGGGTTTAGCATCCGCCTTCGGCCCAGGACGTGATCCTGGAGTCCCGGGATCGAGTCCCACGTCGGGCTCCCTGCATGGAGCCTGCTTCTCCCTCTGCCTGTGTCTCTGCCTGCCCCTCTCTCTCTCTCTCATGAATAAATAAATAAATAAAATATTTAAAAAATAAATAAAAATAAAAAAACAAAATAAAAATCAAGGCTCAGATTTTCCTAGTAAGAATTGAAGTTACTTCTGCATTTTTTCCCCAGTACTGCGGGTGTGTCAGGGCCATCTCCTGGGGCTTGGGACATGAGCGGAATAATTTGCACTTACCAAAATAAGTATAATTAAATCTCAATTCTCTTAAGAAAGGAGGAGCTTTGAAAGAGAAAAATGCATTTAATTACTGCCTGGTATTCTAGCACTTTCTTGATTTCACTTAGAAATTTGAAGGAGAGTTTATTCTTAACTTTTTCACAAAATTTGGTGTTTGCATTTCAAAAGGGTGTAATAGTAGAAGCCCCTTACAATGCATAGATGACTACTGGATATCCCCTCCCTATATATAGGTGGGCAAATGTTCCTTCTTTAAATCTAGATGAACCTATGTGAAGGGTGAGCAAAAATAAGTTATATTTCCCCCCACCTATTTTTTACATTTTTATTTTTAAGTGGAATGTGTGAAGTGACAGGGACGAGGAAGTGAGAGAAAGGCAGAGACCTTGAGACCAATTCTGAGAGAGAAATGATAGGCACGCAGGTCACATTCCACTTACCTAAAATCCTGTAGCTTCTTAGACCTTTTCAGATAAAGAGAAGAGATGGAAATATGACCGAGAAGGGTTGTTGAAAAGAAAAGCATCACCTCCTTTTCTTCTGAGAAGAAGGGAGTAAAAGCCATAGATCTTTAAGTGTTGTGTCCTAACATGTTTTTAAAGTGCTTGTTTTTAATGCCAGAGACGGAGTCTTCAGGGTGATGCAGTAGGAGCAATGCCCTGAAGGGCTCATCTAGCCCAACCCCTCCATTTTACAGAAATGGGGATCGATGCTCAGAAAGGTTAAGTGATTTGCCTAAGGTGATGTAGCTACTAGACCAATGCTATTAAAAACCAAAAAAAATAAATTAATTTGTGTTGGATTTCTCATTTGTATATGAGCCACAGTTCATGTCTTGACTCTATAAAACAAATAATGGAGTCAGGGTTTCTAATAGTCCTTGAACCACCAGCAACCGGGAGGAATGAGCTCATTCGTGCACAACAGAATACATATGAATAAAGACGGAGTTGTTTACCTCTTCTCATTTTTGCCTTTTCTTCCTGATGGATGAAGTAATCCACTTCCCTTTATCAAGCAGGGATGTATCTAAATCAGATTGCTTGATAATCCCACTGATTTCAGAAGAATTGAAATCGGATGTTCTTCACGTTCTTGTGTACCCTTCATTATACACAAGCAGCTTGATGTGAGTCATGGGAATGATTTTAGGTCTATTCAGTACCTCTCAAATGATCCAAAAGAAGCCTATTATCCTGCAATATTTTTTTTTTTTTTTGCTCTCGCCAATCTCTTCACATAAATGTGAGCTCCCTGCTTCCCTAGCTTCCTGCATTGCAACTTTGTTAATCATCCTCAGTATGGAAGACTAATGATCCTTATTCATTTCATTCATTCCATGGGACACCTGTTTATTTTAATACCTAAATATGGCCATTAAGGGTCAGAAATTACATTTTCATTCATTTGGTTACGGGAAGGCCTGTAAAGCACTGCAGCATTATTTCTTTTTTAAAGGATATATTCAGAATGTTTCTTGTCCCCAAAATGTATTTTTAAAGCAATTTAAAAAAAAATAAAATTAAAAAAAAATAAAGCAATTTAACAGTGAACAATATAATATTTAGCTTAAGTGATGTCTTTTTTAGGAAAAAAGAACGTTCCCTAATACCATTTAGTTTGTCGTATTTCAAATTTATTTTCTGGTGGTTTTTCAAGAAAACCTTATACTTTGCCTCCATTTACTCCTTCGCAACTCATGCTTTTGTAATCACTCGTTAATTATTAACTCCTATTTCAAAGTTAGTAACACTGCATAGTCCCAACTAATTAATTCCCTTTAAATTAACAGCAGATAACATTTCATTTTTTAACCAAAAGAAATCAAGAGGAGGAATAAAGTTACTTGCCATCAGCTCACATAAAAATTAGAAGATGCAGTTAAGTTTCAGTGACATCTAGTTCAGGGCATTGACACTCTCTAAGACATTTTTCTCATATTTCATCCATATTCCAGCTGGTTTCCTACCCCTCACCCTGTCCCTCACTGCTCCCCTCCATTGCCGTAGCATGTTTATGTTTGTTTACTACGTTCTAGGAATTCCAGCAAAAGATAGAAGTTCTTAAAGAGCTATGCAAGAATTTGTATATTCCATTTCCCATTTGCTCTTAATTCTCTTTTACGGGAGTTGACCGTCTTACTTATAAAATGGGGAAGATGACCCTAAATAAATCCATGATCAAAAAAGCATTTGATGAAAATGATTCAATTATAATATTTAGTGATATTTACAAAATATTCTATTAGAAGAATGTAATCCAACCTACCCTGGGCCTAGAGGAGACCCCACTAACCCCCTATTTCTGCCAACAGGAACATTAGTCTCCTCTTTATCCAATTTGGAAACTCTTCATCCTGCTCTCCATTTCTTTTCATTACATATTAATTCTCATTTTCTCTGTCTTTGAAAACCTTTAGGAGATTTTCTTATTGTAGGAATATTTCTCGCCCCCACACTTCTTAAGCCCCATGTTTTGGGGCAAGAATTTCTTATTCTTGTTTCCCCGACTTAAGTGTAGTATACCTCCTATAAATAACTGAAAGGAGGATAAAATCTGGTCAGTAACCACAGTTCCTTCTACACTCCCCCTTTATCTTACAGTGAAAAGACTTGCTTAAGGACTGAAGGAATTTTGAGAGATAACTTGAGTCATCAAGGGCTTTCAGTGTTTTTTTCATTAATGTGGGAGGGATACTTAGCACTTATATAGTACCTCTGAACTCGAAAGTGCTTTATAAATGTTATTCTATTCACATTACAACATAAACATACTGAATGACTGAAAATTAATGCTAAATCAAATATATGAGCTATAATGTTCAAAGTGTATTCCCTAATTAATACCACAGACTACATACATGCATAATTACATGTAAATTAGATACTTTAGATTAATTTTTTCATTGAAGAACTGAGCACAATACACAATAGTATTTTAAGTTGATGAAGACAATTGGGTGGAAAATGCAGACACTGATTTTAGATTGAGCTTCAAAGGCATATATTGCGGTTAAATTACTGCTTTTGCAGAATATAAACTTCCTGATTTCAAAACAAAGAAGGCTAGTGTTGCCTCTTTTTGTGTGTCATTCGTGAGCAGTAAAGGTTTAAGTTAAATAAAAGAGGGAGAACATGTTGCACAAAAGGGTTGAGAATTCCAGAAGGAGTGAAAGGTTACATACATAAAAATACTCTCAAAATGATTTAAAATCCATAATAGTTTTATGTGAGAAACACTTTTAGCTTTATGTTTCAAATTGAATTTAAAGCAGTATCTTTGAGGCACCTGCGTGGTTCAGTCAGTTAAGTGTCTGCCTTCAGCTCAGGTCATGATCCCTGGGATCGAGCCCTGCATCCAGCTCTCTACTCAGTGGGGAGTCTGCTTTTCCATCTCCCTCTGCCCCTAACCCTCCCCCACCCCACACACACTCATGTTCTCTCTCTCTCAAATAAATAAAATCTTTTAAAAAAGAAAAATGTAAAACAGCATCTTTGACTATAAATATTAAAATACCTTTTCATTCCATTATTTAATTTACCTAACACTTTTTGTATGACTCCTAGGCTTTTGCAGGTGCATTCAGCCCTCAGTGGGGAGAACAGACAATAATTACTGGGAGACTGCAGAAGAAAACTTAGATTATCATTTTTAAAATGAATATAAAAAATAGAGATACAGAAATAGCAAAAGTTGAAGGACTTTCACTGAGAGAAAGGGGAAAAAATATTTCGTAGTAACCAGGTGTGATATCTAAAATAGTCCAACCAAAGCCCATGAAGCTAGTGGACAACTGGTTAAAGGTGCCTGTTTTTAGCTAAAAGGCAACTCCAGAAGGACAAACAAATGTTTACATAGAGCATATCCATAACGTAAAGATTTAAAACTTAATGCCTCAGGAGTGGAACACAAATGGAAGGTTTTGCCTCTTGATCTGGGTGTGTTTACAAGGGTGTATATATGTTTTAATTCCTGAAGCTAGCTGTACCTTCTGTATTTTATAGTTCAGCAAAAAGCTCAAAAACCAATCAATAATTTAAAAACTCAGGGCCATTAAAAAATATATTGTATTTACCTAGGACTGGGGGGGTATCTTTTACTTCCTTAGAAGTATGATTCTGGAGCGGTTCATAATTGAGGGAAGGATTTTTTAAATCCTAAACTTTACTGTAGTTTAGTTCTGTTTTTTTGTTTTTTGTTTTTGTTTTTGTTTGTTTTTGTTTTTGCATTCGTGAAAGATGGAAACAGGAAGGTGCTCTGACATTAGTCACACCCTCCGCACAGAATGATCATAAAAGCACATTGGTGAGCTGGCCTGCCTGCCTTCCATTTGATCTCTTTTGGGAACAGAACAGGCCATCCTTTGTGAAAGTCGTCTTCTTGCAAGATGGATAAATGCATTTTCTCTTCCTTGCCACAGGACAAATGGAAGCTAGTAATTTCTAGTCCCATAGCAGTGAAATGAATACAAAATCAAAAGAGGCTAACTTGCCGCAGTGACAGCTTCAAAAGGAATTCCTTTTTGAAGTTTTTTTTTTTTTTTTTTTTTTTTTTTTTTTTTTGTAGTGCTGGTTTATTTAGCGCTGGAGCTTGTCTGCTCAGCCAGCTTTCCACAGCCTCCAGGAAACCCTCTGTACAGGCTGTGTCTGCATTAGCGGTGCCCCTCTTCCAGTGATATTTGCTAAGCAGACACACATTTGCCATGACAGCTCAAGGTGTGAGTGCTCTTTGAGTGGAGATTAACTGGAGAGCCCTGATACTCGGAGATGCTGATTTCAAGGAACTACGAATTCTCTAGGGGAAATTTGGTGACTCGGATTTTGTTTGGAAGGAACTCTAATCAAAAACTCCCGGGTCTGCATTTTCTGGTTAATTTGGAGGGTCGTGTTTTTACTGTTTACTGTCAAGTAACTTGAAGACGTGCCTTTATGGGGCACCTGGGTGACTCAGTTGCTTAAGCATCTGCCTTCCGCTCAGGTCTGGGCCTGCATGCAACCCCAGGTTGGGCTCCCTGCTTCCCTGGTCTGCGGGGAGCCTGCTTTTTCCCTCTCCCTGCTATTACCCTGCTGTGCTCTCTCTCTGTCCCTCTCTCTGTCTCTCTTTTAAATCAATCAATCTTAAAAGAAAAAGACCTGTATTTATAATGCAGGTGGTACCCCCCCACACGCACACACACAACATAAAGGAGCTGTGTCTTAGCCTCATTAAAACCAAAGCAAACGTAAGAGAAGACCCCAGCCTGCCGTTCCCTCTGCCCTTCCCTATTTGCCTTTTGTGCTTGTGTGCAGTGCTTCTGCTGCAGCATCTCAAATGTACAGAAATAACCTTTTTATATAACCACACAGTCCAAATGGATAGAAATAACTTTTTTTTTTTTTAACAATGTGGCGCAGCTGACAAAACTGACAGCACTCTGTTCCAAGGCAAAGGAAACTGGCTGTGTTGAATCTATTAAGAGACTGCATGCTCCACTCTCCCAAAGGAATTTCCAAGTAATTTTGACTACATGAAAATTTCCCTGACTTTAGAAATGAATCCCCAAGTAGTCTCCCATTGTTGGTCACCTTGGGAGCCGTGATGTAATCCCAGCAAAACCTCATCTGTCCCATTAACTTAATATTGTTCATTTAGAGCAAAGAACCATAAGGTAAAGATCAAGCCAGCTTAATAGGCAAATACTCATTACACTATCTATGTACATGCATTATTGCAAAATTATTGGTGTGTACTGTGGTCTCCTTGATTCATTTTTATCGGTTCAAGACAGAAAGTTGGGAAGGTGGCCTTTAACTTATGTTCAGAACACTCCGAGGGCACGGAAGCTTATGATGCAGTTGACTACTTGCTTACAGATTTTTGTGGAATATGTCTTTATCATTAAACATGTTATTTCTCGGTTTTGTTTTCTATAAGATCTGGCAATGGTTCCAGGCATGCTTTGTCAGTGCTTCCATAAGGAAAGGATCCATTAGCCAAAACTGTGTTTGGAATAGGAGATAATGGGTATGCTTTATCCTTTACCTTCCTAGGAGAGTGCAGTGAATTGAAATTCACTCTACGACTGTCTTTCGGAAGGACTTTTCCAATTAATGGAATGTAGTTTATAACAATACGTTGGTTCCCCCAGGATTGATGGTTAACCTTTTTTTTTATTTTTTATTTTTTATTTTTTTTAATAGAAGCAGGAAACAACCAGGACAAGATGAGCTCATGAAGTGTAGAAGGCTATCTCTAGAGGGAAAGATTAGGAGAGACCAGTAGTCTTCTAAGGACCTACAATCTAATAGGTTATTATCATGCATTATTCCACATCGTTACTTTACTACTTAGCCATGTATCCAAGCAGGAAGGACAAGCTATTATTAGAAAAGCAAGCTAAATAGTTTGGAATGGATAACCTCATATCCCATGCATTCAACCTCCCATTAAGAGAAATGAACTTCCTGCTTAAGTGGAGGTCCTTAAGTACCACTGGTTACTTATCCCTTCTTGCTTAATTCCTTTATCTTAGCTTTAGGGTATTTCATAGATAAAGTGCTTTGGAAGTATTGTAGAAATAGAACTCTTTTTTCTTTCAAGTAAGTAAGGTTTACTGAATATTAACATTGGAGCATTAGTTTTGATAGCCAGGTGTGTCCCAGTTAGCTGAATTACTTTGGCCAATGCTCTTAATCCCGGTAGCCTCTTTTTCCCTATCTGTAAAGAAAAAAGTAAGAATTGAACTCCATCATCTTCAGGGTTCCTTTCAATTCTGAAATTCTGAGTCTGTATATTTGATAAAGTACCTTGCTGTGGTTATACATCTCTGCCTCAGCAGAGGAGAGCAATTTCTCAAAAAAAGGCAAGCTTGAGACCCTTGTGGAGTGGTCATCCAGTTTTCATCTTGCTCAAGATTAGATTCTGATTGAATGCTATTTTCAAGTCTCATCCAATGTCTGGAAATACTTGTTTCTTCTGTTATCAGACTACTCTGTAGAAGTCTTACCACTCAACTACCAGTACTACATTACAGTCCTATGCTGCGAGGTGCTTCTGAGACATGATTCGACGTTCTTGATTTGTATCTCTTCCTAAAAATAATTCTAATTTCTCCACTGTTAATACCTTCACCATTATAAAAGCTTCTAGTTCATACAGATGCCATTATAGTGGAATATAATGACATGTAATGAAATCATTTGCCATGTCATCTGATACCTATCTAGTGAATGAAGTTTCATCGCCATATCTTGAAATCCATTAGGCTATAATGATGTCTTACTAAAAGAAAACAGGCATCCCAAAAGATCTCTTTAACCTGGATGTCTTGGGTTCAATCCTCAGTGAGTACAGAACATTAATAGCTAAGAGTTAAGTGTTCACCAGTGAACCTTGAAGAAAGAGTGAACCTATAGCACAATCCAGTGAAGAAGAGAATGATTTACTTTGGAATAAGAAAAGTAAAATAAGGTAAATGAAGCTAGCTGGAAGGAAGAGCTGTCAAGATTTTTGGATGAAGACAGTTGTGCGGGATAAGTAAATGTAGATTTAAAACAACAATTTCAGTATCAGGATAAAAAGGCCTCACTCTCTTTTTTCTACAAATGTAGGATCTGTTGAACTGACCTCTACTCTGGACCGCAGAAAGAAGCAAATTGTCTTGGGTCTGATCAAGGGGAGCTTTATTATTAAAAGTTGTGGAGAGACCTTAAAACAATGCTTTATCAGCTTTTTCACGGTCCTGTGGTACCCAATCCAAAAATTTTGTTTTATCAGACTGTGGTACTTACGACTTACTAGTATTTCTGTATTTCACTAATGACTGTGTATCTATCTGGTACAGACCCTGATGAATCAGCATTTCTATTCCCACTTTGAGAGTATCCCTATTTTGTGTGATGTCTTTAAAATACCATGTCAATTCTGATTCCCTTTTTTCACCATCTCTTTACTCATTTAATATTCCCATGTTCTCTCTCCTTTTCTTCTATCCCTGTGTTACTGGTTGAAGAAATTTTATGTGTTCCAGTTTCTTCGATTAAAGAAATTCCATACCCATGACTGAAAATATATTTCTTAAAAGAAAATATTCATATGTTGAAAACTTTGGAATCTACCAATAAAAAGAATAGTAATAACTGATATGTATTGGATTTTTACTATGCTCCATTTAGAGTGCTATATTCTTTACATAGATTATTTCATTTGTAGACTTTGGTTTCTTAGTGGCACCCGTATTGATCACAAATACTAATTTACTCAGTGTTAGAATCGGTAACCTTCCAGATCCTACTCATTTTAGGCAGAGGAACTCAGTAAGCACCTAGCTGAAACTGATAATGATCTTATAAGGCATTATGGTCAAGTAACTGTGTGATTAAAATGCACAGATTAATTTCAGACTTTCCACCCAACACATCCTACATTTACTTGTACAAATGTACAGTATTTGTATGGAAATACAAATTGGGGACAGAGTCTGTTTCCTGTTCTACCTTTCAGACAAATTCAGTCCCATAATTCCAGGCCTTTTTAGTTATTTGACTCATTACGGTTCCCATCTATTTTTAAGCTATGGAATTCCATTTCTCTGGTCTTCTGCCCTGTGTTAACCTTCCCATCTATTTCCTCGCCTCTCTTCTCTCCTGTTTACTTTCATTCCAGTCACAGAATCAGCCTTTCCGACCAGCTTTTTCAGCTGGCGCATGATTTTTATATTCTGAGTTCATTTTCTATACACTTCTTCACTATCTCAGCCCCGATTTCATTTTCTTTTGTTTTACATGGTAAAATATTAGCAAAGGCATTGATGTATATTTTTAATGACAGTGAACCTTTTAAGTTGTCATCCGTTTTTATGACGATGCATGTTAGAGACAGATTTCATATAGAGCCTGGTGAATTGAAATGAATTAATTCTTAGGAGGCTTCACATCTTGTGGCTGAAGCACCGTGTTACAATAGAAGGGCAGACAAAGTCAGAGCACACTGGAAATCATCGGTAAAATATGCAAAACTAGCAGAAAGTTCCAAGTTCACCAGAAGCAAGATCAGAGTAGAGACTATGGAAATAATAATGCATCACTGTGGCAAGGATCACATTGGGAGTGAGAAGGTCATAATCTTCACACCAGATACTAGGCTGAAACATGCTTCTCTCCAAAGCTCCTACTAGCTGTAGGAATATCAGTGGGTCCAGGAGCCCTGCGAGGCCCCAGACCACCTTGCTTGAGGGAGATCATTTTCCTTCTCCTGGGGCTTCTCACTGTGTGTGTGTGTGTGTGTGTGTGTGTATGTGTGTATACACACACACACACAAGCATATGTGCTCTTCAGGTCACACTGAAAAGTTGTACTGCACACAAGGAGTCACAATCATTTACGGTAATAAAATTTGACTGAAATAATATATATGAAGCAATTGACTCTAATAATGTCTAAGATGTCTATACATATGCTTTATAAGTATCGTTTTCACAACTTCTAGAATTTTGTTCAACTTGAGTTGTTAAAATGTGTACTTACCTATTACTAGGTAATAGAATTTCTTAAAGTCACACAGAATTATAACTGTCACCCCATGATTAAGTAATGATGATAATCTGAAGTTGTCCATAACCTAAAGTATAATATCTGCATGGTTACACACATACCCGCGCGCACACACACACACACACACACACGCAGCATAGTTTTTAGAAATGCCTCGTTTCTTGCTGATTCAGTGGATCAAATCTACTAGACGAATTTGATGTAAACAAATTCCTTCAGCAATGACTCAGAAATTCGATCTAGTGTGGTTTTTAAGTGATCTTGTAACTAATTTCCATTCTATATATTTTTTATTTCTTTAGCGTTTTATAAAACAGGCGTGATGTTTACTTTAGATCCTTGTCTTTCCAGTGGAGTGAGTGGTGCGACTGTGACTCACTTTTAAAACTCTAGGGACACCAAGTGGCTCAGCAGTTGAGCATCTGCCTTTGGCTCGGGGCGTGACCCTGGAGTCCTGGGATCGAGTCCCACATTGGGCTTCCTGCATGGAGCCCGCTTCGCCGTCTGCCTATGCCTCTGCCTCTCTCTCTCTCTGTGACTCTCATGAATAAATAAAAAAAAATTTTTTTTAAAAAAATCAAAACTCTAGAGTGAAGCACATGTACAACAATTACATAGCTATGGCTATTATATAATTTGGAGAAAATTATGGTGTGGTTATTAAAAAAGTCTTCATATTAAAATTTGATATATTTACTAACATACATAAGTTTTTGGCCTATTTTTGAGCTTTTGTGTAGAAAGCCACTCAATTTAGGCAAGTCTAATGAAGTACATTATCTAATAGACAGACGCTGTAATGTCGCTGGCAATAGGTGACGTGTTACTATTAGTAGCATTCCTGCTGCTCTTAATTTGGTGACAGTTTGTCTTTAGGATAAACTTCTTCAGTAGTTGCTGAAATGTGTTAATTGATTTATTAATTGTTCCCATTTAACTTCTGTAAAGTCGTGGTTACGAATATTAGCCAAGTTGGATATCAAAACGTGATTCACTTGGTTCCTTCAACGTAAAGATGTAATGGAAACCCCAAAGCAATTCTCATTTCACATTGGCCCTTTTGCTTGGATGGATGTTGTATGGGGAAAAATCTCTCTCCTGCTGTATTAGTAATGGCATTCAAAGATTACAAAGCCTAGCAATCAGTAATTAGTCATCTGTAAGTGCCAAGTACTGTGCCAGGTGAACACTTTATGTGATCCTGCCACTTTGCTTAAAACCATCCAATGAAAATCATCTTTTACCCAGAGAATAAAACCCAAACTCTTAACACACTCTGCATGGCGTGCACAATCTCTAGTCTCATAGCCGCTCCATCCTTCTGGGTCCACAGTAGATAAAATGGCTGGCCCGCCATCACATTGCCTGTTGAGTTTACTGTGTGACATTATCTTGTTTATATATTCAGTGTTTTGTTTTTCCATCTCTCTCCTCCCTCCATTTGCATTAGAGCAAAAAGTGCCATGAGAGCAAGAAACTTGACTATTGTCTTTCACTGTATTCCCAGTGTATGGAATAGTGTCTGGAGATAGCAGTTGCTCAATAAATATTAACTGAATGAATGACTGCCATTTCTCAAAACAACCTTGTAAGATAGATATGATTTTTTTATACACTTGAGAAATGTTTCCTAAATCGACTAAGCAAAATCACTCAGTCTCTGGAGTTTAGAATTCATTTGGCATGAATGAATGGTGTTCTTTCAACCATTCATTTTTGATCAGTGGATATTTACATAATTCATTGGCTAATCATTTCAAAAATAGTACAATCTGGGCATATTTACTATATCTCATGCAGTACACTTAGGAGACCTCATTCTTAAAAATAATTTTTTGATAAATTAAAAAAACAGTACTTAATTATCCTTTCTATATTTGAAAGCATAGACAAAAAATTAAGCCTGTTATTATTACTACTATTACTTTCTCATCTCTTTAAAACTCATTTTGAAATTTCATTTTATTTTTTAAATTTTTTTTAAGATTAATTTATTTTAGACAGCGATAGTGAGTGTGCTTGCACAAGCAGGAAGGGCAGAGGGAGAGAGAATCTCAAGTAGGCTCCACCCAGTACTGAGCATGGAGCCAGAGGCGGGCCTTGATCTCTTGACCCTGAGGTCAGGGGGAGTGGCAGGAAGAGGGAGAAGCAGGCTCCTCACTGAGCAAGGAGCCCGATGCTGGGCCAAGAGTCAGATACTTAACTGATTATGCCACGCAGGGACCCCAACTCACTTAAAATTAAAAACCAAAACAAAACAAAACAAAAAAACACCTTACTGAAATTATTATGAAAACAACACCACACTGGAATTTGATTTAGAAGTTTGGAAAGAGATCCGTTTGTAAAATGACAAAAACAAAGAAACCTGATTAAATATAAAATGTGTATCATTGCGTTTATTTCTGTCCTATCTTTGTTAAAATCAAGCTTAATACCATACCCAGAAATTTCCTTTGTGTTTTATTGCCAAAGTATTAAATATGATTTGTTACACTTTCTAAATTTTATCTCTGGTAAATCAAAACGTGTATCTTGTTTGGTAGGTTACCTGTTCCTATACATCACTGTGTGAAGCTACCTTTGTTTGTTTTCCTCGCAAGAATTAGAGCTGAAAGAAAAGAAATTTCCTTAAAACCGTTCCATCTGCTGTTATTTATTAGCACACTTCACTTTTTAATTTTGAGTGTCAATCTGTCAATCTTGCACACACATGCTAGTTATTTAAATTTAAAGGAAACTCAAAATTGAGATACAATGTTTTATAAATACTTCGAATAAAATGTGAAGTAGAAAGAATTTAGCATACACAGAAATGGAAGGAATGAGTAAGCATGAGTTACTGCTCATGCAGTAACAATGTGGTCACAGATCAGCAGGTTCAACAGAGATAAAACATAATAAAAATAAAAAATTTAATAATTTTTAATAAAAATTAAAATTTTTACCTTCTTTCTACTTGGGGAAGGTAAAAGGGAGAGGATTTGTAAGAGGTCTCTGAAGTGTCCTTGGCAAAAATAAAGAGATACTCACAGGCTTTCTGTTGAATTTGGGGTGAAAATTAGCATCAGGTTTCTATTTAGAAGGTGGGAATGGGCAAGGTTCAGAAACCAAACAAGGTGATCCCTGGACATACATCAAAGACATTTCAGACTCTAAACATGGTCATGTCTTGAAAGCTCAAACTATGGACGACTTCTGTTTTTGAAAAGTAGAGAAGCTAGTTGTTTGGAGCCAGCATGAAACAAACCATTCAGTTAATAGCCTTTTCTGGATCTTTCAACCATGCAGATCATTCATAGGGAGTAGCAACAGCTTTCTTCTGTGAGCTGTGACCGGTAGCACTTAGTATGGCTGCAGGAAGGCAGATGACTAGTCAGTTTGATGAGTCCAGAAAAAAAACCACGTACTGCTTGAAGTGATAGTTGTTGTTGCCGTCATGATGCATTGGAGATTCAGTATGTTTGTGAATATGAAAGTACTGTGAAACATAGTTTTGGGTTTTTTTTTTAATACTGAATTTAAATAATCATTTAAAATTTAGTAGTCTGAAATCCGCTTTTCACATTTTCATATTTAAGATGTGTATTTTGTCTGTGTTTTCAGATAATCACAAAGACTGTTCCGGTGTGTCCTTACACCTCACACGCCTGCCGTAAGTACTTCCAGTTACCATAGCTAAGTGACAACTTGAAGATCTTTGAGAACTTATAAGTGGGAAATCCACCCTATTTATTGTCTATTGCTGTGTAACAAATACCCTAAACTTAGTGGCTTAAAACAACAAATACTCTGAGCACAAGCATTAGCTAGAGGCTGTGGCTGGCGGTCTCACACAAAGGCTGCAATCAAAGGCTCAGCCAGGGTTGCAGCCGTCTCTCTGGGGGCTCCACTGGTGTGGAGCCACTTCCAGGATCATTCACACAGCTATTGACAAGGTTCAGTTGACTAGTTGGCCGTTGGCTGGAGGACTCCATCATTCTGTGCCCTGTCGACTCTCCAGGGCAGCGCACAATATGGCATCTGGTTCCCATCACAGCCAGCAAGAGGAAGCAAGAGAGGGCATGCAAGATGGAAACCGCAGCCTTGTTGTCGCCTGATGCCAGAAGTTTGTGGAAAATGTGGAAATCTGATAAAGAGTTGCCACAAATCTTCATACTCTGACTCCTATGGAAAAAAGTCAAATTGCTTTTGCCTTAATCTATGTGTTGGAAATAACCATCCCTAAGTCCAGGTACCATGCCCAAGAGAAGAGGAGTAGACAGGGGCACGGATGTCAGAGCTAGAGAATCACTGAGAGCTTTATTAGCCAGAATTCTGCAGAGAAACTGAACCAGTAGAATGAACACACACACACACACACACACACACACACACACGAACACACATACGTACAGAGAGAGAGTTACTTCAAGAAGTTGGCTTACACAGCTGTGGGGGCTGACAAGTCTTCGATCTGCAAGGCAGGCTGGAAATTGTGGCAGGAGTCCGTGTGGAGTCCTGAGTCCAACACAGTCTGCAGGCCTAATTCCCCCCTCTTCCTGGGACCTCAGCCTTCTCCCTTATGAGAGCCACCCACACGGTGAGTGGTAGTCCGCTTTACTCGAAGTCAGTAATTTAAATTTTGGTCAGATCTAAAAAATACCTTCACAGCAATATCTAGGCCAGTGTTTGACCAAACAGCTGGGCTCTATCACCTAAACACGCTGACATGTAGGATTAGCTATCACAGGAGCCATTCAGAGACTGCTGTCCACATGCACCATGCCATAAAAATGTCTTTTTTAGCTATTTTGCCCAAGAAAATGTTATTTTAAGGAAAAAAAATCTATTCTAGCTCTTTTTCCTTATTTTCATTTTCACATGAATCATAGTTTATAGACCAATGTATTGAAGTATATCTTATTTTTCTAAGGCTGTAGTTTTGATGTTCAAATGGTTGATATAAATGTTACTGTTTTGTGCAGACAGCCTTTAATTGCTGGCATGTACCTTATGATGTCTGTTGACACTGTTATTCCACCGGGAGAGAAAGGTAATTATCTTTTAATATTTAACCATTATCTCATTACTTAACCTATAGGAATGGATTTACAGTATATTTTTTATAAAATTTTGAAATGACCTCTATCCCTGAAAACCAAACCAATTCTTTATTATCCTTAGATTTTTAAATAGATTTTTCTATTATTCCAAGCCAGTAGTTTATTATCATCCATTCTTTTAATGGGATGCTAATAATTGAGGCCCATGGGTAGGTAGTAGTTTATGTAAATGAAAGAATAAAATCTTGAGTATTTTATAAACCAGTCACCCACCCTTTAGATGCGAAAGACAGACCTCGTAACATACTGCAGAGACTATCCGGTTCAAAAATCAAGAGATCAGAAAATCCAAGACCAACTCAGTCATGAACTTAGATAGACTGAGCTTGATTCCCTATTTGTAAAATGAAGATGATAATAGCTGATTCATCTAAACTTACAAAAAGCTATTGTAATAAGTATGATACTATTTACCAGTCTGTATGTTCAGCTGATGAAAACGCTGTGTTAAATATTACCCGTTTGTTTTTACTGGGAATCTTGTAAAGTTAGTGACAAGTAGGGTCTCATTGTTCCTGTTCACTTATCAAAGACATTATTTACTGAAGAGCTATATAGTGTTTTAGACTGAAAGGAAAGAGAAGTATATGCAGTGGTTCCTTCTCAACAGGAGTCGTCAATGGAG
Organism: Canis lupus baileyi; assembly: GCF_048164855.1. Lineage (NCBI taxonomy): Eukaryota > Metazoa > Chordata > Mammalia > Carnivora > Canidae > Canis > Canis lupus. The sequence goes on along the minus strand of NC_132839.1, from coordinate 9,304,426 downwards.
TTATCTGAGGTGTTTGCAAGCAATTGTTAAGCCTTTTCAACTGCATAAATTTCATGATAAAAGTAGTAAATTAGGCCTACATTTCCACTGACAAGAGTATCTTGTTTTGGCCCTAGTCATTTTGTTTATGAAAGAAATTAGATGGGAGGGCAGGAGGTTGTTAACTCATCTTCGTAAATTGGCTGGCAGGTAATAAGCGCTTAATGCCTGCTGAATACCTGAGTGCATGTTTACTTTATAGGGAAACCCCCATGCCTAGCATCTTGTGCATAAACTATTACATACTTTTAGGCAAGAATAATGTTATTTTCCAGTTGGATAGTAACCTTTTCTCCGTGTTTTATTTCTAACAGTGGTGAATTCCGACATTTCATGTCATTACAAGAAGTATCCAATGCATGTCTTTGCTTATAGAGTTCACACTCACCATTTAGGTAAGAACTTCAAACTACAGCTTAAATCATAAATATTTACCTTTGTGCTTGCTAATGCTATAAATGTAAAATGTGAATTATATTTGACCTTAAATCTGTTTCAATGGAAGATTTTGCATCATACCTTGAAATTCTGTATTTTTTTTTATCATATTGTTTTCATTAAAATACCTAGCACTTGGGGTTCTGACAATACTCAAATTTTATTTTGGAAAAAAAAAAGCAAATAATGCCTTTTATTTTTCTAATACTTTATGACATTATATGATTATAATTTATGTTCATTCCAGGTAAGGTAGTAAGTGGATACAGGGTAAGAAATGGACAGTGGGCATTAATTGGACGCCAGAGCCCCCAGCTGCCACAGGTCTGTAGAAACTGGTTTAATTTTGAGACAAAAAATATTAATCAGCAGATAGAAATCTTAGAAATTTTCATAGAATCCTTGTGAATCTCTCTAGAATCCTAGCATCTGTAAGTCTACCTCTGTCATCTAACTGTGTATAACCTCCTTTTTTTTTTTTTTTTACCGCTTTTAACTTGATGGTCTCTCTTAACATTCCTAAATATGGTGGTAAATTGTGTGTCTGTATATGTAGTGTCCTTATTTCTACCCAGAGAGGGCCAAGCCTCGCATTATTAAAGCATATGGTTCTGGGTTTTTGTTGGTGATTTTAATGAATCATTGTGTTTATCTTCTTGGCAGGCTTTCTACCCTGTGGAACACCCAGTCGATGTTAGTTTTGGAGACATATTGGCAGCAAGGTGTGTGTTCACTGGTGAAGGAAGGACAGAAGCCACGCACATCGGGTATGGTTTTATAAATTCCACTATTGAAAAATATTTTATTGGGGCAAGGCATGATTAAAGGTGACAGTTATCTTTGTGAATGAATTGCACTTTTTTTTTCCATCATGAGCAATTATAATAAACTGTGTATCACATTTTCCCACTTTAGAACTGAATGATTGTTATTATTATAAACTCTGGAACATGTGTTTAATTTTTTTATGCTTCCTTTCCTCCTGTTTATTCAAAACCTTCCATATCACACTTGAATATATTGTAGATCCCACAAGAGTGTATATTACTTCCTCAGGCTCATTTAATAAAGAAAAATATAATTGATTATGAATTCTTTTTTCGAATGTCCTTTTGCCCTAGTTCAAATTTAGGCAGATATTTAATCCACATTTAGTGGTGTCCATTAATTACTCAGAACTGTGGTTTTTTTCTTTCTGCCTGTTAAAATGTCCATGTATTCATTGTTTTCCAGTTGTCTGGTCTACCAAGTGAGAATGATAATATTCAGCACTTTTCCAAAAGAGAACACTGGACATTAAGTAATTTTTAAAATACTGAGCCTCCTTTAAATAAGCTTATTTTATAACACTAAGTAAAATTTTCAAAGTACTCTGAACTCTCAGTAAAGATTTGCCTAAATTAAAAAGGTTTGCCTAATTCTGACATTATCTGAAAGATAAAGTCTCTTATCATGTGTTTTTATTTATTTATTTTTTTCTCAAAAGAGAACAAGAAGCCTTCTTTCCATGTTAAACTAGGTTATAAAATGTTTACTGATGCGACCTGGAAGCTGGAGTCCTAAACCATTTATCTTTGATCAAAGAGAAGTTACAGAAAGTTGGCATCTGAAAATAGGCATTAGATTATAAGGATGATTCTTAGGATGACAACACTAGCTGTTGGTTGTCAGGGGAAAGGGAAAAGATGCTGAAGCAAGTAAAAGAGAAAAAAAGGCATTTGAGACAGCAGAATAGGATTTTTTTTATGTCACTCTAAAGGGTTTTTATATTAATAAACATCAATTTTAAGTCTAAAGATAGAATAAACAAAAAATTATCAAGTTCTATTAAACAAGAAGCTTCTGAGAGTTTTGCCTTTGGATAAAGTTTGTCAGTGAGGGAAGAGACTTGAGGAAAACAATAAAATTATAGAGTTACATGAATGGTAACTGTAAGGAAAAGCTTGACGAGATAGGACAAGATAGACAAAATTAGATTTAAAGGAGTCAGACATTCACTTCTTAACATTTACTTAGTAGTATTATTATAATTATTATTATAATTTTAAACATTTTATTTTAAAGTGCTCTCTGCACCCAACATCAGGCTCACACTCACAACCCTGAGGTCGAGTGGCATGCTTCACTGATTGAGCCAGCAACATGCCCCCTTACCAGCCTTTAAATACATGAGTCACAGGGTATTGATTAGCTGTTTTCCATTCTATGTTAGTGTAGACCCTCCTAAACTTTTCTTAAGTGCATTGGTTATTTTTTATATATAAATTTATTTTTAATTGGTGTTCAATTTGCCAACATATAGAATAACCCCCAGTGCGCATCCCATCAAGTGCCCCCCCCCCCAGTGCCCGTCACCCAGTCACCCCCACCCCCCCGCCCATCTCCCCTTCCACCCACCCCTAGTTCGTTTCCCAGAGTTAGGAGTCTCTCATGTTCTGTCTCCCTTTCTGATAAGTGCATTGGTTATTTTATTAATCTTTGAAATAGGTAAAGTAGGGGAAAAAATCCTACTATTAGTGTACAAGTTCAAGTGTGGAATAAGTTGAATTTTTTTTTGCTTAAAAGTCCCCTAACAATTTGGAAGGGCTTGTAACTCTGACTGAGTTGTATCCTTTGAGTATCCTCTGTGAAGCAGTATCAAACATAGAAATTAGTGACTTTTTAGAATGCTGTGATGAGAGGCCAAAATAATCTCTGGAAGCCTCTTTCAGTTTCAGGAGGTCCAGAATAATTCAGTCTTTTAAAAAATGTGCATTTTGCTTTAAAATAACCTTGAAACGACTGTACCAGTCCCTTTCTGTAAATCTCATGTGAGCTACAGGGAATGCCATTTTGAAATACGAATGAAACAGAAAGAAATCACGGGAAGTTCTTGAACGAGTCCATTTCTGAATATTTAATTTCTACCACAGTTGCATTTTTCCCCTCAGTGGAATGATCAACTAATAAGACAGGTTTGAGTAAAATTTAAATATGAATAAGAATTGTCACACTAAGGAACAGTATTCCTGTAGCACTTCAAGTGCCTTTTAGTTCTAGAAAGGTTATAGCATCAATGCATCTGTTTTATAAAATCAGAGGTACCACTTCCATGGGGAACTATAGAATTACAGTGCAGAAGGTAACCAGTAAAAAAAAGAAAACTAGCATTTTAGGAGTCTGTTAAATGATACTCTGCAGATCGCCTCTCCTTTTTCACCCCTCCTGCTTAACCCCCAAGCCGCATACAGGAACGTGTACCCCACCACCACCACCTTTTACCCCCACCCCCTTGGGCACAGGTTGGAGCTCTGAGCATGCAAACTGCCCAGTTTCAAAGCCCCTTGTGCACAGGGCCTGGGGGGCCAGGAGGGGCCCCTCCGGGCCCTAGAAGAACTGCCACCGTCAGCTTTCTTACTCAGCGGCCACCTGGAAACGAGGTTTTCCAGGAAACTTCTATCTGAGGCCTGCCAAGCAGATTTTCAGCCGAGTAATCCTTCTACTAGTCCGACCTTAACTCTGCATTGAGCTAAAAATCTTAGGCCTGGAGAAAAATCTTGCTTGATTGGGACAATCATAGTTAACTAAGAAAAAGCGCTTTTAAACACAGGGACTGGTTTTTTCATAGCAGGGCCGCATGGCAAAGCACAACCATCAAAGGATGGGTGGATTTAAGACCAGACATGGTAATAGAGTCACCTAACGGAAATATTGTTTATCTGGATATATTAACTTTCTTCTTAGGTAGTAAATGTATAATATGTTTTAGACAAAAGTTGCACTAGTGTTTGTACTGACAACGTAGTACTAATTAATCGGTGTGGAAGCAGTGTTTTGTGCCTGCCTGGCTGCAATATATGTTTAATATTCTGTATGGCACCTCTCAAAATTCATTCCAAACATTTAGTTAAGTTTAAACAAACAAACAAAAAAAGAATTTTATTAAGTCAGCCAATTAAGCTAATTAAGTCAGCTAATTTGCTAAAGCCTTAATTTAATTCAGTTGGTAGATAATATTTACCTATTTGGTCAGTTTTGTTAGTCATATTTTTACTTTTGGAAAAAGTAAAAGTACGGTTAGAGCATGTACATATGAGAATGTTTAATGAATATTCAGATACCAAACACACCACTGTAGTCAACATTTCAAAGTATATTATAAACAAAGATAAAGTTCTATGGCCAAAAAACCCCTCAGTGTATATATTAAAGCTCCAGGGGAAAAAAATGAAAAAAAAAAAAAAAAAAAAAGCACTAGGAAACCTTTTTTTTTTTTTTTTAATTCATGAGAGACACAGAGACAGACAGAGACACAGGCAGAGGGAGAAGCAGGCTCCATGCAGGGATCCCGACTTGGGACTGGATCCCAGGACCCCAGGATCATGACTTGAGCTGAAGGCAAACACTCAACCACTGAGCCACTCCGGGGCCCTGCACCATGAAACCTCTTAAGAAACAATTCAAAATTTTGAAAAATAAGTCCTTTAAAGTGTTCAAATTGCATTCCAAAATTAGTATCTCCTGTCACTGTGTTTTTTTTTTTTTTTTTTTTTTTTTTAAGCCCAGCATCTGTCAGGTGCCAAGGGCCGATGGGTGAAGGGATCAACAGAGTGGAGACAGTATCTGTCTGAAACATAGTCATCATGTAACAAGATTTGGGTTTTTTAAATGGTACATTTAAAAATATTTGGTGCTCTTGTAAACCTCGGTTACATTTCTTTATAAAATGAAATAATACATTTTACTAAAACCCTCAGAGAACACGGATAGATGAGAAACAGGTAGACAGATAAACAGATATAAATAAATATTTTTCTGGCATGCCATAGACTGAGTTCATAAAGTCGACCTGACTCAGCAGTATGATATATTAGGGCGTAACAGGTTATGCCATAACAGGTTGTGAACATTTATTAAGATAATTTATTCCTTCTTCCTTCCTTCAACAAATATTTGTTGGGGGCTTACCTAGTTTCAGGCTCATCACAGCTTGTCACATTTAGAGCTAACTGATATAAAAAAAAGTAGTTATCAAAAAAAACAAAAAAAAAGTAGTTATCACATAAGCACTTTATTTTGCATGAAGATGGAAGAAATGCACCACTGTAATTTTGGACTATAAGTGATGCCAGCAGGCATCATTTAGGGAATCGCGCCGGCGGTAGGAAACGCCGAGAGGTCCATTCAGTGGGGCCAGGGCCCACGTGTGAATGCAGCCTCCCTCAATATTTTCTCCTATTAATAATCATTAGATTGACAGCGTTGAACTGCATGTGTTGACCTCCTGGAAAATAAAGGTGGATGTGTCAAAATTCTCCCTTAGGAATACAGAGAGCAGTTTGATTTAAAGTCAGCTTTTTTTTTTTTTTTTTTTTTTTGAGTGAAACATGGATGTGGAATAAAATCAGCAAACTGGCTCGCTGCTACGAAAGGAGGTTGGAGTCCTGACACATTTCGGATGTGATAGGAACTCAGCGTTAGCTTCACCACAAGTTCAGTTATAAATGGAAAGGCGTGAAGCCTGGCTCTTGTCTCTTCCTTCAGCTCTTCGGTGAATTTTTCTTTGTGATCAATTCTGAGATTATTTGATCAGCTCAATTTTGTATCATAGAATCAGTACCTTAAATAAACTGTACTGGGGAGCTGATCACTCTCTCTCACAGAGTCCCGTGTCTAGAGATGAACATGGGTGAGGATGTTCCCAAACAGGTAAAGTGGGGAAGGATCTGTGTACGGATTGGCTGCAAGTTTCCCTTATCACTCTATGAATTGACTGATTTTTTTTTTTTTTAACTTTCACTAATGGGAGAAGCTTGCATGATTATTTTGCTTTCCCTCTCTGCACGATGATCCCAGGTCTCTAAGCTAGAGCCACATCTTAAATTCCTTTTTCCTCATCTCAGTCACTTGATCGACATGTTTTTTCTTCATTTTGAACAGGGGGAGGGTGGACCATGTGGTGAGGGCCTCTGGCCTGTGACTCCGGCACCAGCCATTTCTTTCATAACACACAGTTTTCTTTTTTTTTTTTTTTTAAAGATTTTATTTATTTATTCATGAGAGACACACACAGAGAGAGAGAGAGAGGCAGAGACACAGGCAGAGGGAGAAGCAGGCTCCATGCAGGGAGCCCGACGTGGGACTCGATCCCAGGTCTCCAGGGTCAAGCCCTGGGCTGAAGGCAGGTGCTAAACCGCTGAGCCAGCCCCCCGGGGATCCCAAGCACACAGTTTTCTGACCCACTCCAGTGATGTTAAAATGCAGTTCCTAGGAGTGGTGTTTTGACACGTGAAGACGCGTGTAGTGAACAGGTGTTTGTTTGGGATTGCACCTCACTCTTTGCTCACACTTCACAGGAGAGGCAATTACCCTGACGGGGACCAGCTTCAGAGAACGAGAAGCCAAATGACTTTTAAAGCATGAGCAGAGCCCCCCAAGGCAGGGCTTCATTCCCGTGGTCTCTCAGGGGCTCTACATTTTCAGAGCTTACAGAAACCACATCCCTGTTTGGAAAATATGTTTTTTTTTTTTTCCTTCTCCTGCTGATGTCATTACTGTTGCTATGGAGAGGAAGTGAGTGCCACATGACATTGCTGGAAAAATCAACACTGACGTATTTTTGTACAGCAAACAGTCCCCTTCGTAGCTTGTTTTTTATTAGCAGAGGCTTGCTAAAAATTGTCAGAACCACCAGAAAGGAAAACACTCGTTTGCGCAAACTACCTCGGAAATGAAAGCCTTGTGAAGGTGTACCAAAGTAATCCCCTCTAAATGACAGTGAAGAGGATGCAGCACATGACAGAGCAAAGCGTGTGTTAAAAACTATAAGGCAAAACAACAACAACAACAACAAACCTATAAGGCATTACCTTGTATGATTTGGAACTTGTATCTTAGAAATGTCCATCCCACTGTCTTAAAATCTATTTTTAACAACTGACTGTCAGTTGTGCAGCCCTACCCCTACTGGGGCCCGAGCCTTTAGAGGAGATTAGGAGAGTCATTTTGTATTGTCCTTGAAGCTCTCTCTTCTTGCCTGCTGTAGAAGCCAGGGTGCCAGGTCTTCGTGTCCCAGTGCATCTGACCCTGAAGGTAGAGCCACTTACCAAAAACAAGATCCTAGAGTCTCAGGGTTTAAATGGAAAAAGCCATTTTTTTTACAGACTTGTAAATAATAGATGATGTCTCTGTTAAAGTGTTCTGAATGTTACCATAATCAAGTAAATAATTAAGATTTCTTTCTGTGAGGAAAGGACTTTGCCCAATCTGCGAGTTTTAGCAAATGGAAGAAGGCCCGAAGCATAAAAGCATTTAGAAGCGGAAAGAAAGTATCTCGCTGCCACTTAGGTGCCATTTCCATCTCTGGTGTTGGTGATGTCCACGGAGACATGGGTGCACATGGGTGCTGCATCATGAAGTGGAAATATGCCTTCGACAATGCGCTTTCGATGCTGAAAACTGTGGTCGGTCTTAATGAGAGCTATAAGATAAATGCACAGTATTTCTACCTCTGAACCTATTGCTGGCAGATTTACTGGATGTATTTTTCTTGCATGGAAAATGTGTTTTATGTGAGTGGCTGGTTGGTTATATGTCTTTTTTTTTTCCTTCTTTTTCTGCTTGCAGTGGCACATCTAGCGATGAAATGTGCAACCTATACATTATGTATTACATGGAAGCGAAGCATGCAGTTTCTTTCATGACCTGTACACAGAATGTCGCTCCTGATGTGTTCAGAACCATTCCTCCAGAGGCCAATATTCCAATTCCTGTGAAGCCCGACATGGTTATGATGCACGGGCATCACAAAGGTAAAAGTGGGATTCATTCAAAGTGAAATACAATTGCACATTTTACATTTTCTTGTGGGTCTCGCTTGACTGTGTGATCAATATTTAAAATCATCCTCCATCTGCCAAACAGTCACGTGTACACATAATCTGATTCCTGCTTTTTCCTTCTTTTATAACCTGTCTACCCTCCTGACACGCCCTCCTCAAAGCAGTTAAAGTGAAGAATCTCACCTGGCGATAAAACCAACTTGTGTGGGACCAGTTCGATAGATACAGCTCCTTCTTCATTTAATTCATGTTTTCTAGTTTCCCCCACTTGATTCCTTCCATAGCTGGTAATGACTTAACACAATTTATGAATTTTACCGTGTTCTAAAAAGTGCTTCAGTTTGCCATTGAAAATGGTTATCGTCTCCAGCCATACCCTGAATTATCTATTTTAATGGGCTCCTCAAGCAGAGGAGAGTTCTTGATTTATGAGGCATTACTAATCTTGGCCTTTTTGGTCTCATGCTCAGAATTGCTGATGAACTTACTCTTCATCTGCAAAATGATCATACTGATTGTCATTTCATTAGTTTGAAATTGCAAAACCCACGCCCTGTTTTATTGGACTGAAGTATGCTGAGACTTTACTGAGTTTTACAAATCCAGTCTTAAAATGCCAGAGCAGCTTCTTACGCCTTTCTGTTGGAAATTTTATGAAACAAGTTACATAGCAGTTAGGTCACTTACTAAGATCTTAATATATTTATAGAATGTGCCTTAAAGTGTTCTTAAAGTATCCTAAAAATGTCACTAAAACACACTATAAATGTATTTTTAGAAATACAAGCAGTTTTATTAATGCATTTAAAAAAATTCTGTATCATGTATATATATTACTGAGAGGTTAGGTGATCTAGTTCTTGAGTCAGAAGTCCGATAATTGGTGGTTATGCTGGAGTCTTTTTGTAAATTAGAACATTTGTGCCACACGAATTCTTACTACTGTTTTTATGAAACATGAGAGCCTAAAAATATTTTTATGTTGATGGTATATTTCCAGCCAACAATTTAACGTATATGACATATCCCACAAATTTATGCTCAACTTTCTTGATCCTTTACAGAAACAGAGAACAAAGAGAAGACTTCTTTACTACAGCAACCAAAAGGAGAAGAAGAAATGTTAGAACAGGGTATGTACGTATAGCTTTATAACTAGACCTGAAAACGTTTTCATGTTCTAATTAGGTAACCAAATTTTAAAGTTACCGAGACATTTTCGATCTTTATCAGCCTCCATCCCTGTGTATTGCTGTTTTTATATAATGCATACTTCATTAGAAAATGGTGGGTTGTTGTGCTTTAGCTTTGAAAGTAAAATTCCTTGATGTAATTTAGACCCATTAGGTTTTTCTGTCTTTGTTTTAGTTTTTTTAACATGGTGACTTTCAGGCATAGTGCAAATATAATCATTGGAAACAGTCGGTGGGCTGCTTTTGAAATCTAAAGGACTTTACCATTTAAAATCTTGTGTACTTTGGGTGGTGTGTTCATTGACTGTATTTGAAAGAAATTAAGACTTACCCTTCATCTTGCCTCTCTTGCGCCATGCTTCTCTGCCTTCAGTGAAGTAGAAGGGATTATCAACTTGGTCATTTGTAGTTTTGTATTAAGTTGCCATCTGATGAGTTAAGAAAGCACCATTCTTCCTCTGATCTGTTTCTTTGAAGTAGTAATACTTGATCCTTGTATGTCATGTACTGCATGTATTGGCACTGAAAAATTATTCTTCTCAATCTTGCTTTCTTCCCAGTTATCTCAAAGATGATACTTTGTGTTAGGGGTTGGAGTATGTTATCTTACCAAGTCATTTTTTGGCCTAGATAGGATATATTTTAAAACATTAGTTTAATGTTAATGCAAACACACTTCTTAGGACAACATGAACTATACAGGAAATAGATGGGATTTTTCTGTTGGCAACAGATAGAAATTTCTCCCCTGGGATATTGTAAACTATTCTTGGAATTCTTCAAAATGTATTCTATTAGGTCTAGGTCAAAGATAACACTCTTACATTAAGAGCATTGGCAAAATTAAAGAATCCAGACTTTTTAAAGGAAGACATGCTCTCTGAAAGGG